>NC_135726.1:26227482-26573488 GCF_964656455.1 Halichoerus grypus | reverse complement strand
CTGTTGGTTGGTCTGCCTGGTGGGGAAAAAGCCATGGATGTCGACAAGTCCAAAGAATCACTTATGAAAAACGAAAACAGAGGCAAATGGTTCTTTTCCACTCGGAAAAAAAAGCAGGAAGCCTGTTGTAGCTAAATATTAGCAGATAGGCTTTCTGATTTCTTATAAAACAAACTAGTGGGGCGCCTGGGTGGCTCAGTTGATTAAGCGTCTGCTTTCAGCTCAGGTCATGATCCCAGGGGTCCCAGGATTGAGCCTGCATTGGGCTCCCTGCTCAGCAGGGAGTCTGCTTCTCCCTCTCGCCCTGCTCATGCTTGCATTCGCTCTGCAATAAAATCTTAAAAAAACCGAAAAAAACAAAAAAACCACGAACTAGAAGCCTGTCTCCGTCCACACAGGAACTTCTGTTCTCGTGTGTCACTTCTGAGGGGCTCAGGGCTGGTGGGGCCTCCTCACCCGTGGAAAGCAATATTCACCTGAACTGCGGGATCGAAGGATCGGGGAGGCACGGGCCTGAACCAAAAGGGAGGAGTCTGAGCACACTGACATCTGCAAGGGAGTAGACTGTTTTAGCAGGTCAGAAACCTTGAAGACTTCCTTACGATTTTGTGTCCTCTTTAGCCTCAAAAGAAAATGGGTCGATCCTTAAGACTGAACTCTCTTCTCTGGTTGAATCCTGGAACAACTAGAAACTGATCAAATTCTGAGACACTTGAGAGTAAAAAGGGCTGCTGTTTGTGTTTCCAACAGGCAGGAACTGGACCTGTCCGGGGCTGACTGGGACGTGGGTGTCTGGCCACACCCCCAAGCCCCCCCCCCCCCAGCTGGAGTTGTTGCCACAACTGTGCGACTCGCTGTCCTGTCGTCCGCAAGGCTCTGTCCCAAGACCCCACCCCCCCATACCTGAGATGACGGATAGCACCGAACACTCTACTGTGTTTTTCCCTCTACATCCCCCCCATGATAAAAGTTCAATTTCAAAAGGCATAGTAAGAGATAAAATAAAACCATTCTAACAACATACTGTTAACGAAAGTTACGTGAGTGTGGTCTCTCAAGATCTCTTCCTGTCCTGTACTCTTCTGATGACGGGAGCTGACACAGCGCCGACAGGAGAGGAGAAGGGAGGAGGAGGGCGCAGGAGCCGGGAGCAGAGCGACCTTGCTGTCAGCCTTCTCAGGAGGATCATCTGCTTCCCGACCACCGCTGGCCACAAGTCACAGAAACCGCAGAACGTCAGAATGTGAATCGGGAGACCGCTGTATTTACATTCTGATTGTCCCCGGGTTGTCCAAAAAGGACCCAGGGGTGCCCAAAAATGCCTTCAGCTGATGATTCAAAGCATGTGACTTGGTGGCAGCAGAAGCACGAGCTCAGTCAGGAGGACTGCCCCTCGCTGTGGTCTGCGCCGGCTTCCTGAATCAAGCGTGGCCATCGGCTTTGATGACACGCTCCCTGAATTGCACAAAACCTTCCAGGGAGCTGACAGGAGGGCAATCTTGAGTCCAGCAAGATGACCTAATGAGCCTAAAGCTAGAGTCATGATTTAGTATTCAACTGAGACCCTGTGAGAGTAAAAGGGGCTGTTCAACCTATCGGGACACACGGCATTAGGCAGGGCTGTCCCCGGCAGGGCAGGCAGGAAGTGGGTCAGGCCGCCTCCGGTCAAGGACGTCACGGGTGCTGCTGAGCGACTCCAGAACCGGACTTGCCCTCCACAGACATCTGGAACCCCTGTCACTGCCGTCCTTACCTGCACCTTCCCAGAATTTATAAGCATCTACAACCAGGATTACCCAACACCTTTTCCAAATAAGTTCTTCCATCTTTATTTTTGTAAAAAAAAAAAAAAAACAAAAAAAGTCACCACCAAGCACAGGACAACTCACCAGGCAAGGTCCCGGTTCCCTCTCCCTCCTCCATGGCCCCCGTGCCTCATCAGCAGGGTCAGGGAAGCAGTCAGCATGGTTAGCTTTTCCCCAGGGGAGTATTACAAACAAGGGCTGGGGAGAGGGAGGAAGGCTGGTTGGGTATTTCATCACTGAGAAGTTGCTTCCAACCGATTGTTTGAAATCACTCGCACATTTGGAATGCAGGAAAGGAAGACCATGCCGTCAGATACCATAACCCTCTTTCCACAAAGGTCCCCCTTGAAGCAGCCTCTGGTTTGGGGGAGGGTCAAGTCAGAATTGTGTTTTAAGGTGGTGGTCGTGGGGGGCACGTGGGGGGCTCAGCCGGTTAAGTGGCCAACTCTTGATCTCAGCTCAGGTCCCAGAGTCGTGAGTTCAAGCCCTGCACTGGGCTCCACGCGGGGCATGGAGCCTACTTACGAAGAAACAAATTGTGTTTTAAGGAATCAGACCGGTTTCGAAAACTTGCTCTGCAGTCCCAGAACAAAGAATAAGATAAATACATGTAGCTTGTTAGGCTTATTCTACGGAGGGTCGGGGGCTGCAGGTCTGGAGTCCTTGTTAGTGCACTTAGTGTTGGTGAGAAGCCTGGGCCCCAGCCTGGGACACTGAAGTCAAAAGACAAAGCAGAGACACTGACAGCCCCGTATCCCCCGTCACCTTCCACTAAATACGGACGATGGGCAGACGGTCTCAGCCACTGGCCTCCTTCCAGCCCCTGTGCGTGCTGACTTGGGCCAAACCAGAGGATGGATCCTGATTCCTTAGGAGTACTGGGTGAGCCCGAGTCTGACGAGCAGAGCAAGTGTAGTCCCTTCCAGGCCGACTGCACAGAGGGCTCAGGCCTCGGGCTCACGGCCGCCCCACGCTGGGACCCGGCTGCAGCCTTCAGCCCCAAGGTGGGCCATGGCGTGGGCGGTCTAGGCGTAGCCCCCAGCCATCTGACTGGTGGCTGCATTGCTGCCCACTCCCCGCCAGGCCTGGAAGCTGAAGAAAGCGCTCACTCCGTAGGCAATCATCACTAAACACGAAAAGAACTGGAAGAGGAAGACACCAGAGCTGAGTCAGTGTGCAGCGTGGCCCGGGGCTGGGTGAGGGGGCCACAGGGGGGACAGATACGAGCCCCAGACAGCCTCAGACAGGCACACACACACACCCGGAGTAGCGCCCCCCAGTTAACTAGAACAAGCCGCTCTGGTAGCCACGCCAACTCCAATTAGCCACACACTCATTTCCCACGTATTTGTGGGGGTGCCGACGTTACATTCTTGTGGGGGAAACCATGACTAACCACGCAGGCAAGGTAGATCGGACTGTGACACGGGCTATTGGACAATGTGCTGAGAGTGACCAAGGTGTAGGAACTCCCAGAGACACACATCAGGGACTTAGTTTTAAAAAGACAACGTTCAAAAGGTACCCAAGGAATTTTCTGGAATCAGTTCAAAGATGCCCTGCAGCCACATTCTGAAACTGAGGAAACCCACGCCCTGGTCTCGCTCCTGCCCTACCCTGGACTGCGCCTTGGTGTGTTCACCTCTCTGAGCCTGTTTCCTTGTCTGTCCAGAGGGGACAGGACTGGTAGTTCCTGTCCCCTCACCATGGGAGTCAGGGGGTCCTGTGAGGAAATGTCTGTGCAGGGCCCGTGGACTGAGGTGTGACAGGTGTGGACAGGGTCACTGGTCTGCCGCTGGCTACTTGATGTGGATGGAGCCCAAGTTTGGGCTTCCTGAGAGCTGTAAATCCCCCCAAATGGTTTCAACCAAAAGGTCTGCATGCACCCTTTTCAAGAAGGGTGGGCAGTTTTTAACAGATTCTCCAAGGGGGCACAGGACTCTAAGTCAGTATGGAGCACCTGCTTGCCAGCAAAGTTCAACAATGAACCCATAACTTCCATTTACCACCAAAAGTATTTCCCAAGCGTTCCGGTTCCTTGAGGTTTACTGCTAATTATGGAAGACAAAGCTCAGTGTCCCTGAAACCCCCGAGAAGGAGGTCCCTCGGGGGTGGCAGGTGCTGGCCTCGGACCAGAGAGTGGTGGAAGTCCAGGGGCACAGACTTGGTTTGACCCATTCCCTGCCCCCATCACTGCCAACAGCGCCCCCGGGGAACCATACTCACAGAGGCCGCCGCACGCTGGTTATAGGGCCGGGTGCCCTTCAGTGACGTCAGCTCGACGGCGGCAGAGCAGGTGATGAAGGCCGTGATGTAGAGAACAGTGGCGCCCACGTTGAATATCATTAACTGGAGGGTAGGGGGAGAGGAGAACAGGCTTAAGACGGCAGACTCTTCCAGTAAGTGTGGAACCTCTTGGTTCCCCCACACATACCCGGCACACCCCTTTAGTATCCAGAACAGGGGCTGGGGCTCAAGGATGGGGACGGATACTACACTCCTCGGGATGGCAATCCACATGGGGTCAACCCGGAGGCCATCTGAGCGGGGAGCGTAAACACACGTAGGGCTGAGAGGGGAGGGGAAATGATGAGAAGGCCTGAAGTGATCTGGTCAGGGGCGGTGACAGCCCCACAAGGCAAAACCCCATTCCCAATGGCAGGAGACCAAGCCAAGGCCATCTCTGAGAGCACCAGCTAAAGAATTCCAGGGCCACGCTCTTCCATGCAAGCTTGGCCCCCCTTGGCACTGTAGGTCTTGGTCCTGAGGCTGGCCCTGGGAAGACCTCCCATCCCTCTCTGCCTCCAGGGGGAGCAATCTGTGTCTGCCTTTGGGCCACATCCTAGGCTCAAGGCCGCCACATCAAATGCCAGGGTGAGGACCCAGCAGAATTCTGGGCCACTCTGGCAGAAAGGACCCTCAGCTGACATTCAGGTCCGAGTCCCATTTCCCCAACGCTTGGCCCCTGGAGCAGTAAACAGTCTTAGCAGAGACCGCAAACTGGTGGACCTCAGGCACATTTGGTTCAACCTATATAGATTAAAAAAAAAAAAAAAAAATGCCAACATTCTAAAATGAGATTTCATATGAAAAGCTGACGATCTCCTATAAAACTTTCAATCTTAAAATATTAAGATTTGGCACCAAGGGGCCCACTCCCACTGAGAGTAGGAGCCGGGCAGAGGTGGTTCCCTGTGGAGAGAGGGGTACAGGTTCTCCAGAACCCCTTCTTGACCTATTTCACTCACTCACCTTGCTCAGGCCCCACAGGGGGCTTGTAGCCCCCATCCCAGAAAATGCCAATTTGACAAACCCAATCCAGTCATCTCTAGATGCAGTCAAGCTTTATCTGCTAATAGGCCCAGGAGTCTAAGAGACACTGCCCTGCTATCTTGGCCCAGGAAAGGAGCCTCCTTCCAACAACAGCTGTGGCCGGAGCCCCAGATCTGTGCTCAGAGACACCGAGGCCCCCGCCATCTTGGGAGATTTCTTTCTTCAAAGCTCCTAGGACATGGCGCCAGGGCTGGACCCTAGCCAGGAAGTCCGGCCGTCCCCTCCTCATCCCAGGATCTTCCCTCCAAGCCCAGCGCCCACCACAAACACTGCCTGGCTCCTGCCAGTGATGTCAAGATCTAACAAACCCGTTCTGTCTTGAGGATGACTCACGTTTCCTCAGTTTAAACAGTCATTGAATTCCAAACAATGCTGCCTAGTCCCGGCCTTGCTTGCCTTACAGTCATGTGCCTCTCTTGCCTCACTGCTCACTGAAAAGCCTCAGACCCCAGCTGCAGGAGTTTTCCGGGTCAGAGAAAAAAGCCCAGCAAGCTTTCTGTTATCTGGCCGGGGTACTTCCTATGGCCACTCTCAGCTCTGTGTCCCGAGGAGACTGACCTGGACAAAGCAGAGAGGCTACCCTCTCCTGGGCTGTCGGGGCCTCATCCTGGGTAGTTCCTGATAGCTCAGCCCAGCCTCCAGGCTCAGGGCTGCCAGAGTCTGACAGAACTCCTGCAACACAGGTTCAAATCCCAACTGCCCCCCAAACCAGAAAAACACTTTCAAGATTCCAAATGCAGCGGGTTCTCCATTTAAGAGCCCGTCATGGGGCGCCTGGGTGGCTCAGTGGTTAAGCGTCTGCCTTTGGCTCAGGTTGTGATCCCAGGGTCCTGGGATCGAGTCCAGCGTCGGGTTGCCTGCTCAGCAGGGAGCCTGCTTCTCCCTCTGCCTGCTGCTCGCTCTGCTTGTGCTCTCTCTCTCAAATAAATAAATAAAATCTAAGAAAGAAAAAAAAAGAGCCCCTCACTTCTACTCCCTTCCCTGAAGAAAGCCAAGCCTGTGTCCTCCCTAATTTGTGGCCATCGATCCTCCCTCCCCCACTCAGCTCTGCAGCCGGCTGAGAGCCAACCCCTACCAGCCCCTTCTCATGTAGGGAAGGTGGCTCTGTCACAGCTGCTCCCAGAGGCAGAGGGGTCAGCCTGGAAGCAATGCCGCCCCCCCCCACACACACACCGTGCTCCCACTGGGACTCACCACCAGCGGCCAGGGCACCATGTACATTTTCATGTGCAGCTGAAACAGGTAGAGGATGAAGAAGACGATTGTCACCAGCCAGAGGAAGACAGCCACAAACATGACCCAGCCGTAGGCCGGGTACAGGTGGTACGGGGTGTCGGCAATCAGGGCCCACACCAGCAGCCCCAGCACCTGGAGGGATAAGACAGGGCCAGAGTCCCCCAGAGCCCCCACCACTCTGGCTGGAGGCCACGGGGCGCCCTCTGCAGGACACATTTCTCCTTTAGTCAAGAAATATTTATTTGGCTCCTACTGCATACCACTGTATACCAAGCCCTTGCCTGGTAACTCCTCCTTTCGGGTCTTAGCTGAAATGTTGCACGCTATGGGACACCTTCCCTGCTCCTCCAGTCTGGGTTCTAGAACCTTCTTTTGTGCCCGCCTGGCCCCCCCCACCCCAGGCACCCACCACCCAGGACCAGGATTCTGTTTCCTTCCCCTGACTTTTGAGTTCCCTGAGGGCAGGACAGTGACTGTCTTATCCACAGCTGCATCCAGGCGGCCAGTACACCTCCCATGGAGCCATCCTGGCCTCCTCCACGGCTTTCACCCCCTTCCTTGCTGCCCAAGATCCCCGAGGCTGGGGCATCCTCCCTTCTCCATAAGGGCATGCTTTGGAATCTCTGGAGCTAGGCATGATTCAGCGCTGGCTGCTGAGGCAGGGATGGTCTAGCGGGGGGCTTTGGAGAAAGGCTCCTTTGCTGATGAAGAAGCACAAAGACAACTGTGCCTCTTCTTCCTTGGATGGCATCCAGGTATTATGGCAGCAAGGCTCCAGGGGACCCTGCCACAGCCAGAAAATGAGCCAACCATCAGACGGATCACAGAGAAGAGGCTCAGGAGCCAGATCCATTTCTGGCTGCCGGTTCTGGAGACAAAAACTCCCCTGGCCGAAAGCTCCTACACCGGCCCCTGGAGAGCTGGTGCTCACCCTGGAGCACGGGCAGCACCGGGCACCTGCCGCACATGCCCGCCCCAGTGCCCCTGCCAAGGATCAAAGGGACGTTTCTGTAACCATCCCCCTACATGTGCGCAGTCAGGGCAGGAATGACCTTAGCCAGGTGGGCCAGGAGTCCCGAAATCCCTAGGAAAACGTTCCTTTCTCCTCCTCCTGCCCCTCCTGCACAAGAGGCCGGGGAAGGGTGTGGTTGGCTTTCTTCCCGCTGTGAAGTGGGAGATGGAGCCCCAGGCCTGGGAGCCAACAGCTGGGCTTCAATCCTGCCCATGCTGTGGGACCCTGGGCAAGCACCTTTCCCTCTCTGTGCAGCTCCCCCGGGGCAATTCCAGTCTCCCCGCCAAAACACAGGGCCCGGGAGGAATCCGAGCTTGGTCACTGCTCTATCTCCAGGGCCCAGCGGTGCCTAGCACATATTACCTGCTCAATACATATGTGCACAGCGCTAACGAGCCTCAGTTTCCTTATCCGTGAAATGGAGGTCAGAAACCTGCCCTGCACAGGAAGCAGGGGTGAAATCGGTGAACGTGCTGCTGGCCTTGCCCCCCTCCACCCAGGGAAAGGTCTCAGCCCATGGTGGGGGCGTTGGGGCGAGAAAGGCATCCACTCCTTCTCTCCAGCAGGGATGCCACCCACATGGCACCCCGCCGGTCTCAGGGCTGCCCCCTCTGCGCTCCCCGCCACCCACCAGAGACGGCCTGGCAGCAGCCCGTGCAGCCCACTTTGCAGGCGAGGAAGGCGGGACAGGTGGCAGGGCCCTGCCTACAGGAACACAAGCCGGGGGCAGAGCCGGTGAGGACGCAGAGCCGGGGTGTCTCAGCCCAGGACCCCCACCTTTTACCACTCATCCTCAGGACACCCTGCCCGAGACAGACATATCAGGGGGGCCAAGAGCCCCCAGAGCTGGGTGAGGCCACTGCTCTGAAGAAGAACCACCCCCCCAACTCAGCACTTTCCAGGACCCTCCCAGGTGAGAACTGGACTCCTCGGGGACAAACAGTCATCTTTCCACTTCAATCAGAGTCCTTATGAGCCTCCAGGCCAACGTGCTGTCTGTTCCAACCCCCAGAAAGGGAAGTTAGAAAAGGCACTGAACTGAAAATCAAGAGAAGACCCATTTGGGTTCACCCTAATGCGCACCTACCAATCAATTATCGTTAGGATTACTCCTAGATTTGGCCGCAACAACCACTGAACGCCCTCCGGCTCTGTGCCAGGCCTCAGGTAAGCCATGAGGTTCACGGTTTCCCCATGACCCCCTCATCGGTTGGTACTATGTATTTTCCCCATTTTCCAAACAGAAGCTCAGAGGGAAATGTGGCTGTAGCCACCCAAGGTCAACCGGGGGGTAAAGGGCAGGGCAGGATTTGAACCCAGATCTGTCCTTCTCTGGAACCCAGACTAGTGAGAGTTACTTAGTGATGTGTGAAAGGCGAGAGGACACCTGAGCTGTCTCCCGGCTCTGCCCTGCCCTCCAGCCCAGCCCCGGGTCTCCAGATCAGCAAGTGCAGCCTCTGAGAGATGAAGCCACCAGATAAGCAGCAAGAATTTCTGGGGTTCCTCCTGGCTTTGCCAACCTGGCCCTGTGCCCTGGGAGCTGCCTCGGTTTCTGCCCTCAAACAAGGAAAGGTCCACTCATCCCCTCGGAACCAGATAGACTGGTTTTTCCCGTCCACTCTCCCCCAGCCCCAAGAATCTGAACGGAGCACCCCAGCCTAGGGCCCCAGGGAGACCCCGCTCAGGACAGGACGGCCCCACATACGCCGACCCCTCGGCTAGCCTGAGCGGCCTCCTCTCCCTCCAGCTGTGGACCCGTCCTCTAGCCAGGAGAAGGGGCCAGAGGACTTGTCCTGTGGTCCACTGTGCAAGAGTAAACCCCACTTTCCAGAGAGAGGGGGACAGCAGGAGGTAGCCGAGGGTGGAGACCAGAAGAAGGCCACCTGTCTCCAGGGCCTGGCCCAGGCTCCTCTGTCCAGGACAGTCGCCTTGCAGCTCAGATGCCCCTCTCTGGGATCATTCATTCAACAAGTATCTACTGGACACGTACTGCCTTGTGAGCCAAACAGACAAACAGCCCTGCTCTCCCATTGTTCCCTCTCTACTGAGGGGACCCAGATAAAAGCCCAATGCATTGGTGAATGCAAGCGAGCCACGGGGTAAGTGCTATGGGAAAAATGCAGCTGAGAAGAGACAGGCAGTGGGGTCATTTGCAATTTCAGGTAAGAGGCCAAGAAGGATCTCACTGGGAAGGCGACCTGTGAGCAGCCAGAACAGCAAGGACTGAGGCTAGGAGAGAGGCACAGAACGGATTCTCCTTCAGAGCCTCCAGAAGAAACCAACTATGCCAACATCTTGCGAACTTCTAGCCTCCAGGACTGTGAGACAGTGACTTTCTACGTAGAGTCTGAAGCCTCCCAGTTTATGGTGTTTTTGTTATAGCAGCCCCGGGAAACCAATACATCTTAGCTACTCTCTGACAGCAGATGGATGTCCTGATCTGACTGTGATACTGCCATCAGTTCTGATGGAAGGCTGGCCTACTAACTCCCTGGGTCAGGCTCCGGCCCCACCAACTTACCAGCTACGTGACCTGGGGCAAGTCGCTGAACCTCTCTGTGCCTTAGTGTCCTCATCTTCAAAATGTGCCTACCTCAGGGGGTAGTTCTGAGATGAAAGTAATATACAGGGACGCCTGGGTGGCTCAGTTGGTTAAGTGGCTGCCTTCAGCTCAGGTCATGATCCCAGGGTCCTGGGATCGAGTCCCACATCAGGCTCCTTGCTCAGCAAGGAACCTGTTTCTCCCTCTGCCTCTGCCCCTCCCCCTGCTTATGCGCACGCTCTCTCTCTGACAAATAAAAAATCTTAAAAAAAAAAAACTTAAAAAAAAAGGTAATATACCTAAGGGACTTAGATCAACACATTCTACTGTCATTATCAACCTGAGAGGCTGGAATGTGGGTTTTCCAATCCCTTCTCTGCCCACGTTCCTAAGGTGGTAGCAGTAATTGTGTGCGCGGTTCCTAGGGGTACGAGGCCTCACTGAGATAAAGAATATTATCTAAACTTAAGCACCAGGCGCGGTGCCTGGCAGCTAAAGGCCCCATGCCATTGTGGGCCCCACCTGTCTTTCAGATAAGGCAGCCGGGCTTATCTGAAGGGAGGCCCCAGAAGGGCAGCCCCGCCGGGACCAACCCAGCCCAAGACCGCCTCCTGCAAGGGCACTCCCTCTGTTCCTCACAGGCTGAGGGGCTCTCGGGAGAAGACCTCATCCTCAGACCTCAGTCTTCCCCTCAGTACAATGGGAGCAGGGAGGTTTCACTTAGTGCTCTCCAAGGCTCCCTTCAATCTGGGCCTGACACTCCTCAATTGCACACCTTCCCCAGGGGGGCCCAGAACCCTCTCCCCCTGGTACGGGAGGGACACCACCAGCCCCAGCACTAAGCTAAGTCTTCTCCCGCCCAAAGACGGTCACTCTTCTAATCCCTCTCCACTTCCTGGGCTGGGTCAGACCCTTGTGGATTTGCTGTGTGACCTTGGGAGAGTCTCCCAAACTTTCTGGTCTGTTTCTTCATCTGACATGTGAGAGGGTTGGGCAGGTACACCCATCCTGGTCACCTCACAGGCATGTCACTGCAAATAAAATGCCGTGAAGGAAAAAGTCAATAGCTGTAGTGGTCAGGTGTGGTATGAGGGCTGCTGGGCTCTGGGGAGGGAGATGGGTGGGGGGCGAACCTCCCAGAGTGGGGAGCCTCCAGGAGGGGCAGCACCTCAGAGCCTGGAGGCTGACACTGGGGACTCAAACTCAGCCAAGGCAGGCAGGTCACAGAAATGGCCAAGGCGGGCCAGGGGGGGACTGCAGAGCTGAGAGCAGCCTGCTGGCATGGTGGGGGGGGGGGGAGGGGAATGATGCCTGGGGTAACCAAGACTTCCAATTTTCCAAGAGACACTAGAAATCTGAATTTGTATGTGAAATCTTCAGCTTTTTAAATGTTGGCAATGAACCCAAAGGTTGCGGAGACAATGTGAGGATGGGGCCCATCCAAAAGCCTCCAGAACTCCCTTCTCCCCACTGCACTTTCCAGGAAACTGAGGCCCAAGGGCGACATGAACCCTTCTGGGGTTCCCCCTCACAGGGACACATCTGGGCAGCTGAGGACACTCTGAACTTGGCCTGGCCAGGCCCAGCCTCCACCCCCGCCCTGGCCCTTCTCCCGACAGTGAAAGGGACTTTATGGGGACAAAAAGCCACCCATTGTCAGAGGAGACAAAGGCGCAGGGGACAGAGGCTCTGGGGCGCCTGAACTGGCCACAACAAATCCACACACCACCCCCTCCCTGTGCAGAGGCGGCGGGCTGGGGAGGGGGGGACAGAGGGAAGGCTCCCTGGAATCCCCGCACTGTAAACCCCAGGCACTCGGGAGTCCTGGGGGCCGCCTCCCAGCTCCACCACCCGGGGCCACAGGTTTCACGCCTCTCAGCCTCCCTTTCACTGCAAAGCCATCATTTGGTCATTGAACAAAGTCTCCTGAGGGCCCGCTGTGTGCCCTGCGCCCTTACAGACCCTGGGGGTGAAGCAGGGAGCCCGCAGCCAAGTCCCCCCCCCACCCGCACACACGCACGCATGCACCTCCCAGCCTGGGCTGTTGCAGAGAAGGTGGTGAGGATGGAAATGCTGGCTCAGGGCCTGGTTCACCTGCTGGCTTTCCAAATGCGGCCTGTCACATTACTTGCTATTCCTCAGTCTTGAGTCTCGGAACTGCGGTTTTTAAGCCCTAGAGATGGAAGCGATTTCTGCACACCTACCCCAGCAGCCCCCAGAGCCCCCCTAGCGAGGACCTCCGGCGCCTGTGTGCACGCTGCATGTGGAGGGGCCCACTGCTACCATGGTGACTTGCAGAGTTTTAGAAAAATCTTCCCAACATTAAGCTCAGACTGCCTCCTGCATATCCCCATGCCAGTTCCCAATCCCTGCACTGTGGCCCGGGGGGATGGAGCTGCCCAGAGGGGAGGAAGGGTTTCCCTGCGGAAGGGTCTCCACATTACAGGAGGTGGGGACACTCCCCTGAGGACCTGAGCAGAGAAGGGCGAGGGCAGACCTCCAACCCCTGGGCAGAAGGGATGACAGAAGCTTCTGTTCTTAGCAACCCCCAGGGAGTGGCAGTGGGGTTGGCCCTCCAGAGAGATCTGGCTGTTGGAGCACATGGAACTTCATCAAACTTGGGAGGCCTGGCATCCACCCTGGGAACAGGGTGATGGGGGAGCCTGAAGTGAAGCTCTTCCTTACTCCCTGGACTTCCTTCTTCAAACACTGGCTCTAGTTCTGATCCTGGAAGTCATGACGAGGGTGACCTTGAGCAAACCCTGCCCCATCTCAACTTCAAGGAGGGACAGGTGACCTCATCTGGCTAACCTCATAGAGGGCAGCAGATGACCTGTCTGACCACCCCCACCCCCAAATTAAAGCTGGAACAGCCTAGTACAGGCCCAGGTCAGTTGCCCAGCAGCTCATATGCTGAGTCCTGCCTAACCTTTAGCCCTTGTCTTCTTGTCCTGACCGTCCCCGTGTGTGAGATCCTGGGGTGCCACCCTGGCCTCTCCCTCTTGGGCAAACAGTACAGGCCAACCCAGACCAACAACAAAGGGCCTGTTAATATCCAGGGCTGAGCTCATTGGGCTGCCAAGAAAACCAGCTCACCCCTCCCTGCCCACCAGGCAGGTTCCCAGTGGCCATGGGGACCAGGGCAGCACCCCTGTGGCTCCCCGAGACCACTGATGAGCAGGAAATCAGGGCCTGGGCCTCACTGAATTCCACCACCAACCACTCACCGGCTGTCAAGGGGTGACCACCACCTGACCCTGTCACACATACAGAAGCAGCAACCATCCACCATCCACCATACGTGGACAGCTCTGCAGCCTCTTTCCATGTACACCTGGTTAAGAAAACCACCTAAGGTCACCCAGCCCGTAACACTGAACTCAAGGCTATGCTTGCTGCCGTGTGTTCATGGGAGGGTGTCTTCCCCAAACGGGGCCTGAGGGGCCTTCAAGGGCCACCTTCACAGTTTTTGTCACAAGCACAAACTACCTGTACTACATTTTTGCTCTTTTCATGTATTTGAAAGATTTTTAAATAAGTTGTATCATTTATTTTTAAAATACGTAATCTGTATGACATGGTGGGTAACCAAATGGTGTTTTTAGCATGTCTCCCTCCTCTCCTGATACTCAGTTTCTTCCCCAGGGACAACCAAGAGGGGTTTCTTATGTCTCTCTTCAGAGACTGCGCGCATGCGCGCGCGCGCACGCGCACGCACACACACGCACGCACACGCACACACACTCTTTAAACAGGTGTTGTCTCTATTTAGTCTCTCTGTATTTCTCCCATACACGATAGTATTCTACACACACAGTTTTGCACCTAACCTCTTCCACTGAGCCATAGAGCCTGGAGACTGTCCATCATTACATAGAGAGCTGCCTTCCTGTCTTCTGGGAGGGGTAAGTCATTATCTTTTTACGAACTGCATGATATGCCACTGCACAAATGTACCGTAATTTACTGTAACAGTGCGTGTCAACTGTTTCAATTAAAAAATAAATAAGGGGGGGGGGCGCCTGGGTGGCTCAGTCAGTTGGGCGTCTGCCTTCGGCTCCGGTTATAATCCCGGCGTCCTGGGATCGAGCCCTGTGTCGGGCTCCCTGCTTGGTGGGGAGCCTGCTTCTCCCTCTCCCTCTGCCTGCCTACTTGTGATCTCTCTCTCTCTCCCTCCGTCAAATAAATAAATAAAACCTTTAAAATACATACATACATACATAAATAAGTAAGGGATGCCTGGGTGGCTCAGTTGGTTAAGCATCTGCCTTTGGCTCAGGTCATGATCCCAGGGTCCTGGGATTGAGCCCAGCATTGGGCTCCTTGCTCACTGGAGAGCCTGCTTCTCCCTCTGCCTGCCGCTCCCCCAGCTTGTATGCGCTCTCTCTCTGACAAATAAATATTTAAAAATAAATAAATAAAATGCTGATGGGAAATTAAAAAACAACAAAAGTCTGTGTGGCATAAAAAAACACTATGAGCAAAGTCAAAAACAACACTAAGAAAAAAATATCTGCCAATCATCTGGAGGTCCTAGTAAATGGTAAGAGACTTAGGACGCCGCAGAATGGAGAAAGAGGACAGACAGACAGCGAGATACAAACAGCTCCTCAACAACGTGTTTTTCCAAGGCCAACCTCACTCATAAGGAAACTACAAAACACTACTATCCCGAGCAATGGGAGGGGCACAGGCCCAGGTGCTGATTCACCATGCTGGTGACCCCTCTGGAGGGCATTTGGCAAGCTCTATCAAAATCACGCACACACACACCCAGAGCCAGCAGTCCCATTTCTGGAAATGTACTGCACAGATGCGCTCAGTGGCTCGTGTGGGCTCATTCACTGCGACAGGGTGTGCAACAGCAAGAGTGGGAACCCCAGGTGCCTGTCCACAAAGGGACGGGCCACACAAGTCCCACGGCAGCCACACAATGGACCACTGCGAAGCCCTAAGACAGAAGCGATCGCACTCCATACAAGGAGACAAGACCACCAAGACACATTTTTACATGAAAAAGGAGCAGGTACAGAAGGATGTGGATGGAAAGAGTGCATCCCTTGGGTAAAGTGGGGAGAGATGGGACTCTCCAGCCACATGTGCGTTTCTCTCCTTAAGAGTCTAAAATGGGGGGCGCCTGGGTGGCTCAGTTGTTAAGCGTCTGCCTTCGGCTCAGGTCATGATCCCAGGGTCCTGGGATCGAGCCCTGCATCGGGCTCCCTGCTCAGCAGGGAGCCTGCTTTTCCCTCTCCCACTCCGCCTGCTTGTGTTCCCTCTCTCGCTGTGTCTCTCTCTTTCAAAAAAATAAGTAAAATCTTAAAAAAAAGAGTCTAAAATGGAACCTGGGAAACTAGAGCGGGCACGGGTGGGGGCGACTCTAACCGGAAGGGACAGAGATTTTGTCAGCCTGCCCTTTCCCAGCCTATTTTATTCTGAACCATAGTAAATATATTACCTATTAAAGAAATTCAGAACAGGAAGGATTAGAGAAAGAAACACCCAGCAAAGTGCGTACCGTCAAGGGAAAAGCACAGCGGGGCACATGCACAGAGTGTTCCCATCTGTGGTTTTTAAGTGAGGACAGGGGTCACGTGCAGAAAAATGCTTAAGACTCAGTGTGGAATGCTGCCTTCTTGCAGGCGGCTGCCTCGGGGGACTGGTCAGGGGCTGGTCAGGGAGGAGAGAGATGACACTTGCATCAATCACCCTTCATATTGTTGGACTGTTTTGCTGTGTGCCTGTGAATTTTCTCAAGGGATAGAACCATTTTTTAAAGTGGGCCCATCAGTAGAGAAAGGGCTACACGGAAGGGGGCGACAGTGACAGTCGGGCATGCCCTGAAATGGTTAACAGGGAGGGACACAGATCTGTGTAACAGAAGAGATCTCAGGTGCCTTGGGTGTAAGAAAAGCCACTTGCTGAACAAAGGAGAGGGAATAAAATCATCCCCGTTTTTTACAATGCACAGGAAAAAGAACTGGCAACTCCCAACAGGGGTCCCCTTGGGGAGAGGGACAAGCCATCCAAGAATAACTTTGGCCTTATCTGTAAAAGGTTTTCATTTTTTAAGGAGAATGTGTTCACATATTTATTCCAAACACTCAACTCCCTCCTGGCCACAACCAGTGGGGCGTGTGGGTGGAGCTAACAAGACAAAACACTGGTTTCCTCTGGGCACAGGAGGTGGCCGGGGAGCTTGCAGGGCCTGAGGAATGCCCTGGGAGGCCCCAGTACCGCACTTCCAATGGGGCTGAGCTCTGCTCATACCTTGGGGACCCCAACAACCTCTCCCGGGCAGCCTCTTCCTGGAGGACAGAGGTGACTTGTAGGCCTTGCCCTAACCACCACCAGGAGAGGAGTGACGTGCTTGCTGAGGCTGGGGAAAGAGTCAGGATCACCGCAAGGAAAAGCTTTCTAATACTCCCAAATGTACAAGGATGGTGCAGGCAGCCTTGAGAGAGAGTGAGCACCCCGACCCTGGAAGCATGCAAGCTCGAGGGACCTCTGGGAGCAAGCAGAGCAAGCAAGAGAACCCTAGGATTCTATGGCTCTGTGAATCCCAACTGCCCTTCATTCCAACACATGCTGCGCTAAGCCCTTTACAGCACCATCTTCCATATTCCTCACTATCCCACCATCACTATTTTACCAACAAGGAAACGGAAGCTCTAGGATATTAGGGAAGGTACAGTATCACACAGCCAGGAAGAGGCAGCCGGGACTTAAACCCAAGGCTCTCTGCTTTCAGGCCAGTGCTCCCACCAATACTTCCTGCATCACCCACAAATCACTGTCATCTAGCAGTGGGTGAAGCTTCTGTTATCTGTTTATTCACCTGCAAAATGGGAATTGTGTGGCCACCCCCAATCCCAGGAGGTCCGGCAAGAAGGAAGGATAGAGGCTGCCAAACACTGACGGCCCGAGTGCCACAGACCATTTATATGGCCTCCTACACCTGTGGCCTCGGGGCTGCCTTCTGACTGCAGGGCTTTTAGGCAAGCTATTCTGAGGTTCATCTGTTCGGAACCTCCTTCTTACTACTCCCTTCCTTGTAACTAAACCCTTCGGAGCCCACTTCTGTCAGGAAGCCTTCCCTAGTGGCCCTGGCCCCTGATGAGTCTCCCTTCCCTTTCCCCTCCAAAGCACCCCTAAGAACATGGACTCCCTACCAACAAAACAAAACAGGAAGCATAGCTAGAGCCAGGCTTTGGATCTGAGTGCAAATTCTGACTGCCACTCTACCCCATGTGACCTTATACAAGCATCAAAACCTCCAGATTTTTATGACCAAAAGAGTTATCTCCAGATCAAACTTGCCTGCTTGCTTTTTAGATACTATCTGCATAAATTCATCATGTTTCCCTTTTTGCCTATGATGCTAGGAAACTCAACAAAGAATCGAAGGGCTTAACCTTGCTATAGATTCCAGGTACAATGATCTCTTTCTGGCTCTCCTTAAGTCAATCCTTCCCCCTCCTATGCACACACCACCAACTTTTAGAAATATATGACTTTAACTCCTGTTGTACGTAGCTAAATATCACATTCCATCTAATGTTCTTTCTGGAACCAGATGGGGTGTGTGTGGGGGGAGATGATAAATCAGTGAACACCGAAGTTGGTTCTTCAGGACACATTTAATACCAGACAAAGAACACATCTCTTTCCCAAGAAGCTGGGGCCTTCTGCCCACCCCACCTCCCTCCTCCCACATCTAGAACTTTTCACCAAATCCTTTGGGAAATGAAGAATTAGCTTTCAGCTTCCCATTTACTGCCTCTTCCATGCAGCCTTCCCTGATCCCTTTGCAGAAAGCTCATCCTCTGGGTACCTCCCTCAGACCAAGAGCCCTTGGAGAGTAGGTGCTGGGCCTTTAGGGGGTTAGGAGGGATGACCACTCTATCACTCCCTCAAAAGCACCACACCCTATGCCCTGTGGGAGCACAGCTGAGTGTGGTAATTAAGAGCATGGGCCAGAAAAGTCAGACCACCCAGGCCTTAGATCCCAGATCTTGGGCAAAGAACTGACCTCTGAGTCTCGGTTTCCTCACCTATAAAATCGGGAGAACAGAGAATATAAAGCCCTTGCCAAAGAATCCGGAGCCTAGTTCGCACCTGACTGGTAAGAGCTTTTATGGCTTCCCAGCAGTCGGTGGTGCCTGTTGGGGTAAAGCCCCCTATGGACCCAGGAAGCTGTGTACTGGAACTGTCTGTGGCCAGAGAAACAGCTCAGGAAGCAGCTTCTCCCACAGGTAGGATGGTTAAGGCACTAAAAGGGGCAGGTCTTCAGAACTTTGATGGGAGACCCTCATCCCCTCACCTCCAGCCCCTAAAGCACTGCAGGGGGGGTGGCAAAGGAAGGCCACCCCACTCACACCCAGTACCTCAGTGTCTGGAGACCTAAGTGCCAAGCAAGGCCTTCTGGCAAGTCCTACACCCTGTGTAGAGCCCGGGGTTGATATCTGTGCAATGGGACCCAGATATTCAGGACTGGGCTGCTGGGCCCACAGGGACCCCCAAATCAGAAACAGCAGCCTCCTCCAGAGGGATCTACCCAGGTCCCAGCAGGCACAGCAGGCCCCCTTACTCTCAACTCCAGTTTTCACTGTTCAAATGCAAAAGCCAGTGCTCAGGTCCCATTAACCAAGAGCTAAGCCTAAGGCTCCACTCCACCGCCCCCCACGGAGCCCAGCCAAGGTCTCTCCGCTGTTGCAAAACTCCCAGGCTGCCAACAGAACAAGATCTCCATCTCTCCCCGGGGCACTTAGCGCCCTCAGCTTCAACAACCTGATCCCCCCAACTTCCTTTCCACTCACCCATCCCCAAGCCCTGGCTCACACAGTACCCCCCCCAAAAACCCTGAACACCCTTTCCCTTCCTCTGCTAGAGTTCAGTGAAGTCAAAAGCTCCCTCTCCTCCACGAACCTCCCTGGACTCTAAGTTCATCCCCCTCTCCTCTGCCCTTTCAGCCCAGGGCCTGAGGATCCCTTCCCACTCCCCCGGTGCCTTCCCCACCGTCCTGGAGCCCAGCACAGCAGCACCGCTCCGGACAGGGGCAAACCTACCTGCAGATTTAAATCAGGCCCCCACCGGACCCCTTACCCACCCCGGGAATCTCCAAAACAACTCTGGGAGAATATTACAAATGTAGATTCTGGGCTGCACTTCCTGAGATTCAAATAACAATTCCACATTTTTTCCGGGGGTGGGGATCAAGAATCTACATTTTAAACAAACTCCTCCAAGAGAGTCTGAGGCTGGGGTGGGGGTGGGGGGCCCCCCAGAGAGAGATTTGTGAAATCCTGAAACCAGAGCTACGACTGACCCAGGTGGAGGCAGGCGCTCACGGGCGGTGGGGGTCTCAAACCACCCACCCTTCCAGCCTGGCAGTCAAGCCAGGATCAGGGAGGAGGGGGGCGGGCGGAGATGCCCTAAAAGAAAATGGATCCTGGCCCACCTCCAGTTCCACCTTAGTCCTCTGGGCCCTCAGTTCCTGGGGAAGCCTCCCACAGGGGCAGCCACCCAGCTTCCTGACCCACCAGAGAGTACTGTGGGAAGAAAGCGAACACCGCCAGGCCTGAAACTGGTGTGTGGGGAGAGGGATGTTCCGATCGGTTCGACTCTGCTGGGGTCTTCTGCACCAGGGTCTGGGAGGCATCGGAGCCTTGCCTCTGGCCTCCCACAAACCCCTCCCGCCTGCGCTGGGCGCGGTATCTCGGCCCCGCCGGGCCGGCCAAACCTGCTGGAACCCGGTGGGGCACCCAGTGGAAGCCAGAAAAGCCCGGTCCCTGCGCGGGAGCCCAGAGGGCCGCGCCTAAATGTATGCGCCGGAACGGAGGCGCCCTCTCGCTTAGAAAAGGGGCTTTCTGGGGCTCGGCCACGCGGAGCCGCTCCGAGTGGACTTTGCCTCACTCAGGCTGGGTGTCCTGGAGGGCTGGGGATATTGTCCTGGCAGAGAGAGACAGAGGCTGAGACAGAGAGGCTCAGAGAGCGAATTGTGCGCAGTGACTGTGCGTCTGTGAGCGCTCCTTGGGCCGGTCTCCAGTGACCACCTCGGGGGATGATGGGGCGTGCGAGAGTGGGCACCCTGAACACCGGTGCTCGCAGGGACGGCAACGGGGACGTCTCGAGCTGAGAGCGCTCCAGGGTGGTCTCGGGGGCGTACGTCCTGGAGGCGCCCCGGGGATAGGCGCGGCGCGGCGGAGCCTAAGGTGAGGGTGTACTGGGAGCAAACGAGGCAGCCCCGAGCCCTCCCGGCCCGGCCGCCCCCCACCCCGACCCCGCGGCCCCGCGCGCGCTCACCAGCTGCAGCAGCATGAGCGCACCGAGGCTGGAGCGCACGAAGCCCAGGTCCGGGCGCAGCGCGGAGACCGAGGCGCCGGCGCCCTGCGCGGGGCTGCTGGTCCGCGTGCTCACTTTCGACGGGAACTCGGCCATGGCGGTTCCGCTCGCCTCCCGACGTCGCTCCGGCCGCCGCCGCCGCCCCTCCCGCGGTGGGTGCCGGCTGCCGAGCCGCTCCTCCCCGGGGGCTCCGGCTCCCGCGGCGGCTCCCGGCGCAACGCGCGGCGTCGGGGCGGACAGCCGCCTGCCGCCAGGTGCGGCCGAGCCCCGGCCCCGCCCCCCCCGCGGGACCCGCCCCTTTAACTCTCCGCTCGCCGCCGGCCGGTTCCCCCCCTCCAGCCGTTCGTGGCCGCGTCCACTTTCCAGACGGGGAAACTGAGGCCGCGGTCAGTGAGATGGCTCCGCCACAACCAGCCTGGAGAGCCGCGCTTTTCTCTCCTAGGGAAAGCCACCTCCTGGGACTCTTCCTCAGCGTCGCCGCGGCGTTCACCGCTGCTCCGCGCCCTGCCAGCCGGTCACTTCCAAGCCCGAGGTAAACGCGGCTGCAGTACTCCGAGGCCTCCCCCGGAGGCCTCTAGGGCGCCTCTCTGAAGTTTCTCCTTACAGCGCGATCCGCTTTTCTGTGCAGCGACTCCTCAGGAGTCCCGGGAGACCGACCGAGCACCCGGGAGGTGAGGGTCTGAGTCAGCTGAGGCTGCTCGTGACTCAGTTTATGTGGTCTTCACTTCTGGACATACTAAGCAGTAACTTAGAAGATCATGGAGCCTCAGTTTCCAAGTCTGTAATATGGAGAGATGAAGGACCTCACCTCACAGAAGCTCCGGGCACACCGTGGCGAGGGCGTGCATGGGGGGCACTCACAAGGTGGGAGATGATGTTGGAGTTACGGTTTCATTACTCCGCCTGCACCCTGAAACATGCGCGCACGCGCGCGGACACACACACACACACACACACACAGCTTCAGGCCGTAAAGGCTTGCACAGTTTATTTATCAACCAGTGTTTGCAGAACCTCTACCATATGTCAGGCCGTATCCCAGTCCCTGGGGAACAGCAGGTACAAGCCAGGCAACGCTTCTGGGATCCCACTTTCTACTGGGAGTGATAAGTGCTAGACTGGGAGGAAAAAACCACCTCAGTGACAAATGCTGTGACTAAAATAAAAGAGAGATGTGACAGAGATGGTCAGGAGGCAATTTTTAGATAAACTGGTCAGAGAAGACCTCTCGGAGAGATGACATTTATGCAGAGAGCTGAATCATCAGTAGGGTCAGCCTTGGGAAGAACTTAGTAAGTGCAAAGGCCCTGGGGCTGTAGGAAGCTAGACAGTTTGAAGAACAGAAAGATCCTTGGTGGGACTGGGGCAACATGAGCAAGGGGGGAGGTTCAGCAGGTAGGCAGACCAGGTCCCATAGGACTATTTAGATGATCTTATTAGCTTCCTGTGGCTGCCACTGACCGTGGTGTCTTAAAAAAAAAAAAAAAAAACAGAAATGTATTCTAGAGGTCAGAAATCTGAAATCAGTTTCAGTGAGCCAAAATCAAGGTGTCAGCAGGGCCGGTCTTCCTTTGAAGGCTCTAGAGGAGAATCTGTTTCTCTTCCAGTTCCTGGTGGTGGCTGCCGGCAGTCCTTGACCTGTGACCTAATCTCCCTAATCTCTGCCTCAAGTATCACAGTGCCTCCTCCTCTTCTGTATGGATCAAATCTCTCTTGGCCCCTCTTGTAAAGACACCTGTGATTGGATTAAGGCCCACCCAGGCAATCCAGGCTCACCTCCCACCTCAAGAACCTTAATTTAGGGATGCCTGGGTGGCTCAGTTGGTTAAGCGTCTGCCTTTGGCTCAGGTCATGATCCCAGGGTCCTGGGCTCGAGTCCAGCCTGCCACTCCTGCTGCTTCTGCTTTCTCTCTCTCTCTAATAAATAAATAAAATCTTAAGAAAAAAAAAAAGAACCTTAATTTAATCTGCAAAGACCCTTTTTTCTTTATAAAGTAAAATATACAGATTCCGGGGATAGGGTTTGATATCTTTGGATGGTTATTATTCTGCCTACTCAGTAATGGAGGGGAGAGGTTAACATTTTATTCTAAGGCCTGGTGGGTTTCTAACAGGAGAGGGACAAGATCTGATGGCCAATATCTGATAGAAAATATCACTGGTTGATGATGACTGAGCCCTTTACCCACCCCTAAATGTTCAACCCCTTCCCCGTAGGCACCTGAGACTCTCCTCCCAACCCCACACGCAGTGGGCACTCGAAAGGAGCTGTGCTTCTTGGTAGCTGCAAACCCAGAGACCAGCCTCCCTGTACACTACACAAGGCCAAGTGCAGAAGAACAAAGCTCTTGGGTAAACCTTTAATTTTATTATGACACAGAAAACAGTAAGATGATTGTTTCCGAGGCAGCATCTAAAACAGTAGAGTGTTTTGGTTTTGGTTTAGATTTTGTTTTTTTGGTTAATCCCACTTTCATTCCTTTCAAATGGCAGCAAGCAAGAGTCAATCACTGCATTGTTTTTTACTTTGACATTTTCTCCCAGACCAACTTCACTCTTGCCCTCAGTCAGAAAAAGTGGGAAGGAACCTGTCCCCAGGCTGGAACCTGCCGCCCACCCAGAGTCTCCACTCGTGCCTTAGAAGTTCTGGGATGGGGTGGGGGAAACAGAGAGCTGGGGATAAGGCCAGGAATGCCTGTCCTTTCCCAGGCTTGCCCCCCTCCCTGGGGTCTGAGCCAGCCATCTCCACATAGAACACATGGCCTTTGTCTCAGTTCTCCTCCGTTTTATAAAGACTCCCTACTCTGGTCAAGCCCCTACTGTGTGCTGAGCCTCCCTCCTTTGGGGTAGGATGTGAGCATGCTGGAGAGGCAGTGGGGATTCAGGCACTGAGCAGACGTTTAATGTGTACCTTGGATGTGGTGGGCACTGGGGACAGAGCTGTGAGCCATCCAACCAGAGACCCTGCCCTTAGGAAGTCTGATGGGGGAGATAGACTAGATATATAAGCCCGCAGAGAAACTGATAATTATCAATTGTGATAATATTACTACAGGAAAAGAGCAAGGCCCCATGGGAAAGAATAATTGATGTTTGGGGGTTGTCAGGGAAAGTATAAACATTTAAACAGAGACCTGAAGGATGAATAGGAATCCGGCAGAGAAAGCCACCATATGTGCAAAGGCCCTGAGGCAGGAAAGACTTTGCGGTCTTTGAGGAAGGACAGATGGTTATAAGCTGAAGGGATTGGGGAGAGATGGGGTTCAGGAGGGAGCCAGGGCCCAGATCACCTGGTTCTTAAACCCTTGATAATGGGGTGGATTTTATTATTAAAAAAAAAAAACCTTTGGAGGGCAGTTATATCTTTTGATTTACAATTTTTTTTTTAAAGATCTTTTTATTTATTTGACAGAGACACAGAGAGAGAGGTGACCTGGGATTTTTGAGGGGTGACTGATTATATACTTGGTAATTGGGGGAGGTAAGGAAAAAAGGAGGTGTCTAAAAGGACTTTCATAGGGGTGCCTGGGTGGCTCAGTTGGTTGACTGGCTATGGGTCATGATCCTAGGGTCCTGGGATCAAGCCCCACATCGGGCTCCCTGTTCACTGGGAAGCCTTTTTCTCCCTCTCCCTCTGCCTGCCATTCCCCCTGCTTGTGCGCTCGAGCTCTTGTGCTCTCTCTCTCTGTGTCAAATAAATAAAATCTTTTTTTTATTTTTTTTGAAGATTTTATTTATTTATCTGACAGAGAGACAGCGAGAGAGGGAACACAAGCAGGGAGAGTGGGAGAGGGAGAAGCAGGCTTCCCGCTGAGCAGGGAGCCCGATGCGGGGCTCGATCCCATCACCCTGGGATCATGACCTGAGCCGAAGGCAGACGCTTAACGACTGAGCCACCCAGGCGCCCCTAAAATCTTTTTAAAAAAATTTTTTTTAAACTATTTTATTTATTTATTTGACAGAGAGAGCACAAGCAGAGGTAGAGAGAGGGAGCAGATTCCCTGCTGAGCAAGGAGCCCAATGTGGGACTCGATCCCAGGACCCTGGGATCATGACCTGGGCCGAAGGCAGCCGCTTAAGTGACTGAGCCACCCAGGCGTCCCTAAAATCTTTTTTTTAAAAAAAGGACTTTCATATGCTAAAGAAGACGCTCAGGATACTGGAGGCCTTGCTATTATCAAGCTAAGGTTGTTTTTCCCTCTAGCAAAGCATTAACATTAAGAGAGTTGGAAGTTTCCTGGAGGACTGTCACACATATCCCACCCAGGAGTGGGGGGTCGGGGTGAGAAGGGGGGTTGTGGGATGTCAGCTTGTGCTTTGTCCTCACATTCCTTCTGCTCCTTCATCACCTTCACCTCCAGGTGATCACTGACAAGAGTTTGAGTATCTTAGCTTATCTCTTTTTTTTTTTAAGTAACCTTTACACCCAACGTGGGGCTCGAACTCACAAGCTTGAGATGGAGAATAGCATGCTCTTCCGACTGAGACAGCCAGGTGCCCTTCCTAGCATATCTTGTTTTCTTCCCTCACTACCACAAGATATGTAGAAATGGCAGAGACTTGCTTTGTAAGTAATTAAAAAAAATTTTTTTTACCAAAAATAAGATTATACTATATACATTGAAACGTGACTTGCACTTAACGTCTTGGAAATTTCAATTTCACATGAAGGCTGGCCTCATCCTTTATACATGTAATATTTGATAGAGTGGCTACTACCTAATTTCCTATCCCTTCCCCTCAACTGGTAGACAGGTGATTTCTAATAGTTCCTCATTACCAGTAATATTATATAAGCCTTCTTATTTACACATCTTAGCTCACATGTGAGATTTTCTATGGATCCAGTGTTCAAAGCAGAACCACTGGATTGAAGGGTATTTGCATGTTTTTTTTATACATACTGCCAAAATTGTATAGATACTTCAAAAGACTCCCACTAAGAGGGAGCTTAACTATTTGCCCAACCTCTGATATGTGTGATGAGCATTAAAAAAAAAAAAAAAAGGTCTCATTGTTTCCATTGGCATTTCCTAATACTTAGCTAGCGGGACTGAGTTTCTCCTTAAGCTTATTGACCATTCGTTATTTCTTTTCCCTCGATTTTAAGGTTCGTTAAGAACTATGCCCTGGCGTAGTAAGGAATTTACTTTGTCTGGCCTTTGCCCTCAGCTTCTGGGAGGTAATCTCTAAACCTTTGGAAAGTTCCGGATATCTTTGTTTAGGGTGGGGTCTAGCCACACCAGATATTCTAACAGTGTGGTTTGGGGAATTTGATATCACCTCATTCCGCTCCGCCTGAAGAAGCTGGAAACAGATCAGCCATGTGGGCAGTCACCTGTGGCCACAGGAAGGAGGTCCTATAAAGATTCCGGACACCAAGGTGGCAAGTTTACCTGGTCGGTGATGCTCCATGTGTCACACGTAGTCACACATAGTGTTCCACAGTCACACATCAGCGCTGAGAAAATAATGCATGGAATCCATGAGTCCCTGGGGAGGGGACAACAGTTCGGAACCTAAAAATTATGCAAGTCTTCAGTGTCTGTATATTCACTGTAGTGAACCATCATCACTATCTAATTCCGGAACATTTCCATCAGCCCTGTGTGCCCATCCCTTGGATGATTCTTATCTGTCTCCTTTAGTAATAAACAACCATCACTGTGAGTGTAACAGTTGTCAAGGCTTTCGGTGAGTCCTAACTAATGGATGATTGCACCCGAGGGTGGTCTGGGTGACACCCTGAACTCCGCCATTGTTGTCAGAAGTGGTTGTGGTCGGGGGCGCCTGGGTGGCTCAGTCGTTAAGCGTCTGCCTTTGGCTCAGGTCACGATCCTAGGGTCCTGGGATCCTGCCTTTGGCTCAGGTCATGATCCTAGAGTCCTGGGATCGAGCCCCACATGGAGCCCCGCATCGGGCTCCCTGCTCCACAGGAAGCCTGCTTCTCCCTCTCCCACTCCCCCTGCTTGTGTTCCCTCTCTTGCTGTGTCTCTGTCTGTCAAATAAATAAATAAAATAAAAAAGAAGTGGTAGTGGTCTCGTGCATTACTGGGCTCCTTCTGACAGGGCAGCCCTGTTTGTGGTTTTCAAATGGTATAAGCTCTTTTTATATTTTGCATACTCACTCTTTGTCACTTTCATACGTCGCCCCTGTTTTCTCCTACCTCGTCTCTCCCACTCGGTAGCATTTTGACAAATGTGTACAGGCATGTAAACGCCACCAAGATTAAAGTATAGGTCACCCCAGAGAGTGCCTTTGTGACCTCCACCCTGGCCCTAAACAACCAGGGACCTGTTTTCTGTCACTGTTGTTTTGCCTCTTCTAGAATGTCTAGCAAAAAGGGATTCTGCAGTTGTTATTAAGGATCTTGAGATGAGATTATCCTAGATTATGGGTGGATGCTAAATGTAATCACTGTGTCCTTATAAAAAGGAGGTAGCAGCGCCTGGCTGGCTCAGTCAATGGAGCATGTGATTCTTGATCTCTGGGTCCTGAGTTCAAGCCCCACCTTGTGCATAGAGATTACTTAAAAAAAAAAAAGAAGGAGGAGGTGGCAGAAGGAGATGGGAGATTTGATGACAATAGAAGAGAAAGCAATATGAGCATGGAAAGAGAGATCAATCACTGTGATGCAGCCAGGAGCCAAGGAAAGCCCGTAACCTTTAAGAATGCTTCCATTCTTTTTTTTTTTTTTTTTTTAAGATTTTATTTATTTATTTGAGAGAGAGAGAATGAGAGACAGAGAACATGAGAGGGAGGAGGGTCAGAGGGAGAAGCAGACTCCCTGCCGAGCAGGGAGCCCGATGTGGGACTCGATCCCAAGACTCCAGGATCATGACCTGAGCCGAAGGCAGTCGCTTAACCAACTGAGCCACCCAGGCGCCCCAAGAATGCTTCCATTCTTAAGGAAGAGGCAAGGACTGGATTCTCCCTGCAGCCTCCAGAAGCAACCTGCCCTGCTGACACTTTGATTTAGACTCTTAAGACTCATTTTGGACTCCAGAACTGTAATAGAATAAATTTTTTAAAATAAAAAGAGAATAAATTTGTGGTTTTTTAAGCCACTAAGTTTGTGATAATTTGTTACAGCAGCAAGAGGAAACTGATACAGTAGTCCTTTGTGAAAAGCTCCTTCATATAACATAAAGCTCTTGAAATTCATCTATGCTGTTGAGCATAGGTTAAGTAGATTGTTTATTTTTAATGCTGAATGTATTCCATTGTATTGATATACCACAATATCTTTATCCATTCACTAGTTGATGGACATTTGGGTACTTTCCAGTTTGGGTGGCTATGAAGATCCCATGGTCCTGGGATCAAGCCCTGCATCCGCCTCCCTGCTCAGCAGGGGAGCCTCCTTCTCCCTCTCCCTCTGCCTGCGCTCCCCCTGCTTGTGCTCTCTCTCTCTCTGTCAAATAAATAAATAAAATCCTTTAAAAATTAAAAAAAAAATAAAACCACTATGAACATTTGCATGGAGGTTTTTTGGTGTGAACATATGTTTTAATTTCTCTTGCATAAATACCTAGGAGTAGAATCATTGGAGTCTATGGTATGTGTATCATCCACTTTATAAGACATGGCAAAACTGTTTTCCAAAGTGGCTATACCATTTTTCCAAAGTGGCTGCTCATCATTGGTTTTACAGATGAGTAAACAAGCTGGAGAAAGGGCAGAAACTTGCCCAGGGTCACCAATTGAATTACAGATATCAGCAGAACTAGAATCAATGTCTACAGCTTCTCATCCCCAGCAGGGATCCTGAGAGGCAGGCCTGACTGCATGTCTCCCTCCCATTTCTGGCCCGGCTGCTTCCGCCCCTTCTTACCTTCTCCAGAGGGAGCTGGAGACCAGAGCATCTTTCAGTCCATTGCAGTCCCCACCCCAGAAGGTATGGACTAGTGGTGGGAGAGGCTTGGGGAATAGGCATCACTGAAAGAACCCCCCTTTAGGGATCTGAGGGCAGTGCACCTCCCCCCAGGAATGACCTCTGTGCAGAATGTGAGGTAATTTTTGATGGTCCAGGGGCAGTCATCAAATACTTCAAATGCTTCATTACAAGCATTTTGTTTTTAACTTCACTTTCAATCTTTTTTTTTTTTTAATTTTATTTATTTATTTGACAGAGAGAGACGGTGAGAGAAGGAACACAAGCAGGAGGAGACGGAGAGGGAGAAGCAGGCTTCCCGCCGAGCAGGGAGCCCAATGCGGGGCTTGATGCGGGGCTCGATCCCAGGACCGCAAGATCACGACCTGAGCCGAAGGCAGACGCTTAAGGACTGAGCCACCCAGGCGCCCCTCACTGTCAATCTAATTACGCCAACGAGAAAGGCTCCTTCGGTGCTGATATGTCTTTAACATCTAATTCTGTTCATCTCTTTTTAGTGAGCAAAGATTCTGGCTAGAATTTAATGGCAGGGGTTTGTTCCCATTATGCTTATTTTTTCTGTGACCTTCTATTTACCGGTAATGATGCAGGTGTCCTATTATAGCCATATTATAACATTCTTCTCAAAATACATTTATTACAGTTTTAAAAATGAGGCTATTCCAAGGAAACACTTAGTTTTTAAAAAGTGCACACAACCCTTGCATATATGGTCAAATGGCTTCACCAAGGGTGTCAAAACCATTCACTAGGAAAAGGGCAGCCTTTCAACATACAGTGCTGGGAAAATGGGATGTCCACATGCAAAAAAATGAAGCTGGACCTACCTTACAACATATGTGAAAATTAACTCCAAGCCTGGCTGGCTCAGTCAGAGGACCATTTGACCCCATCTTGGGGTCATGAGTTCAAGCCCCACATTGGGTGTAGAAATTACTTAAAGTAAATAATTTTTTTTTAAAAAGCAACAACACAAAGACCTAAACATTAAGCTTAAAACTATAAAATTCTTAAAAGAAAACGTAAGGGAAAAAATCTTCATGACTTTGCATTTGGCAATGATTTCTAGGGTATGACGCCAAAGACACAGGCAACAAAAGTAAAAATAAGTAAATTGGACAATATCAAAATTAAATTTTCTGTGCATCAAAGGACACAATATGTGAAATGGCGACCTATGGATTGGGGGAAAATATTCGCCAATCATATATCTGACTCGAGGGGTTAATTTATGGTATATGCAAAGAACCCCCTACAACTCAATCACAAAAACAAAGTGAAAAAAAACGGGCAAAAGATTTGACTAGACATTTCTCCAAATACGATATACACATGGCCAACAAGCACATGAAAAGATGCTCAACACCACTATTCATTAAGGAAATGCAAATCAAAACCACAATGAGATATCTTCTCACATTCAGCCAGAAGCCCACAAATACAGGGACTCTCCAATCCCCTCACTGGCTTTTCCACCAAGAGGCTATCCAAGCCTTGTCTTCAATGCCTCCAGTGACGGGGATATCACTATGCAGGCACCCTGTTTCCTTTCCAACAAGCTTTTCTTTCTTCCTTCCTTCCTTCCTTCCTTCCTTCCTTCCTTCCTTCCTTCCTTCCT
The DNA here is from genome assembly GCF_964656455.1 of Halichoerus grypus. Classification (NCBI taxonomy): domain Eukaryota; kingdom Metazoa; phylum Chordata; class Mammalia; order Carnivora; family Phocidae; genus Halichoerus; species Halichoerus grypus. The sequence goes on along the minus strand of NC_135726.1, from coordinate 26,543,706 downwards.
TCCTTCCTCCCTCCCTCCCTCCCTCCCTTCCTTCCTTCCCTTTCTCTCTCCCTCTCTCTTCCTTCCTTCCTTCCTTTCTCTCTCCCTCTCTTTCTTTCTTTCCTTCTTCCTTCCTTCCTTTTCTTTTTTCCTTCCTTCCTTCCTTTCTCTCTCCCTCTCTCTCTTCCTTCCTTCCTTTCTCTCTCCCTCTCTCTCTCTCTTCCTTTCCTTCCTTCCTTTCTCTCTCCCTCTTTCTTTCTTTCCTTCTTTCTTCCTTCCTTTCTTTCCTTCCTTCTTTTCAAGATTTTATGTATTTATTTGACAGAGAGAGCGCACAAGGGGGGGGGGGAGCAGGCAGAGGCAGAGGGAGAGGGAAAAGCCGGCTCCCCGCTGAGCAAGGAGGCCCCCATCCGGACTCAATCCCAGGACCCCGGGATCATGACCCCAGCAGAAGGCAGAGTCTTAACCAACTGAGCCACCCAGACGCCCCCAAGCTCTTTTCTCTATGGAAAACTTCCTCTGTAACTACCCACCCATTGCATGCCCACCTCAAACCCCAGTTCCTGGAGCAAGAAGGACAGACGGACACAATCCCAAACCCTTGTACACATCAGGCTTTCGTAGACAGATAAATGGTCTCTTCTCCAAATTTAACAGCCTCCAACTTTTCCCCTGTTCAGTGTATCAAAAAGGTATAAAAGCCAACTTTGTCTGGATGAGGCTCCAGTTAAACAGGTGTGGAATGGGATCCCGTTTCCCACGGCTTCCAGTCCTGAGGAGCTCATGGCAAAGGCCATCACAGAGCCCTCCCTTCCAAAAAGAATCGTGTAACCCCCCCTCCCCACTACCCTCAGGGGCCCAGCAATAGTCCCGACCTTTGCCGCGGATAATAGCAGTCGTTAAAAATAATAGCACATCTTCAGGTTCCGAACCTTGGCGAGTGGCTAGAATTTAACAATATAGTTTCGTTTCCACTGTGTTTATTTTTAAGGTTATTTTCGATGGCAAGGGAAACTGGTTTTTCGTTTCTGCTCAGGCTACAGAGTTTCCACTTAACACATTCGTAGAAAAAAGACCGAATCAGTTGAAGGTTAACAGTAAGTCTCGGCAACACGGGTGGTTTTTACCTGCGGACGACAAAGATTGCCCGTCCAGACCCAGAGCTGCCAGCTTACCTCACTGCTGCTTGGCTAGTTTTCGAGTCGCGTGGCACGGAAATAGCAACTACACGGAGTCCTTCAGCCACTCTCCCAGGAAGTCAGGATGGCCGAGCGGTCTAAGGCGCTGCGTTCAGGTCGCAGTCTCCCCTGGAGGCGTGGGTTCGAATCCCACTTCTGACAACCCTCACCTTTTGCCCTTTTCCTCCCGCAAACTTGGAGGAGACCGTGTACGTTTGACTATCCTAAAAAGGGATCTGCGGTACAGATTGGGGCTTTCTTTTTATAGTCCAAAGTCAAATTAATGTCATTAGGAAGAAAATGCCTGTTAAGAAGGAAATACTTATACTGTAAAGAGATTAAATGGAGATCTGGGGGGGAGGGGGGATGGGTTAGCCTGGCGATGGGTATAAAGGAGGGCACGTATTGCATGGAGCACTGGGGGTTATACGCAAACAATGAATCATGGAACACTACATCAAAAACTAATGATGTAATGTATGGTGACTAACATAACATAATTAAAAAAAAGAGAAAGATTAAATGGAAGCTATCCGAACGTGTAAAGTATCACCTAGTTGATCTACAGCTGTTGGTGAAAAACAAAAGGTGGCAAATGGAAGCTATCCGAACGTGTAAAGTATCACCTAGTTGATCTACAGCTGTTGGTGAAAAACAAAAGGTGGCTTGTCAGGAGTGGGATTCGAACCCACGCCTCCAGGGGAGACTGCGACCTGAACGCAGCGCCTTAGACCGCTCGGCCATCCTGACTGCTCGTTTGCTGCTTTGCAAGCAAACCTCTTCGGAATAGCTCTAGTGTGCGCATGCGTAGCGAACAGCACGCGGGGTGGGGGAGGGAGCGGGCGGGAGGGAGGGAGGGGGGCGGGGGGAGGGAAAGGGAGGGGGTGGGGGACGGGGGGGAGTGGGGGGCGGGGGGAGGGAGTGGGGCGGGCTTTGTTTCGCGCCGGGTGTTGGGAAGAACTAGAAAGGCGCGCTGGCTCGAAGGGGCGGGGCGAAATGGGACGAGGAAGGGCGGAGCGAGGCGCCGAGGTGGCGGCAGAGGGCGCGCGCAGCGTGCTGGAGACTGGAGAGCTCTCACTTTGACCCGCAGGCATTCGTGGCTCGGCCGAGCACTCCTGCATGCGTGCATTCATTCACGATTCAAGTCGGCGTTGAGACTTGGCGTATCTGCCAGCACCCTGGCATTTCTGCACACACTTCCTGTGCATTTCCTGCACGAAGCAGTCAAGCTCGCCTTCCCGCACTGGCGTAGAGATCTCCGTTTGCTGGCGCCCGTACCAGGTGAAATGCGGCTATCGCAAGGTCTGATCGCACGCGTCTCGCGTTCTCCTTCCGAACATTTGTCGAAACTGCAACTTCACATTTATATGTGTGTTACAGCCATTTATTCAGATTCGGGGTTCCACCGCGTGCTGCAGCGGCACAGCGGGATACGCGCTCTGTTCCTGACCGTGTCCCTAGAGCCCAAACCGGGTTTGACACACAGTAGGCGCGCAGGGAATGTGTGTGGATTAATCCTTCCCTCGCCTCCCCCTTTCCTGCATTCTGTCCTGTGGTGATTCACGTTTCCTCCCCAGCCACCGCCCCTCACCCCCGCGCGCCGCCTCGGTGGGAAGCAGATCCGCACCTCCGCAGCACCTTCCGCCCCCTCCCTCCCTAACCCCAGACTTACTCACGCTCCCGGCTCCGACCAGGGACCAGAAGACTTACGGGCCACGAGGGCGCCTTTCTCCAGGGGATTTCCGGGAGGGAAAAGGGCACTTCCACCCTCCCAGGATGTCATACGCCCCAGTTCGCAGGCTCCCCCGAGGCCCTGAAGACGCAGCTCCTAAAGAAGGGCAGGCAAGAAGGGGGGGGTGAGGGACAGGAGACAGAGGTTCTGGCGAGGCTGGGCCCCTGACTGGCTGTGCAACGTGGGTCTGAAAGGTGACTGAGCGTGACTTCTGTGAGCCGACCCTCCACCCTCGAGTCCAGGCGACAGACTCAGAGACTGTGAATAGTGGAGTCACATTTGCCCCTCAGTGCCCTCCGACTCACCCAAGATGGTATCACAGAGCAGCCTCAGCCAGAGAACATTCCCTACCAACCCAGGCTCAGGTCCTGATTATTTAACGGGTGATGAACCTCCCCATCCCCTTTCCTTCCCACAAGTGCCCCCTCCTCACTGGCTGTCAGAATTTATTTCTTTGGGTTCAGCAAGAACCTCTTTTGTATCTTTTCCTGAAATACAAATTGTCCTGGACACTGGAAGGGGCATCCACAAACATTTAGGGAGCACTCGCTATGTGCCAGATGCTTCTCGATGCTGTCACAAAACAGAATTTCTGCCCTCAAGATACGTTCAAGCATGGGGTGAAGGGGGAGAGAGAAGAAATAGGTGAATGGCAAAATGGCAAAGAAGGTCAGGTGTTGATAAGTGCAGGACAGAGGATGTGTCAGGAAACCTGTAAGGTAACCAGGTATCCTGTAAGGTAACCAGCAATCCTGTCTGGGGCACCAGTTTTGGCCATCTGATTTGATAGGGCTTTTCATTACTTCTACATACAAATGAATCTCGTCCATAGAGATGCAAGTGAGTTTTGTTGGGGTGAATTGCAATTAATGATTGTCTCCTGGATACTGACCATTTTTCCCATCTACTTATAAATTCATTTCATCATTCCTGATTGCCAATATACATGTGTCTTTAAAGATTTATTTATTAGAGAGGGAGTGAGGAGAAGGGGCAGAGGGAGAGGGAGATAATCCCAAGCAGACGCCCCTCCAGCTCAGAGCCCTAGGCAGGGCTCGATCCCAGGATCCTAAGATCATGACCTGAGCTGAAATCAAGAGTTGGAGGCTCAACCGACTGAGCCACCCAGGCACCCCATACATGTATCTTTGAATTCTCCCTAGAACCAGTTGTAACATCTTACTGGTTTCCTCAGAATTAATGAATTCCATGAAATCTTTGACTTGTGTTCATTTTATATTTCTATGAGAATCATGATTTTACCTTTAAAAAAATCTCCTTTAACCATGATCAGAAATGACTAGGAGCTCTCATAGGAAGGGTGGTAAGGGAGGGCCTCCCTGAGGAGGTGACACTGAGTTCGACAGGGAGAAACAAGCAAAATCAAAGCTGGTGGCATTCTACGTGGAAGGCATAGCCAATGCAAATATCCTGAGGCAGGGAGGAGTGTGATCTGTTGGAGGGGCAGCAAGCCAGTGGGGCAGGGGTATGGATGGAGGAGGCTGAAGTCCGTATCACACAGGGCTGGGATGCCAGGGAGGGGAATTTGGATTTTCTTCTGTGTGTGGTGGTGTCACTGGAGTGCTTTAAGCAGGGGAATGATCCTAACTGGATCCTTTGAAAATGATTCCTTTGGCTGCTGTGTGAATGGTGGATGTGAGAAGCCAAGAGAAAAATCAGAGCCCAGGGAGAAGGCCATGAGAGATGAGGTGGCTAGACCAGGGAAGTGAAGACTGCAAAAGGTGGCTGAATTCAAGATTCAAGATGTGTTTCGGTGGTAAAAAGAACTAGCCTTGCTGGCTGGCTGATGTGCATGTTGGGGTGCAGATGTGGAGAGACGGGACACAGAGATGGGACACAAAGTCACTAAGGCCATAGAGCGGCCAGATTACTAGGTACTCACAACTTCTCTTTAAGGCAAGTCATCAGATAGGGGCTGCTAGCTCCCCACTCCTGCCCCATTGCAGGAAGCTAAGGCTCAGACAGTCTGAATGACTTGCCAGGGTCCTCTGGAACCTCCAGAAGCCTCTGGAACCCCCCTCCCTCATGCCTTATACTACCAACCTTTCTGAATGCGTATCATTTTAGAGATGAGAAAACGGGCAGGCAATTGCTGGAGCCCAAGCCAGCCCCTTTCTGTCTGCTGCCCTCCCGGCCTGGCTGGGAGAAAGCGCTCGCTGGTTGGGTGGTCAGTGCTGGGGCCCCACTCAGCCTTATCTTCTGAGTTTGGGTGGATGGTCAGCTGTCCTCCCTCCACACTTTTCAGGTTCCAGACTCCTGGCCTGGAGGAAGGCTTTTAGGATCCCATTCCTAAAAGCAGGTAGCTCAGGCCTCCAAAGTGGGAAATGGGACCAAAAATGGGAAAGGAGAGATCCTGTTTATCTCATTTTCCCCCTTATCAGCAGCCTAGACATCAACAGTGGACCATAGAGGGACAGGCCTCACCCAGTCCCCACTGTGGGCCTTTGTCCAGCTTGAAAGAGGAAAGTCCCCTGAGCTCAGCCTGGGAAGTCCACCAGCACTTGGGGATGCCCCAGCCAGGCTCCTCTCGTGCTCGGCCCCGATTAGTCTGGATGGAGTCAGCGGCCAATTGGCAAGCTGGTGCTCAGCCAGCCGAGGGGCCCGAAAGGGGGATCCTAGCATTCCTGTGACCTTGGAACACATCACCACCTCTGCCTGGGGAAAGAGTGGCAGGAAGCTGAGTTTTATGAGTGCCTTTTTTTACACCCATTCACTTGATGTTCGTTAACGGTACCACAACATAGGTTTTCACTGCACCTATTTCACAGAGAAGGAAAATGAGGCTCAGAGAGGCCAAGTAACTTACCCAGATTCGCCCAGCTGATAAGTAGAGCCTGATTTTTCTGGCTCAATACCCCTTCTTGAGTACTACTGGGGGCCTAGAACTGTGATAGGTGCTTTCTTTACATTGTCTTCTTTAACAACAACAACAGCAAAACCCAATGAAGGTTGCCAAATGGCCAGCGAGACTTTGTGATGTTATCTTTACTCCTGTTTTTATTCTTGGAGGAGACTTAAAAGAAAGGGTAGGCTTTTCCCAGCAAGCCAGGCCAAGCAGCATGACCAAGTGTTTGTGTTCAGGCTCTGGTTTCCTTGGCAAAGCTGGGGGTTACAGAAATCATCAGGCGCCAGCAACAAAGCCCTGCCAAGGCCCTGGTTTGGGCATCCCGGCCTCCTGAGTGGGGAGCCCAGGGGTGAAGTGGATGAAGCAGGCGTGGATCTCTGATGGGACGGGATGGGAACGTCTCAGTCCACCCAGGTCCAGCCTTGGCATAGTCAGAGGTAGATGGCCCAGTTTCCCGATTTTGAGTGGATCATGTGGACAGTGGTGACCAGAAGGGACCAAAGGCCAGGAGCTCACTTCCAAGTTCTCTGGACCACTTATCATGCCCCCGAAGCCTCGGGTCACCCTAGAAAGAGAACCCCAGGAATGGAGCGGACCCTGTAGCTCACCACTCTGATAAGCAAGGGGCACAGAGCCTATTTTAACTTGAGGCAGCTTGGCTAAGTGTGTTAGCCTGTGGATTCTGGAACCACTCTGCCATTTGCTAGCTCTGTGACCATAGGTGAGTTACTTAGCTTCTCTGTTCCTCAGTTCCTCAGTTCCCCTACCTGTAAAATGGATTTAGGAATAGTATCTGCCTCAAAAGGTTGTTGTAAAGATGAAAGAGTTAATGCATGCCGAGCTGGTAGAGTGCCTGCAGAGAATTATGTGTTAGCCTAGAAAAAATAAAGCCCTGTGCTGCTTCTGGCCCCTGGTGGATATTGTGGGGCAAGTCTTCAGCTGCCAAACTGACTTTTCAGAGAGTGTTGTAGGGCCATCCCCACGACCACAGCAGACCCCGACCAACTGCCGCATTAGAGCTAGCCTTGCTCACCTCTCTAACCTCGCCTCCCACCTCCAGCCCCCTACCCCCATCTTGCTGTTTCTTCAGTGCACAAAGCATGTTCCCTCCTGGGGCCCTGGCACTGGTATTCCCTCTGTGGAGCCATTTCCCGCCCCCCACCCCCCAGCTTATGCAGGACTGCTTCCTTTTATCACTCCTGCTCCGTGTCAGCTTCCATGTCTTGGCCGCAGCACGCTGGCGAAGGTGGCCCCTCGCCTTACCTCCCGTTTGCTCTCTATCTGGCCTCCTTCTTGCAGATTCGAAGCCTCTGGGCTCATTGGCTGGCTTCTTTGCTGATCATGCTTCTCTCCTGCTAGGCTCTGTGCTCTGTAAAGGCCGGAGCCTTGGCCATTTTGTTCACCAGTTACTCCCAGCAGGTAGCTCAGCACCTGTGACACAGCAGGAGCTTGATGAAGAAGTACTGCATGAGTGGATGAATAGACGGACGGATGGACGGATGGACGAGTAAATTCCCTGGGCTCTTCAAGCTCAATGGTGGAGCTCAGGAAGCCTCCCCAGGTGAGGCCCCCATGACCCCTTGCGTTCCCCTCTTCATCTCTGACCCGCATGTCCAGCCCGTTGCATGGACACATCAGCTCCTCGTGCCCATCTGGTGCTCAGGCACCTCCAGGTCCCCTCACTGGCCCCATCTGCTCTGCCTCTTCCAGCTAAAAGGCTTTTGTATTCTGCTTTGGGTCCCTCCAGCCCAGGGCTTTCTCTCAGGCAGCTGAGTGCTTAGAGCAAGGGGGGAGGGGAGATGCAGTGACTGAGGTTTAGACCCCTGACTAGTCTCCTGGCACACTCCCTACGCCCACATCCATGTACTGGAGTAAGCTACTGCCCTATTAGCTGGTTAGCAGGGCTGCCCCGGGTGCCCCCCCACCACTTTGACCCCTCCTTACTCCTGACTCCCCTCAGTCCACCAACCCAACAGCCTGCTGTTGTCTGTTCTTGTTGGCAGGTGCCATACTTGTCATTAAATATTTTGAACATATCCACAGGACTAGATTATGGCTTTCCTGTTCTACCTGGCACTCCACTGGGAGCCCTCTTTGGATTCAATCCAACCCCGACTCTGGCTGCCTCCCCTTCCCATCACTTGTCCCTCCTCCTCTCCACTCCAGTCTTCTGGTACCAACCTGGATCTAGCTGTGCCTGAAGCCATCCGCGCCTGGTCTTTTCAGTTTCAGGAGCCAATGCCCCTTTTCACTTAAGACAATCTAATGAAAACTTACGCCACATGTAATCCAAAGATGAATACAGCCTAGATCTCTTCTGGCCAACATGGAAATCACAAGGTGGCTTTGAGCATTTGAAATGTGGCTGCAGTGAATTGAGATGGATCATAAATGAAATATACAAACTGGATTTCAAACAAAGTAGGACAATAGGCGGAAACTATTTGATTATTAATTTATAATATTGATGATATGTCAAAGAGATCATATTTTGGCTATGTTGCGTTAAATAAAAAATGTTATTAGAATTGATTTCGGGTGCCTGGGTGGCTCAGTTGGTTAAGCGACTGCCTTCGGCTCAGGTCATGATCCTGCAGTCCCAGGATCGAGTCCCGCGTCGGGCTCCCTGCTCAGCAGGGAGTCTGCTTCTCCCTCTGACCCTCCCCCCTCTCATGCTCTCTCTCTCTATCTCATTCTCTCTCTCAAATAAATAAATAAAATCTTAAAAAAAAAAAAGAATTGATTTCAACTGTTTCTATTTACTTTTTCAGTGTTGCTCCTAGGAAAATTTAATTATGTATGTGACTTGTGTTATCTTTCTATTGGACAGTGCTGGACTCCTGGCTAATCAGCAAAACATCGGGAAGCAAGAGATCAGAGCCTATCAAATGAAACTAGGCAGCACCCCGGGAAAAACTCCAATGATGCCAAAGAAGGCAAAGAAGGACAGGTCTGGTCTGCAGGGATTGAGAGGAAGGGCATCCCAGGTAAGGGGCACCGTGTGAGCAAAGGCCTTGGAGTGGGACTCAAACAAGATGGGTCTGAGGAGAACCGAAGGTGGCATAGAGACTCGAGGGTTAAGATGGGCCACTGATTCCTCCAGGGAAGCTGGGGCGGTGGGTCTTGGGGAGGGTGCAATACAAAGAAACAAATATTCCACTTGCCCACCATACATTTTCTGTGTGCATCATGAGGACCCAGGGCTGGTGCATTTCCCCAGCTGTGCAGAGTCGGTTGGCCCCTGAAATGCTGGAACCCAGGATTTTAGGCTATGTCCCATGACCAAGCCCATCAAAATGGGGCTTCCAGGGCAGGAAAGAGGAGCCCCGATTCTGGGCAGGGACAGGAACCAGCAGCTACAGGCCTTTCCCACCAGTGTGGAGCCAGTCAGAGCTTCCACATTTCCTCCAGAAATTCTTTCATCTTCAAATAGCTGTGGGTTTTCCTCTGAACTTTTGTTATGCCTACCAATTTCTGTTTTATCTGGGAAACAGAAACACTGTTTTTTTCTGTTTCCTGCAGTGCCTTTTTATGCCCACTGGGATCCAGATTCTAGAAGAAATACTCATGTCCTAGGGACCTCAAGAGAGGATAAGGATATGCCAGCAGGGGCCTGGGCAGGTGACAGGTAGACTCTTGGAGTCCCAGGAGTCATCACTGAGTCATACAAAATCAGGGTGCCCTGTGCCCCAGCCAGAATCTCCCTGGGGGAGCTGTGCTCCGCAAATTCACTGCTTTTGCAATGCAAAAGAAAAAAAGCCATGAAAATGACTTTTCACTGTAAAAAAAAAAAAGCATTACTGACACCTCTCGTGTTCTCCAAAGGTTTCAGCAGATATATAGGGCGAGTGTCTTGGTTTACCAAGCTCCCCGTAACAATGAGGCAGGGTCTGATGCAGTAGTTTTCTAGGTCACACGGTCTGAAAAAGATTCAGCTTTGTTGCCTTCACTTGGCCCTCAGCTCTCCACTGGACACCCCCTCCCCAGGGAAGCTGAGCCCAGCCGGGCAGGTCCCCCGTCTGCGCTAGAAGTGCACCAGAACCCCAGCATGGTGTGTGGTTACATGCAAGTGTGTGTGTGTGCCTGAACCTCAGGCCACATGTGCCCCCACCAGACCCCACACTCCCTGTGGGCAGGGCCTGCCTGGGCTCTTCATCCCCCACTGATCCCCAACCTGGCGCCTTGTAATGTATATATATTTATTTATTTATTTATTTTAAAGATTTTATTTATTTATTTGAGAGCGAGATAGTGAGAGAGAGCCTGAGCAGGGAGGAGAGGGGGAAGCAGGCTCCCCGCTGAGCAAGGAGCCCGATGTGGGACTCTGATTCCAGGACTCTGGGATTATGACCCGAGCCGAAGGCAGACGCTTAACCAACTGAGCCACCCAGGTGCCCCTGGAAATATTAATTGAGCAAATGAATGGATAAATCCTACATTCAGAGTCTTTCCTGCCAGATATTTACCACACCTCCACAAAGGACCTCAGTCCCTGTGTTCTAAGCCCCAAGATGACATTTTAGAGGAAGCGATTCTTTCCTAACATCTGGCGGTGGGAGAGAAAAGTTTCCTTTCTCTACCTAGTCCCCCAATTGAGTGCCCACTCCGCACCAGTCCTAGGGGCCCCAAATAGGTGTGGGGGCAGGAGTGTGTGTTTCCATGAAGTCTCTCCCATGTCCCTGCTATGTTAAGGAGCTACGTTTATAGGGAACCTCAAATTAGACCGAATGTGCAGGTTTCTATCCTCTGAGAACTATTGGGGGCAACTGAGGCAAGGGATTCAGAAACATTCTGTGAAGCCAGCAGCTGGGAGAAGGCAAAGGTCACCGGGGTTGGGCTTCTACCTCTGGGCTCGGATTTATATCTTTCAGCCCTTCAAGATATCTGTGCCCATAAACCTCAGGAGGCAGGAGCCATGAGCCGTGCGGTTCTTCACCAAAACTCCATGAGGCACCAGGGTGAGAACAGAAGCCATAGAATCTTGGCCAGAAGGGGAAGGGCATGGGGGTACGGGTGCCCAGCTCGGGCTGCGGGCAGGTGGCGTCCACTGACACGAGAGCAGGCTTAGGAAACAGGTGGAATTCGATTGGGCAGAAGAAGGCAGGATTTCTGCAGACAGCTTGACAAGACGGGGATGTGGCCACTCTAGGGTGGGCTCTGATGATGGGGGTGGGCCAGCATCTGTGTCTATGGGTGCGTAGAAGTGTATGTCTCTGGGAGTGAGAGCGTGTGTGTGAGTGTGTTTATGCACATCGCACACGTGTGATTAAGCGTGTGTGAGTGTGCGTGCTGGTTTAGAGATGGATGTGTGTCCATGGGGGTGAGGGCGCCCTGCTGGGCCAGTGCGGGTATGGGGGGCATTTTTGTGTGTCTGGCTTAGGGGCTGTGTGTGTGTTGTATGTGGGTGTGAGGATTTGCCTGTCTGTGTGGGACAAGGGATGGGGCAAAGAAGCACTCTAAACTTGGAATGGAGCCATTCAGGGCTTACACCTCTGATAGATTCGTGGGAATTTGTAGACTTGAGGGCAGGAGAGTCAAGTTCAAATCCCAACTTTGCCACTTTTCAGCTGTGTGGCCTCGACAGTTTCTTCTTTTTAAATTTCGATTTCCTCATCTATAGGATGTGATCATTACCCTTACTGCCTCCCGGGGCAAGAAACCGGGTACCTCAGTTCACTCTGGGGAGAGAGGATGAGAAAGGAGTTCCCATTCTCTGTGCTCTTGGAATTTCTAACCATGAGCGTGTATTCCTTTTATCATAAAAAAGATGTTGGAAAAAGGCCTTTGTGCTCTGGAAACCCTCCCCACCTTTCTCAATCTGACTGGGGAGATGCTTGTGGTTCTGAGGAGAGATGACCAAGGTGGCCACAGCCAGGGCATGAAGTTTTTTGCCAGGGGACAGGCCCTGAGGGTGGGCAGGCTCTGGGTGGCCTCCGTTTCCCCAGGAACCAGCTGGGGATGTCACTGTCTAAGTTATGGAAGACAGGGACGCTGCTTCCAGGGAGGCCCTCTGGCTTGCATCCCAAGGAGAATTGAGCCCCAGTCACCCGCTGGAACAGGTCCTACAGAGACACAGGGCTTAAATGAAATGGAAACTGTTACATGCTTATTGTCTTTTTCTTCCTTTCATTATTGTTTTTGTTTTAGTCCCCCCCACCCCCACACCAATGAATCACAAAAAGCTATTATCAGAGATTCCGATGGGCAGGGAGGGAGCTTTCACTTTCCTTTTTGTGCCTTTCTTAATGAGGATTGAATTTTCCAACCATATATGTTTTTCTTTCTGTCTCTGACTCCTCTTCCTGCAAACATCAGGAAGTCTCTGGCCAGAGATCCCTGCCCTTTGAGGGTTTTCTTCTTTGAATCCCAGTGTGTTAAAAGGAAATTAAAACCTTAGTCACTGTTATAGCATTTTAAAAATACCAAAATGCTAGGGGAGCCTGGGTGGCCCAGTTGTTGGGCGTCTGCCTTCGGCTCAGGTCATGATCCCAGGGTCCTGGGATCGAGCCCCACATCGAGCCCCACATTGGGCTCCCTGCTCCGCGGGAAGCCTGCTTCTCCCTCTCCCTCTCCCACTCCCCGTGCTTGTGTTCCCTCTCTCACTGTCTCTCTCTGAAATAAATGGATAAAATCTTTAAAAAAAAAAAACAACAAAAACCAAAATGCTGAATTTCAATACTTTACAAATTTTTTACATTATATATATTTTTAAAATTTTAGCAGGCACTACACTTACATAATGTAAGAATTTGAAAAACTCCCAACATCCTTTCCTGATTAAAAAGAAAAAAACAAAAACAACTCAACAAACTAAGAATAGAAGGGAACTTCCTCAACTTGATAAAGGGCATCTATGAAAAACCCACAGTGAACACCATACTTAATGGCGAAAGATTGGGTGCATTCCCCCTCTGATCAGGAACGAGACAAGAATTTCTGCTCTGCTCTCCTTTATTCAACATTTAATTGGAGGTGATAGCCAGGAAATTAAGCAACAAAGAGAAATAAAAGGCATCCAGATTGGAAAGGAAAAAGTACATTATCCCTACTTGTAGATGATATGATTTTATACACAGAAAATTTTCAGGGAACTAAACAAACAAACAAACAAAAAACCCAAACAAACAAACAACCCTTACTAGAAACCCTACTAGAAGCAAAAGTAGTACTGTAAGATGGTGGTGTAGAAGGTCAGTTTATAACAATCAACTATATTTCTATATACCACTCATGAACAATCCAATAATAAAATGAGGAAAACAATTCCATTCAGAATAGTATCAAAAAGAATAAGATACTTTGGAATAAATTTAATAAACGCAGTGTAAGAAGATTTGCACAGTGACAATTATAAGTCGTTGCCAAGAGAAATTAAAGAGATCTAAATAAATAGACATTCCATGTCTCTGGATTGGAAGACTCATTTTCTTTTTTTTCTCCCTTCTTTTTTTTGTGGGGGGAGGGGCAGAGGGAGAGAGAGAATCTTAAGCAGCAGCCTCCACGCCCAGCATGGAGCCCGACTCGGGGCTCCATCTCACAACCCTGAGACCATTACCTGAGCCAAAAGCAAGAGTCAGAAGCTTACCCTCCTGAGCTACCCAAGTGCCCCTGGGAGACTCATTTTCTTTTCTTTTTTTAATTTATTTGACAGAGAGAGATAGCCAGAGAGGGAACACAAGCAGGGGGAGCAGGAGAGGGAGAAGCAGGCTTCCCGCTGAGCAGGGAGCCCGATGGGGGCTCGATCCCAGGACCCTGGGATCATGACCTGAGCCGAAGGCAGACGCTTAACGACTGAGCCACCCAGGCACTCATTTTCAATAGGGAGACTCATTTTCAATAGGGAGTTTCTTTTCTACTTGACTTATAATCTAACTCAATCCTTATCAAAATTATTTTTTTTTTTGCAGAAATTGAATAGCTGTTTCTAAAATGTATATTAAAAGGCAAAGGGCATAAATTAGTGAAAAGAATCTTGAAAAAAAATACAGTTAGAGAGCCTAACTTCCTAATTTCAAAACTTACTATAAATCAACAGTAATAAAGAAGAGTGTGGGACTGAGTAAGAACAGACACATAGATCAGTGGAACAGAAGTGAGAGCCTGGAAATAAACATGTACATTTATGGTCAATTGATTTTCAACAAAGGAGTAATTCAGTGGAAAAAAAATAGTCTTTTCAACAAATGTGTTGGGACAACTGGATACACACATGCAAAAGAATGATGGTGGACCAGCCACTAATTTTAACCCCAAATGGATCAGAGGCCAAAATGTAGAGTTAAAACTGTAGATCTTTTAGGAGAAAATCTCTGTGACCTTGGGTTAGGTAAAGGTTTCTTAGATATGACAGCAAAAGAACAATCCATAAAATTAAAAAATTAAAAAATTAGATTTCATCAAAATTTAAAACCTTATGAGTCACCATCAAGAAAATCTAATCACTAGAAGTAAATATTCATAAATTATGCATGTGTTTAAAGACATATAGAACGCTTTGTAGAACACTTACTGCTCAGAAAGAAGACAAATAATCCAATTCAAAAATAGGCAAAATAGGGGTGCCTGGCTGGCTCAGTTGGTGGAGTATGCAGCTCTTCATTTTGGAGTTGTGGGTTTAAGCCCCATGCTGAGTGTAGAGATTACTTAAAAGTAAACTCTTTTAAAAAATAGGCAAAATTGGGGCACCTGGGATCGAGCCCTGCATCGGGCTCCCTGCTTAGCGGGAAGCATGCTTCTCCCTCTCCCACTCCCCCTGCTTGTGTTCCCTCTCTCGCTGTGTCTCTCTCTGTCAAATAAATAAATAAAATCTTTTTAAAAAATTAAAAAAAAAAATAGGCAAAATAACTGAATAGATTTTCCCCTAAGAAGCTATATGAACATCAGTAAGCATATGATAAGATGTTCAACATCTTTAGTCGTTAGCGAAATGTAAACCACGATGAAATACCAATTCATACCACAAGAATTACTACAATAAAAAAAGACAGATAATAACAAATGTGAACAAGGATGAACCCTCATAAAGTGATGGTGGAAATGCAAAATGGTACCTCCTATTTGGAAAAGTTTGGCAAGTTTCTTAAGAAGTCAAACATAAATTTTCTATATAACCCTAGGAATATTTACCAAAGAGAAATAAAAACATGGGTCTACACAAAGACTTAAATATAAACGTTTAGAGCAGCATTATTCATGATAGCCAAAAAGTGGAAACAACCCAAATGTCCATGGATGGATGAATGAATAAACAAAATGTAGTATACACATACAACGGAATGCTGTAATTCAGCTACAAAAAGGCATGAAGTACTGATGCATGCTAAAACATGGATGAACCTCAAAAACACTATGCTAAGTGAAAGTAGGCAAAAACAAAGGGCCACATAATGGATGATTCCATGTCTATGAGTTTTCCAAAAAGGACAAAGCTGTAGAGACAGTAATTAGTTTAGTAGTTGTCTGGGGTTGGGGAAAGAGAAAGGGAAGTGATGGCAAACGAGCATGAGGGCTCTTTCAAGGCGTAAGGGAATGTTCTAAAATGTCATTGTGGTCATGGTTGCACAACTCTACATTTACTAAAAATCATTGCATTGTACACTTAAAAAAACAAAACAACAACAATAAAAGAATATACAATTTATTTATCCATTCTACTGCTGATAAACATTTGGGTAGTTTCTAGTTTGGAGCAATTATAAATTCTGCTAATGTGGACGTTCTTGGTATATGTCACTTGGTAGACATATGTACACATTTCCCAGAGGTGTATATCTAACAGTAGAATTCTGGATCACAGGGTATGCGTACATTCACCTTTAGTAAATACTGCCAAGGAATTTTCCCGAGTTTTCTCCAACTTACCTCTCCATCAGCAGTGTGTGAAGTTTCTCGTTGCTCTACATCCTTGCTGACACTAGGATTGTCTGTCATTTTCTTGTCAGTCATTTTGATGGGTGTGTAGTGGGTACCTCATTCTGGTTTTAATCTACATATCCCTGATGACTAATAAAATTGAACATCATTTCAAATTTTCTTTGTTTTTTTGGCCATTTGGAAATCCTCCTTGGGAAATTCTGGTTCAAGCATTACTGCCCCTTTTTTCCCCTTAAGTAGTCTGTCATTTTCTTATTGATTTTCATAGGAGTTCTTTATATATTCTAGATAAGAGCTTTTTTATCCCACTGTTTGACTTTTCACTTTTTTAACAGTGTTTTCTGGTGAACACAAATTTTAGTTTTAGTGTAGTCTAACTAATCAGGTTTTTTCCCTTTATGGTTAGTACTTTTTTTTTTTTAAGATTTTATTTATTGGGGCACCTATGTGGCTCAGTTTGTGAAGCGATTGCCTTCAGCTCAGGTCATGATCCTGGAGTCCCAGGATCGAGTCCCGCATCAGGCTCCCTGCTCAGTGGGGAGTCTGCTTCTCCCTCTGACCCTCCCCCTCTCATGCTTTTTCTCTCATTCTCTCTCTCAAATAAATAAAATTTAAGATTTTATTTATTTATTTGAGATAGAGCAAGAGTGAGAGAGAGAGAGAGAGAGAGAGCACAAGCAGGGGGAGCAGCAGAGGGGGAGGGAGAAGCAGACTCCCCGCTGAGCAGGGAGCCCCATGTGGGGCTCGATCCCAGGACCCTGGCATCTTGACCTGAGCTGAAGGCAGATGCCTAACCGACTGAGCCACTCAGGTGCCCCTATGGTTAGTGCTTTTTAATATCCCCAATTAAGAGATTGTGTCCTACTTCAAGACCATGGAGATATTTCCTGTTTTCTTCTAAAATATTTATTGTTTTTCTTCTCATATTTAGATCAACAATCAATCTGAAATTCATTTTATGTATGGTTTGAGGCAGGGGATCAATATTTTTTTTTCCATTTGGATAATTGATTGACACTTTTTTTTTTTAAGCACAACAGTTTTATAGTAAGCCTTGAATCTGATGGGTAAGTCCTCCAGCTTAGGTTTCTTCCTCAAATTGTTTTGGTAATTTTAGATCTTCTGCCTCTCCATATAAATTTTAGAGTCTTCATGTAATAAAAATCATCTTGTGATTTTTGACTGGAATTACATTAAATCTATAGACTAATGTGAAGAAGTCAGAAGTAGACTTCTTTACAATTTTGAATCTTCCAGTCCATGTTCATGGTATATTCCTCTATTCATTTAGCTTTCCTTTAATTTTATTTTCAAAAACATTCAGCAGGGGGTGACTGGGTGGGTCAGTCTGTTGGGCATTTGACTCTTGATTTCGGATTGGGTCATGATCTCAGGATAGTGAGATTGAGCCCTGCGTTGGGTTCCACTCTGAGCGAGGAGACTGCTAGAAATTCTCTCTCTCCCTCTGCTCCCCGAATCAATTAATCAATCTTAAAAAATAAAAAACATTTGGCGGTTTTCAGCATTGAGGTCTTGTATAACTTTGATTAGATTTATTTCTAGGTTTTTAATTATCTATGGTATTGTATAACATTTTAAAATATCAGTTACAATTTTTTAGTTTTCATTTTTAAATTCAAATATCTATTTTTTAAAAAGATTATTTATTTATTTATTTGAGAGAGAAAGAGCATGAGTGGGGAGGTGGACAGAGGGAGAGGGATAAGCAGACTCCCCACTGAACAGGGATCTGGACTCAGGGCTCCAACCCATGCAGAGGCTTAACTGACCGAGCCACCTAGGTGCCCTTCAAGTATCTATTTGTATGTTACTTGTTTATAGAAATATAATTAACTGTTGAATATTGACCTTGGATGCAGCAACCATGCTAAATTCACTTATTGATTTCAGTAGCTCATCTGTAGATATTTTTGGGAAGTCCTCTGTACCCAGTCATGTCATATGAATACTGAGAACTTTATTTTTTCCTTTGTAATTCTTATGTCTTTTATTTCTTTTTCTTAACTTACTGCACTGGCTACCACCTCTATTACAATGTTAAAGAGAAGTGGTGTGAGTAGTCCAAATTGCTTCTCTAATATACTACCCTATTTATAGGAAAAGAGGAGACTGTGGCCAATATATGCACATACATGCTTAGAAACTTAATCTTTCTGGAGAGATACACTAAAAACTGGGAACCTATTACTAAGGCTTCAGCTGGTGGGACTAAGGTTTAAATGTAGAGCCAATGGTAGCCACCCCAGATCTGCCAGGGGCCAATGTAATGGGCTGGTTGGAGAACTCAGTCCTACAGGCATGCTCTGGAGTGGAAGGATAACCTATCCCATCAGACTTTGAGACCCATAGAGCAGAATCACAGCCACGTTGGATGCAGGAAAAGGGGCTTTCACCATTGTTTTTTAGAGAACAGACTCTTCATTCTATGTTTCCTGGGCATTTCATGGTCTCGCTTTGCTATTGCTTCCTCTTGGGACTTTCATCCAGCATCTCAAAAACTCTCAAATCTGTAAATCACCATAAAAATGGTTGTTGAAGAGACTGGCAAGAGCAGTTACTTCTGGGAAGGGTAACTGAGGGGCAGGGGACAGGGAGAGAGGTTTGTTTCTCAGTTATACCACACACACGTGTTTCAGACTGAATGTGTCCCGCCAAAATTCATTATGCTGAAATCTAATCTCTAGTGTGAGGTTGGAGGTGGGGCCCCTGGGAAGTAATTAAGTCCTGAGGGAACAGCCTTCATGAATGGGATTAATGCCCTTATAAGAAGAAGCCACAGAGCTGGTGTACTCCCTCTTTCCACCATGTGAAGATAGAACGAGAAGTTGGTAGGGGCGCCTGGGTGGCTCAGTTGGTTAGACGGCTGCCTTCGGCTCAGGTCATGATCCTGGAGTCCCTGGATCGAGTCCCGCATCGGGCTCCCTGCTCGGTGGGGAGTCTGCTTCTCCCTCTGACCCTCCCCCCTCTCATGTGCTCTCTCTCTCATTCTCTCTCTCTCAAATAAAAAAAAAAAAAAAAAAAAAAAAAAAGAACGAGAAGTTGGTAGTCTACAACCCAGAAGAGGGCCCTCACCAGAGGGTGACCCTGCTGGCAGCCACTCTGGAAAATAGTATGGAGGTTCCTCAAAAAGTTGAAAATAGAGCTACCCTATGACCCAGCAATTGCACTACTGGGTATTTACCCCAAAGATACAAATGTAGTGATCCGAAGGGGCACGTGCACCCCAATGTTTATAGCAGCAATGTCCACAATAGCCAAACTATGGAAGGAGCCTAGATGTTCATCAACAGATGAATGGATAAAGATGTGGTATATATATATATACAATGGACTATTATGCAGCCATCAGAAAAATGAAATCTTGCCATTTGCAATGATGTGGATGGAATTAGAGGGTATTACACTAAGTAAAATAAGTCAATTAGAGAAAGACAAGTATCATATGATCTCACTGATATGTGGAATTTGAGAAACAAGGCAGAGGATCATAGGGGAAGGGAGGGAAAAATGAAACAAGATGAAACCAGAGAGGGAGACAAACCATAAGAGACTCTTAATCTCAGGAAACAAACTGAGGGTTGCTGGAGTGGAGGGGGGTGGGAGGGATGGGGCGGCTGGGTGATGGACATTGGGGAGGGTATGTGCTACGGTGAGCGCTGTGTATTGTGTAAGACTGATGAGTCACAGACCTGTACCTCTGAAACAAATAATACATTATATGTTAATTTAAAAAAAGAAAAAAAGAAGGTGACCCTGCTGGCACCCACCTTCTCAGACTTCCAGCCTCCAGAGCTGTGAGAAATGCATTTCTATTGTTGATAAGCCACCCAGTTCATGGTATTTTATTACAGCAGCCCTCACTGACTAACATGTCAAAAATAAATGTAGTATTTATTTATTTTACAATAAGTAAATCAATTAGATTTTAAATCATCAGTCTGTTGAAAAGAGAATTGTAGGGAAAGCACCCCTCTTGAAGGGTGTGTTGGGGTGTTAGCCTCTCTCCCCAAACCCCACTGTGCTTCTGACGTGAAGAGAGTGGCACGGAAGCTTCCTCCTGAGAGGAAGCCGTGAGTAGGGCCCATGTGCCGTGAGGGATGTGAGGAGGTGGGAGCCATGGCTAATCTAGGGAGACTGCAGCAGCCGCAGAGAAAGATCCAGACCCAGGGAGAAGCTAAGTCACCAAGATGGCAGAGCACCTGGCGCAGGAAGCAGGAGGTCCCGTTCCTGAGGGCAGGAGACCCGCCCCCCAGCGGGATCCTTAGAGACAGTCTCATCCATCTCCTTAAGTACCGTTTCCTGTGTGTCCTTATGACATGTCCTCATCCCAGAAGTCATGAGCACATCCTGTTCCTCAAAGCCGCTGGCTCAGATGGGGTTCTTCCACTGACACTTGAGTCAGCTGGGGAAGGCGGCGACGTCTTCTGGCTCCGTAGCCCCAGGCTGGTCAAGGTGGGCTGGCGACTGGAGACCCCCTGCCTTCCTCAGACCAGGGGAGGGGACTGAGCTGTTCAAGGGAGCCCCAGTGCCTCTCTGCCCTTGCCCACTCTTCCCCATCCCAGCGGTTTGTGGGAAGTCCATATCCCTGCCTGGGAGGTACAGGCAAATTCTTTCTGTATTAACAGATGGCCATAAATCTGTGACCTCCTTCTCCACTTGATTTGTCCTGCAAGAGTCTTCTGGAGCCCTTAGGCCAGAGGGCCACTGCTTGGGGTAAGGTGGGGCTGTCTCTCTGCTCCATCCATTCCTATATTCCCACCTTCCGTAGAGAATCTCCTCTGTCTTGTCCTAACCCCTGAGGTGGGATCCCAATCCTGCAGCTGGGATTTTCCAGAAGCTCCACTAGCCCTATTCCCAGAATCTCCCCCTCTCCATGCCACCCTTCAGGGCTCTCGAACACTGGGCAAGAGTGGGGGAAGGTTTCATGGAGCCCCAAAAGAGCAAGATAGAGACAGGCTCAGATGAAAGAGCACTGGACTCCACGGACATTCTGCCTGTGAATAGTAGCAGGTGATAACTCTGCCCAGCTCTCTGTTATGTGGATTGACTCAATTAATCGTCACAAAAGTCATTTGAGGTGGGGACTCTTGTTTTCCCTGTTTTGCAGAGAAGGAAACAGGCACCAAGGGGTTAGGTTGCTTGCCAAGGTCCACAGCTGTAAGTGATAGAGCCAGGATTCAAACCTAAGTAGTTTGATTCCAAAATGTGGGCTCTCGACTCGTGTATTTTGCTGCCCCTCGCAGTCCTCGGGACCTCTGAGTTTTCGGTCATGGTTTTCTCTTCTACTGGAATGCCCTTCCGCCCTTCCCTACCTCCCAAAATGCACCCTTCCAGACCTATCCGAATGCTTCCCCTCGTATGCTCCCCCACGCCCACCAGGCGGAGTTCCACGGCATCCTCCTCTAGGCTGCCAGGCTGCCACTCCTTTCCACCTTGGTGTGGACACGCCATGCTGGCTTTGCCCAGTCATGACGTCGCTCCACAGCGAGCCATGAACATCCCCAAGCACACAGCTGTAGACAGATCCAAGAGCTGTTCAGTGTTCCAGATGAGGCTCACCTCAGCCTCTGCCTTTCTGGCTCCTGTGGGATTTTGGATAAATCTGGGGGCCTTTGGATAAATCACTCCTCTTCTCTCACCTCAGAATCATCTCCGTGGTTCCCAGGAGTGAACTTTTGCTCTAATTGTTCCTCAGCTGCTGAAAGCCCCATCTCTCCCTGCCAGGGAAATCACCTGGGGACTTTCCCTCCACAGGCCATTCTCTGGGAGAGAGATAGGAGCTGCTGGTTGGGCCAATCCTGACGTTCTGGGATTTCAAGCCGGACTTGGAATGTCCTGGAGGAACGTCTGAGTCACCTTCCTGTCTAAGGAAGGAGTTTGGCTGCTCTCCCTGGGGTGATGAAGGGCCAGGAAATATCCTGAGTCCGCTGTCCAAATTCTACTCTTCTTGCCCAGGCCTGAGGGGGAGGGTCATCTAGTAACAGTACCCCGTTGATAATAGTAATTGTTATGTAGTAGGGGCACCTGGGTGGCTCAACTGGTTGGGCATCTGACTCTTGGTTTCGGCTCAGGTCGTGATCTCAGGGTTGTGAGACTGAGCCCTGGGTCACGCTCCTCGCTCGGGAGAGTTTCTCTCCCTCTGCCCCTCCCCCTGCTCGTGCACTGTCGCTAAGATAAATTAAAAAAATAGGGCACCCGGGTGGCTCAGTCGTTAAGCGTCTGCCTTTGGCTCAGGTCATGATCCCGGGGTCCTAGGATCGAGCCCCGCATTGGGCTCCCTGCTCCGCGGGAAGCCTGCTTCTCCCTCTCCCACTCCCCCTGCTTGTGTTCCCTCTCTTGCTGTGTCTCTCTCTGTCAAATAAATAAATAAAATCTTTAAAAAAATAATAATAATTGTTATGAGGTATTATATACTACTCCCCGTACTGTGCGTTCCCAAGCCAGGGAAGCAGGGCAGCAGGGTGGTTAGGACAATAGGTTGGGGTCAGGCCAGAGCTCCAGCTCCAGGGCTGCCATTCCTTCACCTCTCCAAGCCTCAGTTTCCCCATCTGTAAGTGGGACAAGAGTGCCTTTCCTCCTGGGTCTCTGTGAAGAACACACTAGTAAGCCACACAATGCCTGGCCTGTAGTTACTGCTCAAAACCTGGCCTCGACCATTGCATAGATGAGATCTGTGGGTAACTTGGATGCAAACAGTAGGTTTTCTATTTTCTTTAAGGATTTGATTTAGAGAGAGTGAGAGCGCTAGCAGGGTGGAGGGGCAGAGGGAGAGAGAGAGAGAGCATCTCAAGCAGACTTTGTGCTGAGCATGGAGCCCCAGGAGGGGCTTGATCTCATGATCCTGAGATCATGACCCAAGCAGAAATCAAGAATCAGATGCCCAACCGATTGAGCCACCTAGGCACCCCAAACAGGAGGTATTCTAGTCACCTCCATGTCCCCAACATCCAGCACATGATAAATATCCAAAAGGCCTAAGAAAATGTTCCACTTTTGGCTCTGCCCCAGTGGCTGTATGTCTTTGGGCAATTTGCTTTCTCTCTCTGGGCTCGCCCTCTTTGTCTGGAGGTGGATGTGAATTTTTCTAAGCTTACACTTTAATATCAAGGCCCAAGGGAGTGGTAGGTCACCTTAGGGATTCTGCAGTTGGCAGAGCTGGCCTGGTATGACTTCTGTCCCTAATGCTAACTAGCTATGTGACATAAGAGAAGTTCTTTGACCTCTTGAAAACTCCGTTTCTTTATCTACCAAGTGTGCCCAGATTCTTCCTTCCTCTCAATATTGTTCTGAGACTCCAGCACATGAGGAATCCTTGGCATAGACCCAGAACATTCTAAGTGCTCAGTTAAAGATTATTTAAGAGAGGGAAAGCGGGGGCAGAGGGAGGGTGGTTGTAAATCATGTGTGTGGGAACTCTGAAGAGGGAGCAACAAACTCCAGCTGGTGAGGCTTAGAGAGGAGCTCCTTGGAGAAGATTGGCCTGAAGGCCCAGAGAGGGAAAGCGACCTGCTCAAAGCCACACAGCTGTTGCAGCAGAGCTGAAAGGGGCTCCACAGGTTTGGCCCCAGTTTGGGCTGGAAGGCAGCAATCTGTGACAGGGGCACATACTGGCTCTCACATGACCCCTAGGGAAGGGGGATACTGTTTTCCAGTTTGTACTGGGAAGGTCTGATGTCCTCTCCTCCTTCTGAGAAGTCAAAGGCTCCCAAAACAAACAAATAAAGCTTGGTTTGGGTTTTTTTTGTTGTCGTTGTTTTGTTTAGTTTTAAGATTTTATTTATTTGGACAGAGAGAGACAGAGCGAGAGAGGGAACACAAGCAGGGGGAGTGGGAGAGGGAGAAGCAGGCTTCCCGCCGAGCAGGGAGCCCGATGCGGGGCTCGATCCCAGGACTCTGGGATCATGACCTGAGCTGAAGGCAGACGCTTAACGACTGAGCCACCCAGGCGCCCCAAGCTTGGTCTATTTTATTTCATTCAATGAATGATTTGTTCTACATAATATGCCTCAGCAGGGACAGTTTTTCCCTGCCGATTTCACCCTCCTGCTTGATGAGTGAGCTTCAGAATGGGAGGCAAGACTGGGTTCTACAGGTCTCTGAGCCTCAGTTTCCCCTTCTGTAAAATGACCCAATTCTACAGGTATTCATGTACTCTTGCAAACCGTGTACTCTTGGGGCGCCTGGCTGGCTCAGTCAGCAGAGCATGTGACTCTTAATCTTGGAGTTGTGAGTTCGAGCCCCACGTTGGGTGTAGAAATTACTCAGAGAGGGAGACAAACCATAAGAGACTCTTAACTCTAGGACACAAACTGAGGGTTGCTGGAGGGGAGGTGGGGTGTGGGGGATGGGGTAACCGGGTGACAGGCATTAAGGAGGGCACTTGATGTAATGAGCACTGGGTGTTATATGCAACTGATGAATCACTGACCTCTACCTCTGAAACTAATCATATATTATATGTTAATCAATTGAATTTAAATAAAAAAATATGACACACACACAAAGTAAAATCTTTGAAAACAAAAACAAAACAACCATGTACTTTTGCAAGCCACTGAGATATACTGTAAAATGGGGGGGATGAAAGGAACAGAGCAGGGTGCAGAGAAGACTGCAGCATTAGGAGGGGAGGGAGGAATGAGCTATATATACATCTGCTTGCAGAAGCAGAAAATACTCCGCAGGGCTGCGTGAGGAACTGGTAAGAGGTTGCTTCTGGGGAAGGAAACCAGTCAGGGATGGAGAATTGTTCACTGTTTCTTCTATTGTACCTTTTTTTTTTTCTTTTTTAAAGTAGGCTCCAAGCATGGAGCCCAATATGGGGCCTGAACCCAGGACCCCAAGATCAAGACCTGAGCTGAGATCAAGAGTCAGATGCTTAACCAACTGAGCCACCCAGGCAGGCCCCCCTATTCTTTTGTACCTTTTAAAATAAAATTGTCCACTTGGGCTGTGTCATTCCCCAGCCCTCTGCATTCCATTTCTGGCTAGTCTGTGGGTCTACTGCTTTTCCCAACCGGTACTGAGACCTCAGACTAGCTGTGATAGTTGCCTTCATGACTGCCTCCTCTCAGCATGACACTGAGATCACGGTTGTTTTTGACAATGCCTCAGGGCCTGGAATTTTCTGCACCTGCTCCAGAATGAAGGCACCGCTTTCCCATCACTTTGGTAGGCCGTCTACACCACGGAGCTGAGGGGAGGAGAAATATGGCCGCGCCTCAGGCTGAACACTATAGACTCCCGCTCTCCCTGCTCAGGTTCAGGAGATTCTCTCGAGTAAACGTTTCTCAATTTCTTGAGTGTTGTATTAGTTTTCTGTTGCTTCTATAACACCATATCACAAACTTAGGGCTGAAAATAATAAAAATCAATCGTCTTACAGTTCTAGGGGTCAGAAATCCAAAATGGGTCTCACTGCGCTAAAATCGAGGTGTCCAGAGGGCAGCTTTCCTTCGGGAGGCTCTAGAGGAGAATGCTTTCTTGCCTTTTCCAGCTTCTAGAGGGTGCCTGCATTCCTTGGCTTGAGGCTCCCTTCCATCTTCAAAGCCAGCCATGGCCAGTCAAGTCTTTCTCACCCCGCCTCCCTCTTGCACAGTTAAGGGACCCCGATGGTCATACCGGCCCCACCCAGATCACCCAGAATAATGTCTTTATTGTCTGGCCATCTGATTATCAAGCTTAATCCCACCTGCAACCTTAATCTCACATAAACTTGCTTGGAACGCCTTCTTCCCAGGTTCCAGAGACTAGGACATGGGCATCTCTGGGAGGCCATGAATCTGCCTACTATATATGATTTTGATCAATTTCCAGTTTTAGAAAGGTTCTTTTTGACTATCTTGCACAGTTTTATCATTGTTCTTTGGTGGGTGTCGTTGGTCATTCCAGAAATCCCAGCCGTGTATGATAAATTCTGACAATGAAATACGGTGTAGGAATAAGGACAAATGAACTGAAGGTAAAAGCAGCCACGTGGCTGAATCTCACAAACACCATGTTGATGAAAGAAGCCACCTACGGAAGAATGCATTCTGCATGGTGCAAATAGACAAAACACTGGTCTCAGTATTAGGTGCTTGGGAGGGTGGCTTCCCTTGGGAGGCTAGTGGTTGGAAGAGGTCGTGAGGGTGCTTCTGGGTGCTGATAATCTTCTATTTTTTACTTTTCGTTTTGAAGTAATTTCAAATTTATAGCAATCTTGCAAAAACAGTATGACGAACTCCTGTATTCCCATCACCCTGAGTCATTGTTAACATTTTGCTACATTTCTTTTTTAAATCATTCTGTCTTTTTGGGTAATGGGTCTGGGCCTATGTGGCAGATACTGCATCCCGGGATAACGGGTCCGGGCCTATGTGGCAGATACAGCATCCCGGGATAACGGGTCCGGGCCTCTGTGGCAGATACAGCATCCCGGGATAACGGGTCCGGGCCTATGTGGCAGATACTGCATCCCGGGATAACGGGTCCGGGCCTATGTGGCAGATACTGCATCCCGGGATAACGGGTCCGGGCCTATGTGGCAGATACTGCATCCCGGGATAACGGGTCCGGGCCTATGTGGCAGATACAGCATCCCGGGATAACAGGTCCGGGCCTATGTGGCAGATACTGCATCCCGGGATAACGGGTCCAGGCCTATGTGGCAGATACTGTACCCTGGGAGCAGCCACTTCCTGGAGCTCAGAATAGAAGATGCAAGGAGAGCATCCCTTTCCTTTGTGGGTGGTCCTGGAGGATCCTTTCTCAAGAGAAATTAATCTCAGTCATCCTCTTGCCTGAAAGCTCCTGGGCATTCCAGGTGCCCTTAGCTCCCCCTACCTCTCATAGTCCTCCCTGCGGACCCAGATGGCTGGGCATCAGGGCAAACAAGTGACAAGCAAGCGAGGGTTAGGAGCCACTATGGAAAGAACCTTGAGCTTGGAGATCTACCTCCATGGGTTTTCTCCTCTCCTCTTTCCATTATTCCTCACCCTCTTCTATTCTATTATGTGACATTTCCTAGCACATGTCAGCTTACCTGATTCCAACAATTTGTTTTAAGCTACAAAAGACATGTATATCCTTCACGTGTTTAACAATTTCTCCATCTCACATAAACTAAAAATATTTTCTTTTTTTCCCCCTTTTTTTTTTTTTTTTTTTTAAAGATTTTATTTATTTGAGAGAGAGAATGAGATAGAGAGAGAGAGAGCATGAGAGGGGCAGGGTCAGAGGGAGAAGCAGACTCGCTGCTGAGCAGGGAGCCCGATGCGGGACTCGATCCCGGGACTCCAGGATCATGACCTGAGCCGAAGGCAGTCGCTTAACCAACTGAGCCACCCAGGCGCCCTTTTTCCCCCTTTTTAAAAAAGATTTTATTTATTTAATTACCAGAGAGAGAGCAAGAGTACAAGCAGGGGGAGCGGCAGGCAGAGGGAGAAGCAGGCTCCCCACTGAGCAAGGAGTCCAATGTGGGGCTCGAACCCGGGACCCTGGGATCATGACCTGAGCCAAAAGCAGTTGCTTAACTGACTGAGCCACCCAGGCATCCCTAAAAACATTTGCTTAAACCTCTGTCTGTACCCTAGAAATACAATATGCTCCAGTGTTTCATGTCCTATCCTTCTCCCTGGAGTGGGTCTTCCTTTCATGAATCTGCTATCACAGAGAATTCCCAGGGAATCTTTGGAATCAGAATTGGGGTGCAAAGAAAGGAGGAGGGTAACTGGAGGCAGCAAGTATGGGCTATTCTCCTGAATTTTGCTGTAAATTGCAGTGTCTGCAGGAGATGTGGGGTCAAGGTCATTGTTTTCTTAAGATAGGAGAAACAG
The DNA here is from genome assembly GCF_964656455.1 of Halichoerus grypus. Lineage (NCBI taxonomy): Eukaryota > Metazoa > Chordata > Mammalia > Carnivora > Phocidae > Halichoerus > Halichoerus grypus. The sequence goes on along the minus strand of NC_135726.1, from coordinate 26,516,241 downwards.
CAGTATGATACATGCAGATGAGATGCTACAGTCGAGGGGGGAAGCTGATGCTGCCAGGAAGAAATGGGAGAATGAGAATGTCCTTGAGTAGGAGAGGGGATTAGTCAGGAGCAGGGGAGATGCACATCTGTGGGCAGATACTGCAGCTGCAGGTGGGCGTGTTCTTCTGATAACTTCTCTTTTCTTGGGGAAATCAGAATCAGGGTCATCAGTTGAGAGTGCGGATCAGGGAGGAAGGGTTGAAGGTCTGAGAGGAGGGAAGAGAGAATGGAATAGTCTGGAGGACTGGGAGGGTGAACGAGCCAAGGAAATGTGGGACATTGGGGCAGCACCAAGGGACCACGAGAGACTGGTGATCTTAAAAGGACAGTTGGCATGACTTGGTACTTCTCTCCAGCCATGTCCAGCTGCACTGGTGCAGGTGCACTGAGTGGAGCATTGGGTTTCACTCTGGTCATGGTTGTGCCAGGAGGTAGCAAGAAGGATGGGAGTTGGAAGTTATTTGGACAAGAGAGTTGAGGGCATAGGCGAACAGTGCTTGTAATGGAAGACGGTGGAAGTTGAACTGAGTAAAGAGAGAAGTAAAGTGGAAGTTGAACTGAGTAAAGAGAGAAGTAAAGACAGGAAAAGGGGACAATCCTGTCCCCTTTCCCTGGTGGAGTCGAAGGGTTGTCCCCTTTCCCTGGTGGGGTCTGGGTGGGGTCGAAGGGTTGTTGGAATTGGATACTCAAATCAGTAAGCTGGACTGATAGACGGTGGTGGCTGGGGAGGGGTGTTTGAAATGGAGATTATGCAAGCACCGTTACGGGTAATGATGTGGTCAAGGGTATGACCTTGGGATGGAGAGGCTGAAGTAGGTGGAGGATAAGTTCAGTGGAGCAGAGGAGGTCATGGAACTGAGAGACTGGTTATTGAAATTACCAGGATTGTGACAGAACCACATTGGAGAGAGTGACTATGAGCTGGGAGCTAAAACTGTCAGCCAAGGGGGGTGGAGAGGGCTGCAACCAGGAGTGATAAGGGGTGGTAACATATGGGCACATCCATTTCAAAGAATCTATGGGCTTTAGGAAGGAGAGAGAAGAATGGCTGACTTGGAAGTAGCTTTGAAGAGCAAGGAGGATGCTTATCCCACCCCTGGCCCCACAGGGAGAACAGCCACTGCTAAGAAGGCTGCAGGGGAACAGGGTCCTCAGAGGAGAACCAAGTTTAGAACGGAAAAGTGAGCAAAAAGATGAAGGGAACAGGAAGACCCAGACAAGAATGTCCATTCATTACAGAACTCTTAGTAATAGTGAACGTCTGGAAACAACCTAAATGTCCATTGCCAGGGGAGTGGATAAACAATAGATCCGTCCAAAATAGAATTTGCTACACACAACAGTGAAAGCGAATGTGCTAGATCCACGTGGATCAATAAAGTTTATAAACATGAACTTGAGTGAAATAAGCAATTGTAAAAGGTTACATTAAGTATGATGCTACCTATCTAAGACCCACAAAACAATACTATATTTTATTTATAAAGCTATAAAAGGATAATGACCTCCTTGGGAGGGGCCCCCAGCAGCTTCAGTATGGTGGTTTTGTGGTTACCCATGGAAAGCGATGGAGGGGAAATGGGTAAGGGTAGGGGTACGGTAGCTTTGGTTGTATCGAAAATATTTTATTTCTCAATGAAAAAAAGAAAGAGAGAGATGAACCAAACTACAAACTAAAACATAGCAAAATATCAACTGCTGTTAAATCTAGGTTGTGGGTCCCAAGATTTATTTTACTTTTCTGTATGTTTGAAAGGCTTCAGTGTGAAAGTTTTAAAGATTAAAAAGCCCAGAGGGGATTACTGTGAAGTGCAGTAATCAAGATGATGTAGTACTGGCATAAGGATGGATATGAAGATCAGTGGACTAGAGAGTCTAGAAATGAGTGCACACAATTGACTTTTGACAAGGTGCCAAGACAATGAAATGGGGGAAAGCATAGTCTTTTCCATCAGTAATGCTGGCACAACTACAAAAGAATGAAGTTGGACCCCTACCTCACATCATATACAAAGATAAACTCAAAGTGGATCGAAGACCGAAATGAAAGAGCTAAAACTATAACACTCTTAGAAGAAAAGATAAGGATAAGTCTTCACACCCTTGGATAAGGCAATGGTTTCTTAGAGATGACACCTAAAGCAAAGTAACCAAAGGAACAGAAGATAAATAGGATGTCATCACAATAAAAACTTTGGTGCTCCAAAGGACACTATCAGTAAAGTGAAAAGACAAGCTAAAGAATGGGAGAAAATAAGGATCCAAAATCAGCATACACTAAGCAAAATAAGTCAATCAGAGAAAGACAATTACCATGTGATCTCACTGATATGTGGAATTTAAGAAACAAAACAGAGGATCATAGGGGAAGAGAGGAAAAAATAAAACAAGATGAAACCAGACAGGAAGACAAACCGTAAGAGACTCTTTTTTTTTAAATTTTATTTATTTATTTGAGAGAGAGAGAGTGTGAGAGAGCACGAGTGGGGAGAGGGGCAGAGGGAAGGAGAAGCAGACTCCCCGGCTGAGCAGGGAGCCCGATGCGAGCCCGATGGGAGCCCGATGTGGGGCTTGATGTGGGGCTTGATCCCAGAACCCTGAGATCATGACCTGAGCTGAAAGCAGACGCTTAACCGCCTGAGCCACCCAGGTGCCCCAGGAGACTCTTCATCATAGGAAACAAACTGAGGGATGCTGGAGGGGAGAAGGGTGGAGGGATGGGGTAACTGGGTGATGGACATTAAGGAGGGCACATGATGTGATGAGCAGTGGGTATTATATAAGACTGATGAATCACAGACCTGTACCTCTGAAACCAATAATACATTATATGTTAATTAATTGAATTAAAATAAAAAATAATAATATCAGCATACACAAAGAACAGTTACAACTCAACAACAAAAAGACAAGCAACTTTATTTATTTATGATTTTATTTATTTGAGAGAGAGAGCAGGAGCAGGGGGAGGGGCAGAGGGGGCAGAGGGAGAGGGAGAAGCAGACTCCCCATAGAGCAGGGAGCTCCATGCTGGGCTCCATGTGGGGCTCAATCCCAGGACCCTGAGATCATGACCTGGGCCGAATTCAGACACTTAATGGACTGAGCCACCCCGCGCTCTGACAAACAACCCAATTTAAAAATGGGCAAAGATGGGGGCACCTGGCTGGCTCAGTTGGAAGAGCATGCGACTCTTGATCTTGGGGTTGTGAGTTTGAAACCACATTGGGTGTGGAGATTACTTGAAAATAAAATCTTTAAAAAAGAAAAAGGGCAAAGACATGGATAGATATTCCAGAGAAGATATACAAACAGCCGATATGCACGTGATAAGATGCTCAGCAACATTAGTCATTAGGAAAACATAAATCAAAACCACGATGACATACCACTTCACACGTCCTAGGGTAGCTGTAATCCACAGTCCAGATGATAACAAGGGTTGACAGGGAAGTGGAAGAATTGGAACGTCATTGCCAGTGGCAATGTAAATTGCGGCAGCCTCCCTGGAAACAGTCTGACAGGTCCCCTAAAAGTTAACCATAGAATTATCCTATGACCCGGCAATGCCACTCCTCCTTACGCACCCCAAAGGGTTGAAAACAGACGCTCACACGAAAATGTGGACATCATGTTCATGGCAGCATGATTCAGAATAGCCAAAATGTGGAAATGACCCAAATGTCCGCTGATGGATGAATGGATGAGCAGAATATGGTCTCTCCACAAGGAAATACCATTCAGTCAGAAACAAGAACGGAATACTCATGCATGCTACAGCACTGGTGAACCTTAAGAAATTAGGCGGAGAAAGAAGCCAGACACACAATGCCACATGCTACGTGGTTCCGTTCCTATGAAATGCCTGCAAAAGGCAAACTCAGAGAGACCAAGAGTAAATTCGTGGTTGTCAGGGGCTGGGGACAGGGGCGACATGGAGGATGAGTGCTGATGGGCTCAGGGCTTCTTTCTGGGGTGATGAAGATGTTTTGGAATGAAATAGTGAAGGTGGTTACACGCCTTGTGAATATCTTAAAAAAAAACACTGACTTTTATTCCCTTTAAAGGGGTGACTTTTTATAGTATGTGAATTGTATCTTAAAAACAAAAACAGAAACTCGGGGATCCAATCCAGACTCTCTAGTGTGGCCCCAGCAGATGGCTTCCGGTGCCTGAGCCTTGGTTCCTCATCGAGACATCAGGCATCAGTAACTCAGGCTGTTACAGACTCCACACATGGCTTGCCATTCTCCCTGGTGCCTCTGGGCCTAATCTGACCCCAGCTGCAGAGGGTGAGCAGTTAGGGTGCAGCTGGGCTGGTGTCAGACCTGAGCGCCAATTCAAGCCCCAGCACTCGCTGGCTGTGGACTGTCTCTGTCCTTATCTGATCATCTTCTCAGTTTCCTCATCTGGGAAATAGGGATGATGATGGTGGCCCCTTCTAAGTGTTGCTATGGGGAGATGGTGAGATAGTGAATGTATAATCCAAGACCCAGTGCATCTGGCTCTCAGTGAGTACCAGTTGGCATCATCATCAATCGTCATCATCATCAATCGTCATCGTCATCATCATCGTACAGGTTGTCATTGTGGCCAATTAGCCCCAAAGTCTTTTACTTCTTCCTCCTCACCCCATTCTCTCCATATCAGGATTTCCCACTCACCTCACAGTCTGCTTGTCTGGCCCAAGTGGTGGTCTGGACCTTCAAAAGATCTTGCCTCCTGGTTGGGCTTTTGACCATTTCTCTTTGCCCACAAGCGCGCAGACTTGCCAGCCCACTGTCCTCAATTAAATGTGCCTATCCTTCCTTCCAGCTCCTGGGAAAGCTGGGGTGCTGATCTTCACCCAGCCAAGTGGAGGGATGGCGGGATGCCCTCCGGGAGGCTTCAGGATGGAGTGGGGGCTCACAGCCGCTCCCAAATCAGGGGTCTGGTGAGTCCCCACAGCCCCACGTGGAGCCCCCTCCTGGGACACCCCCCCTTTCTGCTTTTGCTGAAAAGGGGAAGCTCTGAGGCAGCTGTCTGGGGCAGGGACTTTCTCTTTGCATCTCCCTGGAAGCAAAAGCCCAGATAATCTACTTCTAGGAATTTATCCCCCACCAGATGCATTCCCCTTGGTGAGTTTGCTCAAGGAAAGTTATTTCGGCATTTTTTTTTTAAATTTAAATGAAAAAGACTGGAAAAACCCAAAATGCCCATCAATAGGGGACTGGCTATATACATTTTGGTATGTTTATACAGTGGAAAACCACACAGCCATTGGGAAGCACGAGGCCAATCTAAGTGTACTAACAGGCACGCTTCCAAGATGCATTTTAGGTGAAAAAAGCAGAGTACAGAACAGTATTTTGGTATTTACTATATGCTGCCCTCCCTCCCTCCCTCTCTTCCATTACTTTCAAAGGAATACCTTTATATAATGTGTTTGCATACGCTTACACTGTTTCTGAAGGACAAATAAGAAATCGTTAAGCCTGTTTTTCTCCGAGGAAAAGAAATGATACACAGAGGGGTGGTGGTCAGAGGTGGGAGAATTACTTCTCTGTCTACCCCTTTTGTGCTGCACATATTACAAATGTTATCTTTTTGAATAAGTCAATCATGCACGGGGGCGGGGAAAAGTTTCAAACCATACAAAAGGATATTTGGTGGAAAATGAAGCCTCCTCTCCTCTGAACACCTGCCCCCACCCACTGTCACGTTCCTGCCTCAGGGGCGACTCATGAGATCTAAACTATGTATCGGTGTGAATACCCATTTATATGTAATCATGTATATTTTTATTGAGGTAAAATATGCATGAACATAAAATTTCCCATTTTAACCACTTCAAGGGCATAGCTCTGTAGCTCTAAGTACATGAACAGTGCTGTGCCGCCACCACGACCATCCCTTCCAGAACTTTCTCAACTTCCCAAGCTGAAATTCCATCCTATCAAACAGCCCAGTCCCTGGCACCCACCAGGCCACTTTCTGTCTCCGTGAATGTGACCACCTCTAGGTACCTCCTATAAGTGGAATCCTACAGCATTTGTCTTCTGTGTCTGGGTTATTTCTTTCTTTTCTTTCTTTTTTTTTTTTTTTAAGATTTTATTTATTTATTTGACAGAGAGAGAGTCAGCGAGAGAGGGGAACACAAGCAGGGGCATAGGGAGAGGGAGAAGCAGACTCCCCACTGAGAAGGGAGCCCGATGCGGGGCTCAATCCCAGGACCCTGGGATCATGACCTGAGCCGAAGGCAGACGCTCAATGACTGAGCCACCTAGGCGCCCCTGTCAGGGTTATTTCATTGAGCAAAATGTCCTGGAGGTTCATCCTTGTTGTAGCATGTGTCAGGATTTCCTTCCTTTTTAAGGCTGAATCATAGTCCATTGTGTGCGTGTACCACATTGTACTTATCTGTTCATCTGTCAGTGGACCTTTGAGTTGTTTCCACTTTTACGTATTTTGTAATAAACAAGAATTAATTTAAACGAAGGAAGTTTGGAGAAAAGCGGATTTGATCTGGGAGCTTTTCAGAGCGAGCTCAGAAGGATAGGGGCAGCATCACCCGCCCCCTAGGAGGGGAGAAAACAGCCCCATGGGCAACCTCTGGTGATTCCCACCTTTGGCCCGAGGAACTCCCCTTTCCTTTCTTTGAAAGCTGGTCGCCTGAGTCCTGCCTGGGAATTCAGGGCTCCTTGAACTCTCTGCCTGCCTCGGCTCCTGCTCTGGGGAGGCCGAGGGGTCCTGGAGAGCAGAGCCTGGCTGGCTGCTTGAGTGGCTCACCCTCCTCCCAAGCCTCAGGGAAATGGGGTGATGAGGCGGCAGAGGCTGAGCCGGCAGGAAGGCTTGGGGCCCTGTAGAGTCCCTTGGGACGCAGGTGCTCTCTCCAGGGGGAGCCCCTGAGCCCACCCATGGAGGGGCCTCCACCCTGGAGGGCCCCGTGTAAGAAAACCCCAAGTTCAGATGAAGAACCACCAGACCGGTTCTCTGCCTGTCACTTACAATTTTCCAATGACAGCTAATTTTTCACAGGATGACTTCCACATTTAAAAAAGTATTTCTTCTTTTTTCATGTTTTTATTATGAAACACTTTTTTTTTTTAAAGATTTCATTTATTTATTTGAGTGAGAGAGAATGAGAGACAGCACGAGAGGGAAGAGGGTCAGAGGGAGAAGCAGACTCCCCGCTGAGCAGGGAGCCCGATGCGGGACTCGATCCCAGGACTCCAGGATCATGACCTGAGCCGAAGGCAGTCGTCTAACCAACTGAGCCACCCAGGCGCCCCATGAAACACTTTTTTTTTAAAAGATTTTATTTATTTATGTATTTATTTGAGAGAGAAAGAGAGAGAGAGAGCACGTGTGCCTGTGGGTGTCGGGCAGGGGAGGGGGTGGGGAGGAGCAGAGGGAGAGGGAGAGGCAGAGGGAGGGGAAAAGAATCTCAAGCAGGTGCCCCGCTCAGCAAGGAGCCCAAGTCAGGGCTCCATCCCAGGACCCTGAGAACATGACCTGAGCCAAAACCAAGAGTCAGAGGCCCAAGCGACTGAGCCACCCAGGTGCCCCCATTATGAAACACTTTAAATGCTCAGGAATTTTGTAGTTCAATGATGGCTAGCATATCCACCGCCTAGCTGCAACATTGTTCATATTTGGCTATATTGGATTTGTCTCTCTCTTTCCTTCTCTGGGATATCAGTATATATATACAAGTACATAGACATTCACAACCATATGTATGCACACACACGCATATGCACTAAGCACATACACACATACACGCACATATACAAACACACATATGTTTACACATGCACACAACATGCACCTATATACACACACATATACACGCACATCTATATATACACACACCTACATAGACACATGTACATACACAGACATATATATTTCCCCTGAACATGGACTCTTCAAAAGTAAGGTCCTCGTGACCTTCACCCCTAAATGCTTTAGTGTGCATCTCTTAAGAACAAGGACATTCTCTTACATATTCTTAAAGTCTTTATTCCACCTAAGAAGATCAACAATAAAGCCCTAATTATCATCTAATATTTAAATTTCCCCATCTGTCCCCAAAATGTCTTTTGTAGCAGGTGTTCCAAAACTAGGATTCAAAGTCCACATATTGCACATATTGGGCTGTTATGTCTCTTAAATCTCCTTAACCTTAAATGTCCCTATCCACTTTTTTCTTTAAACAACATTGACTTTTTGTTGATCTCAGGATAGTTACCTTGTAGAGGGGCTGGAAGGACCTATCTTCCGGAGATGTCTGTCTTCTCATGAGGTCGTTCATCTTCTTCCAGCCTCTGTATTTCTCACAAACTAGAAGTTAGGATTAGAAGTTTGATTGGATTCTGGGTAACACCTTTTCTTTCTTTCTTTTTTTTTAAAGACTTTAGTTTTTTGTTTTTTTTTTTGTTTTTTTTTTTTTTGTTTTTTTTTTTAAAGATTTTATTTATTTATTTGACAGAGAGAGACACAGCGAGAGAGGGGACACAAGCAGGGGGAGTGGGAGAGGGAGAAGCAGGCTTCCCGCCGAGCAGGGAGCCCGATGCGGGGCTCGATCCCGGGACCCTGGGATCATGACCTGAGCCGAAGGCAGACGCTTAACGACTGAGCCACCCAGGCGCCCCAAGACTTTAGTTTTTTAGAGCAGTTTTAAGTTCACGGCAAAATTGAGAGGAAGGTCCAGAGAATTTCCATGTACCTTCTGCCCCAATGCAGGCATAGCCTCCCACATTATCAACATCCCCAGCCAGAGTGGGCCATTTGTTACAACTGGTGAACCTACATTGACATATCCTTATCACATTGTTTACATTATGGTTTCCCTTGGCTTTACATTTTCTATGGGTTTGGACAAATATATGCAATTGACATATATCCATCATTGTGGTATCATAAGGACTATTTCCACTGCCCTAAAAGTCCTCTGTGCTCTGCCTATTCATCTCTCCCTCTCCCTAACCCTTGGCAAACACCGATCTTTTTACTGTGTCCATAGTTTGTCTTTTCCAGAATGTTGTAGACTTGGAATCATACAGTATTCAGCCTTTTCACACTGGCTTCTTTCACTTAGTCATCTTTAAGTAAATGTAAGATTCCTCCATGTCTGTTCATGGCTTGATAACTCATTATAACTCATTTCTTTTTTAGCACTGAAGAATATTCCATTGTCTCAATATGCCACAGTTTATCCATCCCCCTACTGAAGGACATCTTGGTTACTTCTAAGTTTTGGCATTTATGAATATGAATGTAGGCTTTTGTGTGGACATAAATAACTTCTCTGGGGAAATGCCAAGAAGCGTGATCACTGGATCCTATGCTGGGAGTACGTTTCATTTTGTAAGAACCTGCCAAACTGCATTCCAGAGTGGCTGGACCATTTTGCATCCCCACCAGCAAGGAATTGGGGTTCTCGGTCCACATCCTCACCAGCATGTGGTGCTGTCAGTGTTCCAGATTTTGGCCATTCCAATGGGCACGTTGTGGTACCTCACTGTTGTTTTAATTTGCATTTTCCTGATGACATACGATGTGGAGCATCTTTCCGTATGCTTTCGTTTTCCTTTTTTTTTTTTTTTTTTTAAGATTTATGTATGTATGTATATATGTGTGTATGTGATCTCTATACCCAACGTGGGGCTCGAACTCACAACCCCGAGATCATGCTCCTCCAACTGAGCCATTCTTTTTTTTTTAACTGATAAAATATATATAACATCAAATTTACCATTTTAACCATTTTTGAGAGTACAGTTCAGCGGCATTAAGTACATTTACGTGGCTGTGCACCCATCACCAGCACCCATCTCCAGAACTTTTCCATCTTCCCAGGCTGAACCTCTGGGCTCATTAAACCCTAACCATTCCCTCCTCCCTCCAGCCCCTGGCAACCATCATTCTACCGTCTGTCTCCATGAATTTGACGACTCGGAACCTCATAGAAGTGGAATCATACAGTGTCTGTCCTTCTGGCCTTGGGTAACGCCCTCTGACACGAGGTCTTCCCAGGTGATGCTGTGTACTTCTAATGACTCTCCATCGGGAGGTTCACAGGAACCCCCTGGCCACCTCCTGCTCCCCCACCCGCTCTGCCCCAGGTGCTCAGCCCTCTCTCCCTGTCAGGGCTTTTTAGATGTATTTATTTATTTGAGAGAGAGAGAGCACCAGCATGCAAGCAGGGAGAGGGGCAAAGGGAGAGGGAGAGAGAGGATCCTCAAGCAGACTCTGCTGAGCGCTGAGCCCGACGCAGGGCTCGATCTCACGACCCATGAGATCATGACTTGAGCTGAAATCAAGAGGCAGACACTCAACTGACTAAGCCACCCAGGCGCCCCTTGCCCTGCGAGGTCCTTTGCACTTGCCTTTTCTTCCCTGGCAAGCTTCTTGATATCTTGTGCATTTCAGCTTGAATGTCACCTCCTCATAGAGGCCTTTACTGACCACCCAAAACTGCTCCCCAATCATCACTGTCTCTTTTCCTCTGATTTTCTTCACGGCACTCACGATGGCCCGATATTACCCTGTTTGGTATTTGCCTCTTTATCGTGAGCCTCCAGGGTAAAATCTACGCTAGCAGGGATGTGTTCACTGCCATGTCCCAGATCCTGGCACATGATGGGGGCTCGTATTAGTTCCCTCTTACTGCTATAACAGATGACCACGAATATAGTGGCTTTGAGCAACACAAACCCAGTTCAGGAAGTCAGATGTCCTCAGTCAGTTTCAGTGGGCTGAAATCGAGGTGTCAACAGGGCTATGTTCCTTCTGGAAGCTCCAGAGGAGAATCTGTTTCCTTGCCTTTTCCAGCTTCCAGAGGCTATCTGCATTCCCATGGTCCTGCATCTCCCAGACTTCTGCTTCCATCATTCCGTCTCCTCCTCTGAGTCTGACTCACTCTTACAATGACTCCGTGAGGCCGTTGGGCCCACCTGGAGAATCCAGACAACCTCCCTATTTTATAATCTTTAACTTAAACACATCTGCAAAGTCCTTGTTACCATGTAAGGTCATATATTCACAGATTTCGGGAATTAAGACATGTTGGGAGGACCGTTATTTTGTCTACCACAGGGCTCAATAAATATTTGTTGAATGAATGAATAAATGGATGGATGGGACCCTTTGCAAATGGAGGGCTGAGTCCTGAATTTCTAGGCTGGCTCAGTCACTTACCAGCTGTGTGACCTTGGACAAGTGCCCTTATTCTCTGAGCCTCAGTTTCCTCCTTCGTTGGATGTGTTCTGACCACCCACTGTGTACCCCACTCTTGGTAGATGCTGGAAATGCCAAGACAGATATAAGCAGACCCTTGTCTTCCAAGAGTGTGGAGCTTGGCTTCTAGGAAGGGGTCTGAGAAAGAGAAAACTTGACATAGTTTGCTCAGGGCCATGTTCTAGGTCACCCCACAGAACTTTCAAGTCATGAAGGGGTGTGCTTACCTAGAAGGTGACATTTCAAATGGCTCTTGTGCATCAGTAGGAGTTTATTCGGTAGAGAAGTAGAAAGGGCATTGATGGCCAAGCTCTTTGAGGAAGTGTGAGGAGTGTGGCGTGACCCCTCAGAGGAGGGAGACCAGTGTGGGAGGGAGCATGTCTGGGAAGGAGGCCTTGAGGGCCACAGTTAGGAGCTTGGGCTCTGCCCTCAGGTCAAAGGACCACGGCAGGGTTTTGAAGCGGGAGAGAGGCCCGTGCAGCTTGGAATGTGGGCCGCACTGGCCGCTGTGTGTGGAGAGGGAGAACTGATGGCCAGCGTCGGAGCCCAGGGTGGAGGGGCCTGGACTGGGCAGGGACCATGGGCATGGGAAGGAGGGGACATATCCAAGAGACAGATCCAAGAGAAATATAGGAAGTGGATATGATGAGAGATCGAGAAGGGGGTGGATGAGGAAGAGACTGGAGACAGCTGGGAAGGAAGAACAGGCAGGAGGGAAATGTGTGGAAGCTCTTTGCAACTGTTGAGGGGATCATGCATTGGCCCAAGTTGGGATTTTGTGAGAAGCGGTAGAAGATGCTGGTGGGGGGGCACAGAAACCAGCCCAATGGGTTCTCAGGCCTCTCCTTTTGAAGAGAGATCAGGGATGAAGATCATCAAGGCTACAAGGTGAGGGTTTAGGACTGGTCAGCCCCTGCCCACATCCTCACTGCCTTACGAACAACCACTGAGGTAAATAGGTAGGGCTGTGAAACCATCTCCCCCATTTCCAGACGGGCAAACTGATTCCCAGAGACATCCAGTGACATGGTGAAGGCCATCCAGTCCGTGGACCCTGGGGAGCACAGGCCTCTAAGAAGCCCAGCTCATGGGGGATTTTACAAGTCTCCTGAGACTCAGAGGGGAGGACAGGTTGGGGGTCCCCTCTGAGCTGTTCCCAGCCACAGAGAATTTCCTTTTATTTGGAGGAAGCGGGAGTTCTTCTTTCATAATGTGAATGTCAGAGATTCTGAGCCCACCAGTGACTAAGAGCCGTCTGAGGCTTGTGGGTGTAACAAGTGTTTAAATACCAGACCTTCCTGTCATCCGGTGATTACAGACACCTGGGCTGGGACACAAAGGACAAGAGCATGGCCAGCCTGAAGGCTCCGCTCCTGGCTGCCCTTGTCTTTCTTGCTCTGACACAAGCAACTGAGGCAGGTAAGGCTGCAGAGAGGGAGGGCTCCCTGTGGAGGCCAGGGTCAGACACTGTGGTATCTTCCTCATGAAGCAGAAAGAGCACCGGACTGAGAGCAGATGACCCCAGTTTGCTGCTAGCTCTGGGCTAGTCACAGTGCTTCCCTGGGCCTAAGTTTACACATCTGTGAAATGGGTAGTCTCGAAGGCTTGTAGTCTAGTATCTGTCTCAGCTGGTAGGGGGCATGGCCTGGGGTCCTCTACTCCAGAGAACTCAAGCATAGGACCCTTTGGGGTATGGAGAAGGAGCCACCAAAGGGGCCCATCTGGGATGGGAAAGGGCAGGAGCTGGGGGGTGCCTGGGTGGCTCAGTCGTTAAGCATCTGCCTTCGGCTCGGGTCATGGTCCCAGGGTCCTGGGATCGAGCCCCGCATTGGGCTCCCTGCTCAGCGGGAAGCCTGCTTCTCCCTCTCCCACTGCCCCTGCTTGTATTCCCTCTTTCGCTGTCTCTCTCTGTCAAATAAATAAATAAAATCTTAAAAAAAAAAAAAAAAAGGCAGGAGCTGGGGTAAGGGGTATTCTCTTGGAAAGCTGGTCCTGCCCCCCCAACACCCCATGTTTGCTCCAGAGCCTGCCCTCAACACTGAGTCCCTAACTTCTCTGGTGTTGGGTCAGGGCACGAGCACTGGACTGGGAGATAGGCAGCTAGGAACAATAATTACTCAGTTTTGGGGGTTCCTGGGAGCTTTTCCTGCCTTAAAGGCCCCATTGGTTTGGTACTATTATCACCCCTTTGGTCGGAGGAGACAAGTGGGCCTCAGAGATGTTAAGAAACTTGCCCAGGGTGGCCTGGTGACTCGGGGCAGAGCAGGACTCGAACCCAGGTCTGCATGACTGGACTCTGCCTGAGCCCTTATCCTGACTCTCCAGAGTCATGCTGTGTGACCCTGGGCCAGACATCCTCCTCCTTGAACCTCAGCCTCCCCGCGTGCACCACGAAGTTTGGAGTAGGTGTGAGCTGAAGCCGACTTCTGTGATTGCCTGGGCACTCATCAAAATGCACGTCTGACTCTGCAGGGCTGGGGCTTGAAGGTGCAGCCCCCCAGCCCTCCCACCCCTGGAGTCTGGATCCAGTAGCTCTGAAGTGGGATCCGGCTGGGGCTGGGCGCCAAGCATTTCTGACAAGCTCCCAGGTGAGGCTGACGGTGCCCGTGCACGGGCCTCACCTTGAATGGCTGGGGCTCCTTCCTGTGCAGTCTCGGGTCCCACCTAGAAGCCTAGGGCTTCGTTGATTCTCAGTCGCTGTGAGTCCCTTTTCCTGGAGCTGACCACCTCCCCGCCCCCAGCCCAGACTGGGCCCTTCGTGCTCCTCAGAGACCCTGAGCCTGGGGACTCTGAGGCTCAGAGTCCTCGGGACACCAACCTTCCACATGAGAATAGAAGTGCTGGCTCAGAGGTTGGGGCCGAGGGTGACCTGCCTATGTCCAGCTTGTGAGTCTTCTGAGCACTCCCCTCCTCCAGGGCCTTATGGCGCCAACGTGGAAGACAGTATCTGTTGCCGGGACTACTTCCGTCACCCTCTGCCCCTGCGCATGCTGAAGTTTTTCTACTGGACCTCAGACTCGTGCCGGAGGCCTGGCGTGGTGTGAGTATGGAGCTGGGGAGGCAGGGCCTGGCCTTGGAGAGCCTGCCAGGTTTGGCCCAGGAGGGCCCGCGAGCAGGTCGGGGGGCAGACCCAGGGATGGGAGGAGTGCAACTGGCCTCCATCGTTGAAACGGCTCAGCCCAGGCTTGGGTGTACCAAGAAAAGAAGTCGTGTGGTCATTCAACAAATATAATGGGGCGCCTACTGGGTGCCGAGGACGCGGAGCTGAATGAGCTGGGCGCCGGCTGTCCGTATACACGATAGAGTGTGTGCGTGGGCAGTGCGGAGCCGTTAGCGCCGGGAGCAGGGTGCGGGCGGCGTGCCCAGAGCCTCTGAGTCAGCAGCGATGCTCCCATCAGAAGCATCTGGAATCCTCCCCAGCTCCCTGGGAGTTATTCGAGGCAGCCCATTCTTCCTCAAAGAGTACTGAGCTGACAGAGAGTGTATCCCATGGCCAGACGGCCAGGCGCGGTTCTGAGCATTCCTGTGTGAATTCGGGTCACCCTCGCAGCCTTCCTACGAGGAGCGTGATCATTTGCATTTTGCAGATGGAGAAACAGGTGCGGGGTGTGTGTGTGGGGGAGTGATTTGCTCAAGGCTGCCCCCGCTGGAACCGGGACTCCTGGATCTCCGTTCAGGGCTTTCGCCTGTGGTTCTTGTTCTCTTTTGCCTCTTTCTCTCCATGTCTTTGCTTCCTTTTCCTTGGCCTGGAGCCCGAGGCAGCGACTGCCACTGGCCGGGTGACGTGGCATGTCCTTGGGGCCGCCCCTCCAGACTGCCGCCTGCCAACCTGCTCAGCGGGGTGTCTGGGCCTGGGGCCTCATGACCCCCTTTGAGGCTCCATCATTTTTTCATCTTCCTCCTCCCTATTCATCTTCCATCCCTCACAGGGGTGTGTGGGTGAATAATAAAGAGGGCTGAAGTGGGTTTGTGTCGCTTCAACGCTGAGCCTCAGTTTCCCCATCAGTATAACAGGAGTGATCACATCTATCTATTTCTAAGGATTTGGCTTTTTTTTTTTTTTTTTTAAGGATTTGACTTTTAAGTAATCTCTACACCCAACGTGGGGCTCGAACTCACAAACCCGAGATCAAGAGTCGCACGCTCCACCCACTGAGCGTGCAGGCACCCTTCCTTCATTTATTTTTATTTATCAAATCTGTAAAGAGTGCTTGCTAAATGCTAGGCACTGTTTAAGCACTTTATCAATTTGAACTCATTTAATCCTTGAAACAACCCTACGTTGTGGGTACTGTTCTGATCCCCTTTTGCCAGGTGAGGCAAGGGGCACAGAGAGGTTATAGAACCGCTTGAGCAGCACAGGACACGGTAATAGTAAGTGGAAGGTGTAATGCTCGGCGCCTGGCATATAATAGATGCTCGGTAAAAGACAGCACACGTGATTATTGGATTTAGAGCCAGAAGGAACTCTAGAGAGAATGTGTCTTGACAAATGGGGAGATTGAGGTTCAGAGAGGGGCTGAGTCTTGCCCGGTGCAGCCGGGCAGGCTGCCCACGTGGCCGAGATCAACATTGCCGCCTTCTTTGTTCTTTCTGTTCATTGGTTGTCCGTGGGGTGGGGGCAGGTCAGGGGAGTAAGGGGAGCCTGGAGCTTCCAGGCCCCATGGACAGGCTCTTGAGAGGCAGGAAGGGAGTCGAGCTGTGGGGATGTCCCTGACTTCCAGCCAGCTTTAAGTCCATTTCTTCCAACAAGGGCTGAGGCAGAGTGCCCCAAGGGCCTGGCCTGCTACCCACCACACCTTGGGCAAGGGTGGGAGACTTAGCCCATGATTGCCGTGTGATCTTGGGCCAGGGCCTGCCTCTATTCTGTGTGCTTTGGGCTCCTGGGGGCACAGCGAATCAGATCGTACCAGCTCTGGCACTCGGGCAAGCTGCTTTACCCCCTTGGGTCTTACTTTCCTCACCTATGAAAAGGGTAGACTAATAGGGCGTCCTAGGATTTATTAAGAAAATCATTGTTAAGAGTTCGGGCCAGCTCCTGGCGCAGTTACAGAGCCCTTACTCTCTGCTGGGAGCTGCTCTGAGCACGTCAGTTTGTATTAACTCATTTAATCTTCATTCAAATCCTATGAGGTTGGACCATGATTATCATCCCCATTTTACAGATGTGGAAACTAAGGGACTTGCTAGCAATGTCAGAGCTAGGATTTTAACCCAGATGAGCTGGCTCCAAATTCATGCTCTTGGCTCCTACCCAATATTCTCTCCCCCAAGGCAATGTCAGCAATGGTCCTGAGACTCCTGGGCACTCTATTCCCTGGCCTGACCTGGCACTCAAGCCTGGGGCTGAGGGACTGAGAGTCCAGGAAGTCCTAGCCGCTCTTCTCCCCCTCTCCCCCTGAAGAAGTGTGTTTACATACAGCAGGGCCTCATACATGCTAAGTGACTCTGTACGGTGGGCATCTCTGCACACAGTAAGTGACTCATAAATGCTAAGCTTCCAGAGAAGGGCTGTGGCACTCTTGCCACATGCTAAGGCTCCCTCATTCTCTCCTCCTTCCAGCTTCGTAACTGTCAAGGACCGGGAGATCTGTGCTGACCCCAGAATGCCCTGGGTGAAGAAGATTCTCCAGAAGCTGGACTCATGAGGACTCATGGGCTTGGCTCGTCCAGAAAGGCTCACAGAGCCCCGCCTCCTGGCCATTACAGCTGCCCCCCAACACAAGCCTGGGCCAACGAATCCCTCCGCCATCTTTTATCTCTGTCCCTGAAGCTGTCACCCTCAGACGAGCCTCCACACTCTCACTCATCTCCCCTCTTATCCTTCCAAACCGTCCTCTGCCCGACCATAGCCAGAGAGGCCACAATCCTGCTCAGTCACTCCCTGGCTCAAAACCCTCCCATGGCTCCCCATTTTTGCCCCAGGCTGAGGTGAAAGCTCGGGAGCCTGGCACCCCTGCCTCCAGCCCTGCCTCACTTCCCTTCATGCATATTGGACTCCAGCTCCCTATTTTCCAAACTCATGCCGTACACATCCACTTCCAGGTCTTTCTCCAGGCTGCTCCTGATGCCCAGAATGTCTCTCCATCACCTGTGTGTGTCCAACCCTCCCGGCCCTCCAAGGCATTGCACAACCCAAGCAGCAAGCAATTGAGTTTTATTTTTCAGATGTCCCCTGACCCTCTGCCCTCTCTTAACAGCCCCAATCACAGTTTGCCCAGAATTCTCAGGACTTGGGGGCTTGCCCTTCAGCCCCACTGGTTGGACCAAGGTCCCACGCCGGAGTTACTTTGTCTCCTGGCCTCTAACACAGAGCCCAGAGCACAGGGCCTGGCTCAGAATCAGGGCTCAATGAATGGCTAGAGGCTGAATCAATAAAAGTAATGTTCCTCTCCCAGCTTCCACCACACAAAGACCCTCACACATCAATACAGAGACTCAAGTTCATCTAGAAAGCAGCCAGCTGAGTCAATTGGGAAGCCTCAAATTTGCCCAGATTCACCTTACTTCCCCATTTTACTTTTATGTGTCACCTCTTTACTTTTCTTATTTCCCTCTGGTCTTTACTGCTCCTCCAACCTCCAACACCCAGGCTTGACCTCTTCAGAGTCCCCCACTTTCCCTTTCTCTTTTCCCAAATAACAGTAACCAAACTTTCGCTATGGTGTGAATGACTACCCTTTGCTTGTCAGTATTAACAAGCTCTAGCTGTATTTTTGTAAGAAAAGAGGGCAAATGCTTAAGAGGCCAAGTGGATGAATGGAAGAACTTTAGGAACTGTGCGGGAGGGGGACAAGGTGGACTTTTTCTGGCCCTGGGAGTGTGCAGGGCATAGTTAAATGAAAGAGCCTTGGGTGAAGATTGTTCTCAGGTGGAAGGGGTCAGCATAAGGACTGCGATTTGGGGCTTATCTGCACTTCCTTGGGGACCGTAGGTTCACCAGGCAAAAGAAATAAACTTTATAAGTGCTTCTTTCCGAGGGGGCCTGGGGTAGTGCAGCAGGGTGGTCGTTGCTCTGGGATTCTGAGACCATTGAACCTCTTGGAGCCTCACTTGAGAATGGGAATACCCATCTTATGGGGTGGCTGTGGGGCTTAGGCCCAAGACATGGGGAATAAAACTCCTCCCTGGAGTGCTAACCTGCCCACTGCCCGTGCATAGGGCCCTCCAGCATCCTGGGATTTCCCCTCCCCTCCTGTCCTGCCCTTGTCACTCAGGCCTTCTGAAAAAATAAATCCTCTACAACAGTGTCTGCTTGCTTCCTTGGCATCTGCTGTCCCGGTAAGGTGGGGCAGGGGACATCGTCGCCCCCTCTGTCCCAATGGGGAAGCCCTTGACGTTATTGACATGTGAGCTGGCCTGCCCAAGGTCAGCCTGTGAGGCGGTGGGAGCCAGGACTAGACATGAGGACCTGGGGAGTAGCTGCGCCCGTACCAAACCCCAGACATTTGTCTGCCAGGCCTGGCCCCTGCCGAACCGCTTGTCAGGAGGATCTGATGAAATCACTCATTCAGTCCCCAAGTCTAGAGCTTCAGGCAACATACTCATTCATTTATTCATTCATTCAGTCAGGCACTGATTCAATAACCCAACCTCAACCTTCCCCCTTCAAGCGTCAACACAGAGGAGGAGAGTGTATTAGTCAGGAAAGGTTGCTTCCTGCAACAGACAGCTCCAAAATCTCAGTGGCTCGATTCCACACAAGCTTTTTTCTTCTCCTGTGACATCCGATCCTGGTCTGTGGGTGACCTTCCACGTGGCCATTCAAGGATCCAGCCTCCTTCCTTCTCTTGGTCCTGCCCTCCTCCAGGACCTGGACTCCTCTACAGGAAAATGAGGCTGGTGGGAGCCAGGCCAGGAAGGGGGCTCCTGGCTTCTGTCCACCTGCCGTTGGCAGAGCTCAGTCACGTGGCCACCCTGACCACAAGGGATGCCGGGAAGTACAGCCAAGCTGTGTGTCTGGGAGGAGGAGGGAGAGAGTGTGGGGAGCGTCTAGTTCATGTGGTGCTGACTCCTCTGGACTCTCACATGGGCCCACTTTCCTGGAGTTCTAGACATAACTCATTCTGCCAGAACAACAGAAAAGGACTCCTCCGTCCTTGGGACATCTTTATTATGTCAGTTTAAACATCGCTCCGCAGACATCTTGGCACTGGTGGTCTTTGCTCCCCTTTAGATCTGGCTCTCACGGTGGGATATCCAGGGCAGCGGCTTCAGACACCAAGAGCACTAGTCTGGGAGGCAGGGACAAGCATCGGGAAGGGCACGTGTCATGGATTCAGACAATTCCAGGAACTCTCACTGACTGGTGTCAGGGGCAAGCTGCTTGGTTCCTGTGAGCCTCAATCTCTCCCTCTGTGATCAGAGGGCAATAAAAGCAGATATCAGTGCACGAGGTTGTGAGAATCCAAGGAGATAAGAAGGTACAGACAGCCTAATAACAAAATGGGCAAAGGCTTGAATATGTATTTCTCTGAAGAAGATATTCAAATGGTCAGCAAGCACATGCAAAGATGCTCAGCATCCCTCATCATCAAGAAAATGCAAATCAAAACCACAAGGAGATAATACTTCACACCCATTAGGATGGCTACTATAAAAAAGACAATAGAGCATGACTCTTTTTTAAAAATTTATTTATTTTTATTTAAATTCAATGAATTGGTTTCAGGAGCATGACTCTTGATCTCGGCTGTAAGTTCAAGCCCCACGTTGGGTGTAGAGATTACTTAAAAATAAAATCTTAAAAGAAAAAAAAAAAGACAAGATCGGTGAGGGTTTGGAGAGATGGCAACCTTTATGCATTGGTGGTGAGAATGTAAAATGGAGAAGTCACCGTGGAAAACAGGAGGGCGGTTCCTCAAAGAATTAAACGTAGAATTACTGTATGAGCCAGGAATCTCACTTCTGGGGATATACACAAAAGAATTGAAAGCAGGGACTTGACGAGATATTTGTACATCCATGTTCATAGCAGCATTCTCTACAGTAACCAAACAGCCCATGTGTCTGGTGAGTGGAGAAGCAAAATATGGTGCACACACACAATGGAATATTATTCAGCCTTAAAAAGGAGAGAAGTGCTGGACAACATGGATGAACCTTGAGGACATGATGATAAGTGAAATAAGCCAGTCACAGACAGACAAATACTGTCTGATTCCTAGAGTAGTGAAACTCAGAACGTAGACTGGTGGTTGCCGGGGGCTGGGGGGAAGGAGGAAGAGGGAGTTAATTGTTTGATGGGTCCTGCAGTTGAGTTTGGCAAGATAAAAAAGTTCTAAAGATGGATGACGGTGGTGGTTGCACGACGCTGTGAATGTACTTAATGTCACTGAACGGAACACTTAGAAGTGGTTAAAAAGTAAATTTCACGATACAGATATTTTACCACAGTATAAAAGAGGGTGTGGCCAGGCACGTGCCCAGACGGGGCGAAGGGCCAAGGACATGTGAGCGGCTCTTCTTATGGACCCAAAGAGGTGAGCTGAGCAGAGTGGGGTGAGGCGGGGAAGAATTAGGCAGGATCGTCCCCCAGGGGCCCTGGAGGTGGCCCTCCTACCATCCTGGGACCCCACCGGAGTGTCCCGGGGGCCCCGCCCTGCTCCCCACAGCTGTTTCTGTTCTGTTTTGGGGGCTAGGGGAATCCCTCGTGTCCCACAGGAATATGCAGGCTTGCCTGCTCCCTGGGGCACCCAGGCAGGCTGGCAGATGGCCTGAGAAAGGTGTGGGCAGAGATGCCCCAACCCCTCCTGTCCACTAACTGCCCGAGGAAACCCTTTGTCCTGCTGCCCAGGGCTGTTCCAATTGTTGCTCTAATTATTCCTCAGCTCAGAAGCTCCCCAGCCCCCCTCTGCCCCTGAACAGGACTCTCGTTCCTCACTCCAGCTTCCACGTGTCCCATGGCAGCCTCCCTGCCCACGCCTTCCTCAGGGCCCATGGCACCGGACCATTCCCCATTCCCTTTCTGCCTTGGTTAGGTTTGCCCTCTGCCTGGAATAGTATGTCAAAGTCCGGCCCGTCGGCACAAGGCGGGTTACTTACAAATCACAAAGGGGCTGACACTTCTCCAGCCAGAGATCTGGGGTTGGTTGCCCGTCAACCCACCACGAGCAGTGGGACAGCCTGTGCCGTGGTGGATGTAAGCCGCACCGTGAAGTACACAGTATGACTCATGCCAGATTCTTGCCAAGTATATGTAGCCGGGATCGAATCGAGTCTGTGGTTCTAACTCCGGTTTGCAGGAAGAGCATTAAGTTAAGGGAATGAATTAGATGACATCACAAGGAAACAATTTAGATAAATTAAGAATGGGAACAGTGTATAAGACAACAGTCTTTTCCTATGAGTTAGACCTCTTTTGCTGTGCTGTATTATCTTCAATAAACCTTGGGCAAAAAAAAAGACAACAGTCTTGAAACTCTTCAGAAAGTCAATGCCTTGAAAAATGAGCAGGGGGTCTGTTGTAGACTAAAAAGAAATGTCATCTGCAAGGCATAAACCTAGATTGGATCCTGGTTCAAAAAGTAAAAGTAAGAGAGAAGGAGGGAAGGAAGGGAAGGAGGAAGGGGCAAAGAAAGAAGGAAAGAGAAAGGAAGGTGAAGCTATAAAATACATCTTGGGGACAATGGAGAAATTTAATTATTAACTGAATGTTACATGACATATAGGAATTATTGTTAATTTTGTTAGGTGGGATAATAGTATATTTATGTAAGATAGTGCGTCTTTATACTATGGAGATGCATGCTGAAGGCTTTAGGGGCAAAGTTTCAGACATCCATAATTTACTTTGAAATGGCTTGGCAAAAAAAAATGAAGCCAGTGTGGGAAAATGCTAATCATTGAATTTAGGTGCCCGAGATATGAAAAGTATTTGTTCCACTCCTTCTTTATTGTTTATCATGTTTTAAAATTTATTTTTATTTTTTAGTTTTTTTTGAGAGAGGCTGTGTGCATCAGCAGGGAGGGGGGAGGGGCAGAGGGAGAAAGAGAGAGAGAATCTCAAGCAGGCTCCATGCCCAGCTTGGAGTCCGACAGGGGGGCTCGATTTCAGGACCCTGAGATCATGACCTGAGCCAAAATCAAGAGTCGGACGCTTAACTGACTGAGCCACCCAGATACCTCGGTTTAGAATTTTCTTTTTTTTTTTAAAGATGCTTTTGCTTTATTTATTTATTTATTTTTTAAGATTTTATTTATTTATTTGACAGAGAGAGAGAGCACATGAGAGGGGGGAGGGTCAGAGGGAGAAGCAGACTCCCTGCTGAGCAGGGAGCCCGATGCGGGACTCGATCCCGGGACTCCAGGATCATGACCTGAGCCGAAGGCAGTCGCCTAACCAACTGAGCCACCCAGGCGCCCTAGAATTTTCAAAACAATAGCGGAAAAGAAACAAAGCAAAAGTCTGCCCCTCTTCTGATCGAAATATCGTCTTTCACTCCTGCTTTCCTTGATTCCTGGACAAGAATAAAGGCCTCTCTCCCTCTCCCAGGCCCACAGCCTTAGAGTCTCTGGTAGGACTTCTCTCTCCTATTGAGCTGGGGCTCCTTGGAGCAAGAACCTGGCGTACTTGCCTCTGGGTCCCCAGTCCCACCACGGTGCCAGGCACACACCAGGGCTTACCAGCAAACCCCAATGGTTCCTGCATGCGAGGCACTGCGAAAGTCCTTCGTTTTATGACCTCCCCCAGTGAGTGAGTTGGTGAAGTGGCTATTAGCATCCCATTCTACAGATGGGGAAGCTTAGGCTCAGAGAGGTTAAGTAACTTGCCAAAGGTGATTCTTCTAAGTGGTGGGATCACGTTTGCCTCCAGGTCTTGGCTGACCTGAAAGCCTAGTTACTGTGTCCAAACTGAGTCATCTAAACTCAGTCCTTAACGCCTGGGTAAGATAGGTGGGGCTGACCATTCCGATTTTGTGGGGGGAGGAGCTGGGCCGGAAGAGGGTAGGGGATGTCCCCAAGGGCTGAGCAAGGAAAAGCAGAGCTGTACTTTGTGTTTTGACACCTTCTGGGCGTCACCTCACTTAATTCTCAGCTGTCCTCACAGTGGGGATGGAGGGAGGTGGTGTAGCCTCCTGGTCATGAGCTCAGACTCCAAGGCCAGTGGGCTGGGGCAAACCCGGCTCCCCTACTTCTTGGCTGGTGATCATCAGGAGGAGCCCAACTCCCTCTTGCATTCCTCAGTTTCCCCATCCATAAAACGGACCACGATAATGGTGTTTTGCTCACACGCCGGGCCCTGGTGACCCAAGTTAATCACACAACATACTTAAAACAGTGCCTGTCTCGGAGTAAGTGTGCACTCAGAGAGGTAGGGAAGCTGCCGAAGATCACACAGTAGTGCCAGAGCTGGGACCATCGGATTCCAAAGCCCCTGCTTCCTAAATACTTCTTTGGAGCAAAGTCTGGGGCCAGGGGAACAAGGATCTTAACCCTCCAAATCCCTGCCCAACCTGGCTCTTGGTCTTTATGAAGTGTGGGGCTTCCCAGGACTTGTCCCTTGCCTCTGCTTCTCTTCCCCACACGCCTTCCCCTCCCCAGCCCCTTTCGTCCCTTGCCCCTTCTTCTCCCACTGCTCCCCTTCCCTTCCCTTCCTCCCTCTCTTCTTTCTCCCCCTCCATCTGCCCCCTCCTTCATCTGCTCCTACCTCCATGGGCAGAGCAGAAAGAACCTCGGACTGCAGGTGTTATCACACCTTGTCCCTCTCTGGGCCTCAGTTTTCCCAGTCATAAGATGAAGGGGCTGGACAACGGAAATGTGAAGGTCACCTGCTTTCTATCTGCATGGACTGGGCCGGATTCTCTGAGGCTGAAGGCAACTGGCCCGTGCCAGGGGTGCTCCTCCCCATCAAGAAGGAGTGTCCAGCCTCCCACCTCAGTGCCCCAGCCCCCTACTGTGCTGGGTGGGAGGGGGAGCCTCTGGCCTTGGGAGCTGAGACCTCTCTGCCCAGCCCAGCCTAAACCAGCTGGCTCCATGGCCTGGGGCAGTGGCTCACAGACACACTGGTTTCCAGCCGGCTAGTTGCCAGAGACACCTAGATGGGAGTGGTGGGTTCATGATTAACTCGGGCACCAGGCTGGGCTAGGCGACTGCTGGAGTCTTCTAGAGTCTCAGGGACTGTGGCCATTGTCTTCAGGGAAGGCTGTGCTGGAGCACACCTGCAGGCGGTTCTACCAGCAGCGGGCTGGTCCCACCTGGTCCTCCCAGCCCCGCCTGGAAAGGAGCGAGGAGCGGGGAAGTCAGAGCTGCGAAGCTCCCTCCCCAGTGGGCGAGCCCAACTCCCTCCTGTGCAGAGAGGGAGCTGAGGCCCCCAAGAGAGGCAGGACTTCCCCCAGGGCACCTGCCGAGCCAAGGACAAGCCGAGACCACCGAGTGACCCAGGGTGAGGCCGGTGGCCGTGATGTTCCTTGCAGGGGCCAGGGCCGGGGCTGGCCGTGGGTGTGGAGGATGAAAGGAGAGATTGAGGAGCTGGAGGCAGGGAGGCCAGGGCTCTTTTCTGTGTCCTAACCTGCACACGCCCTTGCGCGCCTCTAGTCTGGTCTCCACCCTAGCTCTCTGAGTGACCTGGGGGGATCCCATCCCCTCTCTGGGCCTCAGTTTCCCCATCTGTCCCTATGAAATCGGGCTGGATCATTCTTCCAGCAAACATTGACTGGACTGAGCCCCTACTGTTTGCCAGGCTCCATGCTGGGCTCGGGGATACACTGATGAATGAGGTCCCCCCAGGAGCCGGGGCTTCAAGGGGGAAAGGTTGGGGGTCCTTCATGATGTGGGAGAGATACCTCTCCCAGACCAAAGGAGAGCTTGTCAGAGCCAGACTCCAGGGTCCTGAGTCCCTCCTGGCTTGCCGGCAGCCAGCACTCCCCAGCCTGCCCTTTTGTTTCGTGGCCCCCTTAGGGCTAGGGCCCCAGGTGCCAGCTCCCGAGGTGGGTAGCCCCAGCAGATGGGGGGAGAGAAGGCCCTTTGAATGCTCTCAGGCCTGGTCCAGCCTCCACCGCCCCCTCCCCCGCAGGCCGGAGCCCAGAGCCTGAGCTGGCTCCCCTCCCTGGCGACATCCTGAAGAATCCAGCCGCTGCACACTGGCTGGCTCCCTTCCTTTCCCCTCCCACCCGCTGCCTGCCGGCTGGAGGCGGAGGCTGGGGCAGCAAGCCCCATTATAAAAAGCGACAGAGCTCAGGCAGCGAGGGAACAGCACTTGGCTCACGCACCGGCCCCGGCCCCGCCTGGACCCCCGCCTGGACCCCCGGCCGCCCGCAGCCATGGCTCCTCCGCCCCTCTGGGGGCTGCTCCGCTTGGCTGCCCTCTGCCATCTGACCGCACTGCTGGCCGGTGAGTGGGGCGGGCTCCTGCACGAGCTAGGTAGGGGAGCCTCTGGCCCCACTTGTGCCCTTCAGGCCTGATACCAGGGCCCCCAGACCCGACCTGGGTAAGGTCCACAGCAGCTCCGCCCAGAGGGTGTGGTGGAGGGGGCTGGGCTCCTCCCTGACCCCAGATTTGGGGCTGCCCCTCCTGCTGGAAAGGTTTCCAGGCTCCAGGAACTGCCCGCCTGGCCCAGTGAGCCAGGCGGCTACTGCTTGGCAGCGCAAAGAGGTGGTGTGGGTGGCACAAGGGTGCCAGGCACAAAGGGGGTGTTGCGGGGGAGGGAGACAGGGAAGGCTGAGGAGGTTCGTGCTGGGCATGGGGGCGGGGGGGGGCGCGGGGGGCGCGGTGGGCGGCCCTGGTTTACAGTGGGCTGGGTCTCCCCTCCCGGGGTTAATGTGTAACCTGAAACCCTGACTCCTGAGTCTCAAGTCGCAGTTAGGATTTTCTCCTGCCCTGATTTCGAGTAGGGGGCCCAGGACCAGTAGAGATCAAGGTCATTGCAGATCATGGATTGGGCTTGTTGCTCTTGTTCTGGTCTGCAGCCCCAGTCCCTCTGCCTGTATCTCGACCATGCTACCGTCCTCCTCCTCCAAGCATAGCTCAGAAAAGGCTTTCACCTCCAGATACTGGCTCTCTGGAGCCCAGGACCGGGTAGGGCATGATGTATTCATCCCACTGACATGATTAAGATGGAGGCCCAGGGAGGTCTAGAAACTGGCCCGAGGATGCAGAGCCAGCAAGTAGGGCCGGAGAGAGCCTGGCTGCGTGCTCATCACCTCTATGGGCCACACGGCCTCTGAGAACTGTTTGAGCTAGACCGGCTGGCACGTTGAGGCTCAGAGAGGCTCACTTGGGGGCACACAGCAAGTCTGGGAGGATGAAAACGGTCTCAAGCTTCCAGGACACCCCTATGGAACACACTGTCTTTCCAGTCCCTCTATGTGGGGGAAACCAACCAGCAGGCCAGGGAACAGGTGGGTGGGGGGCAGTAGGGGCCAAGGGCTGCTAGCCTCCTGCTTTGTGGGCTTGAACCCCGAGGCCAGAGGTGTTTGGAGATCGTGAGCACTGAAAGACAGGGAGTCAGATGGAGGTCACTTTGCCGTAGCCATGACCCTGAGTGGGGTCTTGCCTTCTTTGGTCCCATGTACCGCACCGTGAAATATAACTATTGCGCCTTGGTGCCGTGGGGCTCCAAAGCCTACGAGGGTATTTTGGAAGTGGGAGGAGGATTACTTATAGGAAGCCTGGCGGTGGGTGCAGGGGGAAGTGTTCCTATGCTAAGATGAAGAGGGGATGGTGAGCGGGCCGGGGGTACCCTGGACACTCTTGTTTATAGCCTAAGGCTTTAGGACATCAGGTTTCTGCCCTAATCTTGGTCACTGACTTTGCTGGAAGATACACTATTTCAACTTTTCTGAGCTTGAGTTTTGCCTCCTCCTCCTGGCATTTGGCCAGGCCCACCTTGGAGGTCCTCACCCACTGTCATTTGTGGCTCTGAGAGATGCCCTGGGAGCCCCCGCAGGACGAGGGGGTGGTCCTGAAGCCAGAGAGGCCCCGGGGTGGAGGTTGGGGGGCTGGGGGTTTCTAGCTGGTGCAGGGCGGCTGCGTCAGTCCCCAAATGTGGGTTTGCGGGGCTGTGTCAGGCGGGAGGCTCCTCTGCTTTATATAACCAACCTGCAGATACAAGTCAGAGCAGAGAATTTTCTCGCCGAGCACTGACGCATTCACTCCTACTCAAGCCCCAGCAAGAAAGAGGGAAAAAAAAAATCTGTTTTAAGCTGCTGTGGTCTGCCCCCCGATTAGCTGTGGAGGCGGATGGGGAAGGCAGGAAAGGCTAACTTCAGAGTGTCAGATCCAGGCCCCCGTGGAATTTAAATAAAAATTCCTCTATTCCTTCGTTGGTTACAATTTTATGTGTCACAAAGCGCTTCCTTGTGCATTTTGTTCATTCATTGAACAAATATTTAGTGGACATCAGCTACGTGCCAGGTACTGTTGTAGGGGCTGAGTTCACATCAATGAATAAAACTGCCGAAGATTCCAGACCTCAGAGTGCTGAGCACCAACTGGGGAAGACAAGATGATACAAAAAATATATTAGTAAACAATTTGGTCCGTTAGAAAAACAGGCTGTGATTTAAAAAAAATATAGGGAGAGAGAAGGTTGCAGGGGGAGGTGTTGAGATTTTAAGTAGGGGTCAGGGAAGACCCTTGGAGAAGGGGACATTGAGGGAGGCGAGGGAAGATCCTTGTGGCTGTCTCTAAGGCAGTGGTTCTCAGTGGGTGATTTGGCCCCTCAGGGGCATTTGGCACATTTCTGGAGACATTTTTGTCATTACAGATGTCCCAACATTTTTGGTTGGGGGATGCTCAGAAATCTAGTGGGTGGAGGCCAGGGAGGCTGCTAAATATCTTTGAGTGCACAAGACAGTTCCCATGATGAAGAATTATCTGGTCCAAAATGTCGATGGGGTTGCTATCGAGCAAACCCCACTCTAAGGGTCCAGATATTTAAAAATCTTTATTCTCACAACCACCCTGTGAAACAGATATTACCATGTCCATTTTACAGGTAAGGGAACTGAGGCTCAGAGAGCTTAAATGACTTGTCCAGGTCACACACCTGAGCAATGGCTCAAGCCTTCTCTCTATCACCTTGCTGGGAGACCCAGAACATTCTTGTCTTTTCCTGCCTGTAAGCCTCTTAGCAGTCCTTGAGGTCCAGCCTAAAGGATTCTTCCTCTAAGAAGCCTCCCCCGATTACTTGCAGTGGGAAGTAGTCTCTCCCTTGTGCAAATCTCAGCACATTTGGGCGTATATTCTGCAACATGGTATTTCTACCTGGTATTTAAGGCTGTTTAGAACAGTGGGATGCCTAGAGGCTGGGAGGAAAACAAGATCTGCCACTAAGCAGCTGTGTGGTCTTGGGCTGGTCATTTAACCTCTCTGATTTTCAGTTTCTGCATCAGTAAAATCGGGATAACAATACTCCCTTTGGGGATGTTGGGAATTAATGAGAGCAGATGTGCCTGTGCTGAGTACACAGTAAGTAGGTGCTCAACTAAGATAAGCTCTGGTACTTTGTGGGCCTGTCTTGGCTGCCCTTCAGGCTGAGACCTTCTGAGGGCAGAGACAGGCCTCCATCTGACTATGCCTCACAGCACCCAGCACAGGGAAGGGGGAACGGCAGCATTTATTGGTTGACTGAGTAAACACTGCAAGCTGATGGTGTTTATTGGGATTGAGGTATTTGCTCTAAGCTCAGCACCAGCACCAATGGGAGAAAGAGCTCAGGGTCAAGGACAAAAGAGCCTGGGCCTTTGCAGATACTCAAAGGTAATTCAAACAAATGTTGCCTGAATCAGGAAAGGGATGGATAGATGGATGGATGGATGGATGGATGGATATAATGGATAGATGGACCAATGGATGGATGGATGGATGTGGATGGATGGGCAGATGGCGAGGTAGGTGAAAGGATAAGTAGAATGAGACATTATTTCATTCAGTGAATATTTGTTGAGTATCCACTTTGTGCTGAGAAGCACTGTGACACCAAGACTGACAACGTCCCTGCCTTCCTGAAATTCATGTGGCAGTAAATGGCTGGCTGGCTGGAGGCATTATTTCCAATTACTGAAAAGAAAACTTCTGAGGAGAAACCCCCCTTCAGGTTAGTTACATAGCCCTTCCCCATGCAAAACCAAGAACAGAGCCTGGCCAAGGGTATGTAGGCACCGTGGCAGAGGGTGGGGACTTTGGGGACAGGCTGCCTTTGTGGTTCTTTAAAGCCACAAAGCACGTGAGCAGTGGTCTTCCCCACCCTGCGCCATAGAGTCGAGAGAGCCGACTGACCATACCTAGCCTATCCCTCCTGCCCCCCGGCAGCCTCCCCTCGGCTCCAGATGGCCTAAGACCCCTGCCAGACCAATGGGGGGGGCACTTCCTGGCTCTATTCAGCAGGGCCTGGGGAGGATGCAGCTGAGTCATTCCAAAGTCCCTCCGGGGGAGAAGGCAGGTGAAAGGCAGCAAGGTAACTTTCACATCCTGGTTCTTCAGAGAGGAAGGGCAGCCTGTGACTCAGGGACCAGCCACCGGAGTGCTTGCTGCCTGCCCCAGGAGCTGCTACTGTTGCCCCTTGATGGCCCAGGCCAGTGCAGCCTGCAGGCCCCGAACCCCCCTTCCATAGTCGGGCTGGGCTGAGGCTAAGAGGAAGTGATGGCAGAGGAGGCGGCACATTCTAGAAGGGGTGTGTGTGTGCTTGCACCTGTATTTGGGAAGGCAGAGCATGTTTGCACGTCCACATCCTCGTAAATACTTGTGCATGAGCAGTAAGGGTCAGCTGGGGCCTCCCAGGCCCTGCCTGGCTGGAGAAGATCATTCAGCTCTCTAGACTCCCCTGCCCTGGAAGTCCTGGCTTCTAGAATTTTGCAAAACCCTCTGGGGTCTTGCTTCACCGCCTATGACCTTGACCCAGAGCTGAAGCTCAAGCTCTTCCTTATTTCACATATTGCTCTTGAGCTGACACCAAGGAGAATAAATTTTGCTGGAGATTTTAGGGGAAGGAGGAAGGAGGAAAAGCAGTGCAAACAACTTCAAATGTTTATATGAAATATTTGGGTTCTCGGGGCGCCGGGGTGGTTAAGTGTCTGACTCTTGATTTCGGCTCAGGTCCTGATCTCAGGGTCGTGAGATCGAGCCCCTGGTCAGGCTCAGCGGCGCATCTGCTTGAGATTCTCTGCCTCTCCCCTTGCTTGTGTTCTCTCTCTCAGGCGTGCGTTCACTCTCTCTCTAAAATAAATAAAGAAATCTTCATGGTTTTTTTTCAAGATTTTATTTATTTATTTGACAGAGAGAGACACAGCGAGAGAGGGAACACAAGCAGGGGGAGTGGGAGAGGGAGAAGCAGGCTTCCCGTTAGCAGCGAGCCCGATGCGGGGCTCGATCCCAGGACCCTGGGATCATGACCCGAGCCGAAGGCAGACGCTTAATGACTGAGCCACCCAGGCACCCCAAAAATAAATCTTTAAAAAAAGATTTGGGCTCTCAACTGTTGAGTCACCCCCCTCCTGTCCTGGGGTTTCTCTCTGGCTCCGTGCCATCAGCAGGCCCCTAGCCACCCCCCTCAGCCCCTCACCCCTTGCACAACCCCCATCTCCACCCCTCCTCCTTATTCCTGCCCCCCTAAATTGCCCAGGGGACTCCAAATGACCCCCTCGGTTCCCCTCAGCAACTGCTGCCAAACTCATCTTGGCTCTTCACGGCAGAACAACGGGTACCCTACTCACTGGACCCCACCCCCAGCCTCCTTAGAAGGCGACTGTACTTCCGCATTTAACACTTTTTATTTGTTCCATGTGCCCAGTCATATGAATGCCTTTACATGGTTTTGTGGCGGGGGGGGCGGGTTCATATGTGCCGTCCTGTTTGTTGGTGTGTGTGGATGCGTGTGGATGTGTCATAGGGTGGGCATATGACGTGTGTCTCAGAGGTCGTGGAAATCCACGAACATGGATCAGCCTGACAGGGAGGAACGGTGTGTGTATGTGGTGGGTGGAGGGTCGGGGGCGATAGTTGAGCAGGTGACTTACTGGGGTAGAGGGAGTGTGGGGGGATACATAGAGCCATGGGCCCAGAAGGGGCGAGAGCCTGGCCTGGTAGGAGAGCCCGTTCCCTCACTTGCGGGCTGTGTGGCCTCACGCAGATCCCTGTCACTCTCAGACTTGTCCTCTCTTCTGTACAACTGACCAACGACAACTTAATTTTAAAAATTAAGCCCTCACGGGCGCCTGGGTGGCTCAGTTGGTTAAGCGACTGCCTTCGGCTCAGGTCATGATCCTGGAGTCCCTGGATCGAGTCCCGCATCGGGCTCC
The DNA here is from genome assembly GCF_964656455.1 of Halichoerus grypus. Lineage (NCBI taxonomy): Eukaryota > Metazoa > Chordata > Mammalia > Carnivora > Phocidae > Halichoerus > Halichoerus grypus. The sequence continues at coordinate 26,484,740 of NC_135726.1, read as the reverse complement.
CTGCTCGGCAGGGAGTCTGCTTCTCCCTCTGACCCTCCCTCCTCTCATGTGCTCTCTCTCATTCTCTCTCTCTCAAATAAATAAATAAAATCTTTAAAAATAAAAAAAAAAAAAAAAAAAAAAAAAAAAAAAATAAAAATTAAGCCCTCACTACTTACCAGGCAGTAGGAGCTTTATAAGTAAGAATTCATTTTCATTAATTTGGTAACATCCCTGTGAGGTAGATACTATCATTGTCTCTATTGTACAGGTGGGGAAACTGAGGCATAGAGAGGTTTGGTGGGGGGGAGGGGGAACGGGGGGGCTGAGGTCAAGGGTGCTGAAGACCAGGGTGTGCAGGGCAGCGGCTGTGGCCTGGATGGTGCGGCTGGCACGAGCTGGCCTGGGACTGGGAAGCCAGATGCCCCTGGACAGTCCTGCTGACTGGGGGCCTCTGTGGGCTCAGGACAGCACCTCGGTGTGAAGAAATGCAACATGACCTGCAACAGGATGACCTCGGAGATTCCCGTGGCCTTACTAGACCACTACCATCGAAATCAAGAATCCTGCGGCAAGCCTGCCATCATGTAGGTACCGGCCTCTTGGCCTCTGCGAATCCCCATCCACATCTTTCTTTTTCATCTGGGCTCCTGCCAAGGGCCTCGGCAAATCGCTCCTCCTGCTCCTGCCTCCTGGCCCGTGGCCAACCTTAATATCTGCCCCCAAGGGTAAAGGTTGGGAGCAGTTTCCTGAAAGGCCTGGGGCCTGGGGCCTGGGGCAGCCACAGCGGGTGGTGTGTTTCAGGTGGCAGTCGAACCTGCTGGATTTCTTGGGGACGTCAAGCACGGTGGTCTGAGAGCGCAGGTTCCAGACTCCAACCAATGTGGTGCAAATCCTGGCTCCATCACTTACAAGGGGTGGTGTGTGGGGTGGTGGTCCAGTTGCCTACCCTCTGGGCCATAGTTTTCCTTATCTGTAAAATGGATAGTTGGGAGGATGACAGGGGATAATGCAAATAAGCAGCTTGGCAGGGTGCCGGGAAGCTGTTGCAATAACAGAGATTATTATCCACACTTGACAGTGGGGGAAACAGGATCCTTGTGAGACTTCGGGCCAGTCTACAGACTGGTTCTCGAAGTATAGGGCTCAGAGAAAAGAAGTCGTGTGCTTCATTCCATCGACTGTGCAGCGGCTAAGAGGGGCATGGGGGCTACTGCCTGAGCTCTCCTCCCCTCGCCTGTTGAGGCTTGCTTCCCCCAGACTCCCCCAATTATTTGCTTCTGTTTTCTAGGTAAAGAGGAAGTGGGAAGCCCCAGGGAGGGGAGCTTGGCCCTGGGCCGCACCTTGCCTCTGGGGGCCTGAAGCGTTATGCTTGCTTCCTGCACTTCTCTGGTTTCCCCAGCGAACCAGAGCCATGCACATTCACATGACCTCTCTGAGCCTCGGTTTTCTCATCTGTAAAATGGAGATGGTCGCCATAGCCACCTCTCGGGATGGGTGGGAGGTTTAAACAGGCAAAATGCCTAGCACAGAGGTGTGGAGCATGAGCTCCTGTCAGCTCTGAGCTGTGTTCTAGGCAGTGAACCAGCCACACCCAGCTTCGGAGGAAGCTCAAGACCTAGATGGCACTCGCGGTCCCAACGGGACCCCCGAATATGTGGCTGGAGCTCACTCAGTGTGCTTTCGGCCTGAGGAGACACTAAGAGGTAGAGGTCCAGAGGGCAGCCTGTAACTGAGGGAGCAGAGGAAGGGACATTTGGGTCAGCTCCTTCCAGAGAAAGGAGGCCCCACCCCGGAGCTCACCAGTCACACACCTGGAGCAGGGAACACTGGTGGACAGCTCCCCCCAGTCAGAAGGCACAGCCCAGAGTCCCTGCCTTAATGGTGAAGACATTATTATTATTAACATCGTTATCATTTTCGGCTGTTACTCTGAGCCAGGTGTTTTACATAATTTTCTTTCTTTTTTTTTTTTTTTTACAATAACACCGAAGTGGGTGACCAGCTTGCCCCAGTTTTCTGGGACTTTCACAAAAAGTCCTGTATCTTGAGGACCCCGCCTCAGTCCCAGCTCTTCTGGGGAGGCTGGTCACCCTACAGAAGGTAGGTATGCTATCTCGATTTCTCAGGTGAGGACACGCAAGTTCTAGGAGTCAAGCGGCCTGAGCTAATCAGCTCACAGCTCACAGCTACGAAGGGGTGGGAGCAGGGCTTCCAGCCGGGTCTGTTCACCTGCAGAGCAATTTTTTGACGCTTCTACTCCATGTGGCATCTGGGCATCACTGGGTCCCTGTTTTCCTTCCTTGTAGCTTGAGGACGATAAAGAACAGAACCTTCTGTGCTGATCCAAAGGAGAAATGGGTTCAGAAAGCCATAGCACATCTAGAACGCCAGACTGCTGTTCCAATTCGAAATGGCGGCACGTTCGAGAAGCAAATCGGTGTGGGTGAGCCCAGGACCACCCCGGCCACCAGGGGAATGGACAGGCCTGCGGTCACAGAGCCCAAATCCACCCAGGAAAACAGTGGCCAGGAGGCACAGAGGGCCTCGGGGACTTCCTCAGAGCTGCCAACAGGAGTGGCTGATTCCTGGGGGACCAGGTTCCCCTCCACTCCAAAGGCTCCGGATGGAGGACCTCCAGCTGGGTCCCAGAAAACTGAGTTTTTCAACACTGCTACCCTCACCACCGCAACGTCCTGGCAGAGTTCTGCTGCCTACAAACCCGGGTCGGGCCTCTGGACGGAGGGAAAGGCCTCTGAGGCCCTCCCCACCCAGGCCTCCTCCACCCAGGCCCCCTCCACCCAGGCCTCCTCCACCCAGGCCCCCCCCACCCAGACCCCCTCCACCCAGGCCCCCCCCACCCAGGCCCCCTCCACCCAGACCCTCCCTACCCAGGCCCCCCCTACCCAGACCCTCCCTACCCAGGCCCCCCCTACCCACACCCCCACCATTTCACACACAGCCTCAGAGGACAGTGTTGGCCCTGAAGGCCAACCTGTGTGGATCACAGGAGACAATCCCATGCCAGAGAACTCTCTAGGGCCTGAGGAGATAGATCCCATCTCAGCTCACACGGATACTTTCGGGGGGCCTGACGGCACACCCCATCTCTCCACGGTCCCTGTCTCCTCTCAAAGGGTCCCCAGCAGGGAGCCAGTGGCCTCAGGCAGCTGGACCTCCAAGGCGGAGGAGCCCATCCATGCCACCATGGACCCCCAGAGGCTGGGTGTCCTCATCACTCCTGTCCCCGACTCGCAGGCAGCTACCCGGAGGCAGGCGGTGGGGCTGTTGGCCTTCCTTGGCCTCCTCTTCTGCCTGGGGGTGGCCATGTTTGCCTATCAGAGCCTCCAGGGCTGTCCCCGCAAGCTAGCCGGGGACATGGTGGAGGGGCTTCGCTATGTCCCCCGGAGCTGTGGCAGCAACTCCTATGTCCTGGTGCCGGTGTGAGCTGGCCCCCTGCCTGCCTCCAGTTGTTCGACTCCGACAGCTGCCTGGGGTCCCCCGTCCTCACACCCACCCTCACCCAAGGGCCTGACCTGAGCTGGGGTGATCAGAGCGAGGAGGCAGGCTCTTCCACACGCAATGGCTCCTGGCTCCCGGCCATATGCCAGGAGGCCACCCTTGATCACTGTTGACCCCCTGGGGACAGAAGCGGTGGCCTCTGCAACTCACCCCAATGTCCCCAAGTCAGGAAACTTCTGCTGCTGGCTGGTGAGAGGTTCCCTTTGACACAGTCCCAGACCCGATGAACAATTATTTATTAGAAAATGCCCAGCCCCTCCGGGTCACATCCCCATCTCACAAATGAGCCTCAGGCCAGACCCCCTCTGCCCGCTCCCTCGGACCTCATCGTGTCTCTCGGTCCCGCTGCAGTCGCCAGTCACCCCGGCCACCTGCGGTGCTATCTCCCCCGTCCCCTGTACAGAGCCCACACCAGCCGGGGACCCGTCTTTTCTTGCATGAGCCTAGTGTGGTGTCCCCTGGGACTGCTCCCGGGAAGGCTCTGCCCTCCGTTAGGCATCGTGGGAAGGGGACATGAAGTGACCCGGTGGCTTGGATGGTTTTTCTTCTCCCCAGTCGATGCCGTGCGTTGGCGGAACCTCGGCTGTGGGTGTGAAGGCTGGGGTTCTCGTCCCAGGTCCACCACCGACCCAGCAGGACATTCGTACCTCTGGTTCTCCGTCTGTGGAAGGAAGGAGACGTGGCAAACGTGTGACGATAACCTGTACACTGATGGGCATCACTCATTGATCCAGAGACCCCTGTTCCCAGGCGGGGGGTGTAGCTTCACCACAGAATACCCTAGCCGGCTTCACCCATCAGGGAGCCTGGCACATCGGTGGGCCCTGTGCCTTCAGGAGGTGGGGGGGGGTGTCAAGGAAGGGATCTGAAAGCTCAGGTCCTGCTCCATGGGAGGGAGTCAGCTCTGTGGGCCCCCTGAGTGGGGACTGGGGGGGGTGCTTGAGGGGCTTGGAGAGCAGCCCTCCCAGAGTCCACCAGGCTCGCAGGGACGTGGAGACAGCCTGTGGGACAGGCTGAGGAGGAGGGAAGGCCTGCAGGCTCCTGGGAAGGCTGAGGTGCTCAGGGAAAGGAACCCGGGGGTGGGGAGGCTGCTGGGAGCAGCTCCATGCCCGAGTCAGGGACTTGGGCCCCGGGCGTTTGCTGTTTCTTTCCTGCAGCCTGGCTTCCCCCCCTGCCCCGTCTCTCGCTCCCTAAAAACACTGCTGTCCCCATTCCAGGATCTTCCCTCACCTTCCTGCCCACCACCGGCAGGGCTAGGGATTTCCAGGACATTTTCCATGAGATCAGAATCCACCGTTGAAACTTGAGGTTTCGTGTTTACCTCTGAAAGAGACTCCGTCCTATGGGGAGGGAAGTTGTGGGCACAAAGTCAGGGGTTCCCTTTTTGGCTGCTGGCCTCACCCCTCAGGGTCCCTGATGGCAGCTCCCCACCTTCCTCAAAGGTCCCCGTAGGTGACCCTTGCCCTCCTCCACCTGGGGAGCCTCCCACGGTCCAGGGTGGGTGACACTCCACTTGTCAGATAGATGCTCAGAGGAAGCAGACACAGCTCTGGTCCGCAGAGAGGGGGCGGCCACCCAAGTCCACCCAGCCCTCCTGCACCCCCTGCTGGGCATGACCTGGGATGTTGGGGCCTGGCTCTAGTGGGGGGCACTCTGACGGCTCAGAGGGCAGGCAGCCGGTCTGAATGCACTTTTGGGGGTTCCTTGAGGCTGGTGGGAGAGCCTTCAATGGGTGGGGCTCCCCTACTTTTGTGAGCAATTAGCTGGGAGCAGCTAGTCCCCCTTCCACGGATTTGATTAGTTCTCCCAAGCAGGACATGGACAAGGACAATTTGGGGGGAACTTTGGAAGGAGTTGGTTGATCCTTTTGCTTTTCCAACCCTATCACCAATGTCTGTGCCATTTTGTATTTTACTAATAAAATGGAAAAGTCTTGTGAATCGAATAACGTAGCTTTTTCTAGGGCAGGCTCAGCAACCGGAGCCTCAGGGGCAATGGAACAAGGGAGGGGGCCAAGAATCTCTGGGTCCAGCCTGCCTGGGGCAGAGTGGCAGGAACTTTTACAGTCAGCAGGAGAAGCAGCACTGGGGATGGGGGTGAGGAGGATTGAGCCCCTGGCCTGGCTCTGTTCTGCCCAGCTGTGTGACACTGGGCAGGGCCTTTACCTCTCTGAGCCTGTATAAAATCAGATGTGAGATTTCTCCTAGTGGTTCCCATCCGTGGCAGGAATCAGAATCCCTTATGGAGCCACCCCACCCTTCCCCATGACTACTAAACCACCATCTCAGGGGCCTTGGTATCACCATTAGTGATCTGATGACCCATGGGAGCGAACTGGGCCACATTTTCCTCTTTGCTGCCTTGACTCACTGCTGGTCCAGATTAAGATCAAAAGCGATTATTTCTCAAGGGACTTGGGTGTTCAGAGATATGACCCAAACACAAACCTCCTCGTGGTCCGTAAGCCCTCCAGTGTCCCAGGGTGGCATCCCAAGAGCTGCCATGTACAGTTGTGCAGGTTGGGAACTGCACCAGGTGCCACAGACCAAGTCCAGCCTCTTATTACACAGTATTTCATGGATCCGAAGGTGCGCATTTTTTCCACATTGTGATATCTTTGGGATTGGGGTTTGTCTTACAATCAATGGCTTGTCATAGTTTAATCGACAGGTCTTGTTTTCTTTACTGGTTGTTCATTAAATATCAGAATGTCTCACAACCAATGGCAGTTTAGGTTTGATGTATACACGGAATTTTTAAAAATCAGAGACAGCATTTAAAAATCAGGAAATTACACACATGAACCCACTCTTCCGTGACTGGGAAGGTCTTCTGGCCCCACTAGGTGTGTGACCTGCAGTCGGACAGGGGCTGGGTGGGCCCCAAGCAGCGGCTGCCTCTGGAGATGGGGCGAGGCCAGCGTGAGACACCCTGCCCCCCCACATCCTCTAGCATCCCCTCCACCCCCTCGTGCTCCTGGAGCGTGTGGCCACGTCAGGCCATGCCATTTATGATTGCCCTTCTCTCGTTTGTCTCAAAGCAAGGATATTTTTGTCCCAGCCCGAGTCTCCACCAAAAGCAGGACAAGGAAAAACAGATCACGATGGGCACATGACTTCGCTTCTACCCTGCTGGCTTCGTCCTTCATTTTACTTCCTGCCAAACCCTATAGACACTTGGGTTTGAGGTTCCTGTGGGAGTCTGAGTTCGCTGCCCCTTCGCAAGCTATAAATTCTAGTACTTCCTTCAGCAGCGAGCCACTCTCCCTGTGCCCCCTCCAGCCCATTTCCCCCTGCTTTTGCCCATTCCCACCCCCAATGAGGAGCTCAGAGACGAGGTCACAGGTCTTCAGCCTCTCCCTGAACCCCATCCTTCCTGCAACACGGAACACCAGTAGAGGCTTGGCAATGGAACTAGGTGTCCCTGCTTTGTTGATTTTTTAATCACATCCTTAGGTAAGGTTTACACTCCTCATGCTCCCCAAGAGGATGGAGGGTGGGAGAAACCTGTATTCGGGCTCAGGCCAGAGCAGTTCCCCAGAGATCCTGGAATGTTCTGTGTTCTCTCGCTTACGGAGCTACACTCCAGCTCAGATGGTACCCAGATTCACGCAGAGTTTGCTGGAGACTCAGAAATCTCCGATTGGGCTTGTCAGGTCTCTGAGCCATGATGGTGGATAATAACAGCCAATGCTTATTTAATGTTTACCAAGTGCCAGGCAGTGCGCTAAGTTCTTTGCATAGGACGTCCCCATCTTACAGGTGAGGAAAGTAAGGCTCTCAAAGCACACGTGATTTGCCCAGGGTCACACAGCAGAGACGGCATGTGACCTGGAGTCTTTCTCCAGCACTTGAATCTTAGCCACTGTTTCTGAAAGTATGAGCCACAGATTCTTAAAAGTATAGATGCCCGATCCCACTTCAGAGCTACTGGATCCAGACTCCAGGGGTGGGAGGGCTGGGGGGCTGCACCTTCAAGCTGCTGTCCCTGCCCCCACCCACCACTTCCTCTCCTGCCTGCCTCCTTTGCCCTGCACTGCCCTCCAAATTAGGGATTTGGCACCTAGCCAAAGTTTTAGAGCCCCCCCCCCTTCCCCCCCCCCCCCCCCCGCAGCCCTGCCCCTGCACCAGGCCAGCCCACTCCATCCCCCTCAAGGCTCACAGGGTCCTGTGGGCGGTAGCTACCTACAGGCTCCTCACTCTGTGCCCTTTCTTTGCCACAAGTCCCCTTCCCCTCCCCCATGCTCTCTGTACATTCCCTTTTGGGTGAGGCCAGGCAGAAAAACAAAGAAATGAATGGCCGGAATTTCCAGGGTGAGGCTGAATAATAGGTTCCTGGGAGCTGCTCAAGTGTGTGTGTGTGTGTGTGTGTGTGTGTGTGTGTGTGTGTGTGTACATGCCCTGCTGTTCCTATGTGTGCAAGAGCTCGGGGGGACCACTCGTGCCCCATTCAGTTCTGCTTAGTCATGTGCTTTCCTGGAGAAAGAATGTTTCAGCTGTTGGGATTTAAGAAAAGATCTAACACCAAGCTGACTTTCTTAAATTGACTGCAAACTCCACTGGCTGGACCAATGGGAGATCTTAATCTCCCCAAACTGATGGAAGAGAGGCCCCTCTCTTAAATCCAAGGGATCTCTTGCCCTCAAAGGACAGAGTAGAATTATTTGCAATGAGCATCTTGTGTGTGTGTATGTTTGTTTTTGTCTGTTTGTTTGTTTGTTTGTTTTACCACCAATACAGAAGCAGAATATAGCATGGAGATTTCTGGCTGTGTGGCTTCGGGCAAGTTGCTTAACTTCTCTGGGCCTCAGTTTTCTCCATGGCTCATAGCCAGCTCTCGGTAAACAGAACCTATGATCATGCAGTAGATGTTTCCAAAGGGTTTGAAACATCCTATTTCTATTCACTTTTGTTATTGGAGACCCAAGCGAGACTGTGGAATTATAAGATATCTATAAAGAAATGTAGTCTTCTTGGTTTTCAGGAAAGTAGGGTGAAGAAATGTTAGGGTGCCATTAAGCAGATAAGAATCATTTGGAATTTGCATAATTTTCCCCCTACACTAATAGATGCCATTCAAGTTGAGGTAGCTTTTCTCCTATAAATTGCTTTTGAACTTGGCAAGGTCAAAACTCATGAATCCCTATTAACTGATACCAGACCAGCAAGACGTCTGAATCTCAGACTTGGACAGAAAGGGAAGTTTGTTAGTTTCAGGTCTGGGGAGACTGGGGTAGTCACTCTCCCTGCATATTTCCGGCTGGCTACCCCCAGGCACAGAGGAGGGTTGCTCTTCCTGCCCCCTTGGGGTGGACGGGGGCCACATGACTAGCTTTGGCCAGCGAGCTGAGAGTGGAAGAATGTGTATCACTAGATTCAACCACTGAATTGCTGAGAGACTCTTCAGAACTTTTAGTCCTTCTGGCTCAGCACCTCTAGCTTTCCAGAAAGTGACCGCTTCATTATTTGGGGTCTCCGATGATGGCAGCAGGGCCTCCAGCCATGGAAAAAGCTCCCGCTGACCTGTGTGGAAGAAACAAACCTTTGTGGTCTTAAGCCAGGGAAAGTTCAAGGTTACTTGTTATTGCAACATAACCTAGCCCATCCTGATTGATACAGCAATCAGGAAAAAGAAGTATGTTGTTCCTTGACAAGTAGGAATGACTTGTCAATAACCTCAGGATGGTGTTAAAGGCTTGAAAACATTCCCTTAACCGGGGAGAAACAGCCTTTCAGTTATCTAGCTCGCCACTCTCCATTTGCTCTCTCTGCCGATGGGATGGTCAACGGTCACCAGCCAGGTGTCTGGGTTTATCTGGAATTCTCGCTGAGTGGAGGTGGAAAGAAGGGCTTTGTAGTTTCTCTGAGATATGCTGACACTTGGGAGCTCTCATGGCTCAGATACGCCGGTGATGGCTTCAGCGGACGAGGAAGTAAATGGAGAGAATATTAACATTATTGAGCACCAGATATTTGCTAGATGATCTGGATCAACCAGTCTTTCGTGTACCTCCTAAGCCCAGCAGTCCAACCTGGGTAACCTGGACCTGTTGGCACAGGACTTTTGCACAATTGTAGGAACCAAGGGCACGGTCAGTGTCTTTGTTTTCCTGGAGGACTTCAGTTGGCCTGCTGGCTGCAGCCTTGCCTCTCTTGATATTGTTCCCCCAGTCTTTTTTTTTTTTAAGATTTTATTTATTTGACAGAGAGAGACACAGCGAGAGAGCAAACACAAGCAGGGGGAGTGGGAGAGGGAGAAGCAGGCTTCCCGCTGGGCAGGGAGCCGGATGCGGGGCTCGATCCCAGGACCCTGGGATCATGACCTGAGCCGAAGGCAGACGCCTAATGACTGAGCCACATAGGCGCCCCTGTTCCCCCAGTCTTGCTACCCAGCCCCCACCGCTATGCCTTTGGCCACACATTTTTTTTACATCCTCAAGTTGATCTCTCTTGTCCCTCTGAGCCATTGCACAGGCTGTTCCCCTGCCTGGAACAACTCCCCCCTTCACTGTTCCTCTGGCAACTCCTACTCATCCTTTGGTCTCAGCTTAGATGTCACTTCCTCCAGGAGGCCTTCCCTAACTTCTTGGTTTCACGAAGGTTCCCTGCTATGGGTACTCACAACACCTGCACCCAGGATAACCCTCACATGACCCGGCTGGGCCTGCTTGTTTCACTGAGCTTCTGTAAGACCCATGAGGGTGAGGATGTGTGCGTCTCGTTCCCCTTTGTGCCCCAGTGACTACCACAGGTCTCGGCAGAAGTTAAAGAGAGGAAGGGCCAGCATCCACTGCCATCCAGGTCCCACTGGCGCTTCCTGACCTGGTGCCTGTACTACATGGCTTTCTGATTTCTGCAAAGCCACCCATCCATGTGCGGGGGCTGCATTTCAAGGCACTTCCTGGCAAAAAATATTGAATTGCCTCAAAGGGATCTCAGAGACTGAAAGGGGCCACTGTGAAGGTGCATCCAAGTCAGTCTTGAACCCCTCTGGCCCTCCACCATCACACCTTGGTCTTGAAATTGCTCCCCGGGCCCAGCCAAGACCCCCGGGAAGCCTGGACTGGGTCACAGCCCTGACGGTCGTCCAGATTCTCTAGAGGACTGAGCAGGCAATGGGGGAATCTAGCAGCCCTGAAGTCTCTGAGCGTGGGAGCTTCTGTCCCCCTAGACACCTTCCTGGGTCTCCCCTTCTCTTCCCCACCCCCGGGGCCTCATGTGTACCTGTGTGGTCCGTTTCCCAGCTTTTCCATATTGTCATGACCATCACCAGATTGATGGACTTGGAGTCCCGTCCACGTGAGCACTGGGATGCAGGTACGTAGCCCACGGTCCTCTTCCCAAGCTATCAAGGGCAGAAGCAGTGGGTCCCCACGGGGAAGCAGGGGAAGAGGGAGGAGTCATTCCATTATCGCCAGAGATGAATAAAACGCTAGCCTTCCCCTCCTGCAGGTCACTGTCCCCATCACACACCACTATGAGGCTTTGAATGAATTTTCTCCTTTACTCCCTGCCCCAGCTCTAAGAGAGGTTCTACTCACATGAGCCCCATTTTCCACATGGAAGTGCCAAGGCACTGGGAGACTGAGGACTTTACCCACGGTCACACAGCTAGTAAGTGACTAGGCCAGCCTACAGTCCTATGCTAGAGATCCCACTTTTTTTTTTTTTAGTAAACTGTGGTATGGTATAGTCATTGCATGGGATCGCATAAATGGTGACAAGAAATACACAGGCTCCTCCTGACACACATGACTCTTAAGTTCAACACTGCAAGATGTGATAACATTAATATAAAGCTTAAGAACATGTATAAACAATGCCATACATTGTTTAAGGACACATACGCTCACGCACATGTGCGTTAGTAAGATAAAGAAATGCTTGGGATTAATGTCTGCCCAATTCAGTGTCTTTTAGTCTGGAGAGGGATGGATTAGGAGAGGCACATGGGCCTTGGGGAAGGTAATATTTAGCCCTTAATCTAGTGGTAAGTACATTCGTGTACCCAGAGCCCACTCCCTTCAGCTGCTTTCACTACTAACTAACGTTCTTTTTTTTTTTTTTTTTTTAAGATTTTATTTATTTATTTGAGAGAGAGAACACACACGAATGGGGCGGGGGTGGGATGGGGAGCAGAGGGAGAGGGAGAAGCAGACTCCCTGCTGAGCAGGGAGCCCGACACGGGGCTCGATCCCAGGACCCTGAGATCATGACCTGAGCCAAAGGCAGACATTTAACTGACTGAGCCACCCAGGTGCCCCCCTGTTTTTTTTTTTTTTTTTTAAGTAGGCTCTCTGCTGAGCGTGGAGCCCAATGCGGGCTTGAACTCACGACACTGAGATCAAGACCTGGGCCGAGATCAAGAGTCGGACGCTAGGGATGCCCTAGCTAGGGACACTCCAGGACCCCTCTAACTGGAGCTCTAGAGCCCCTGTGGATGGCATGTCAGGAGGAAGCCACCCTCGGCACTTGCCTGAGGTCACACCTTTGCTGGGCCTCAGTTCCTTCTCTGACTTCATTCCTCTGCTCTTCCCCCACCTCCCCTGGGAACGTGTCCTTAATGAACCCAACATCAGACAATGGAGAGAGCCAGTCACTGTGCTCCCCAGCCTGCAGCCCACCGTGGGCTCCGGAACGAGTCGCTGGCTGGGGGAGGAGAGTGAGAAAGACTTCAAGGAGTAGACGGGAATTGACAGGAAAAACAGCTCCCTAAGGAAGTCTACAGATTCAACCTGATGCCAATAAAAACACCAAATTATTTTTGGAGCTAGATTAGGTAGTTTTAGTTTCACTTGGGGGAAAAAAAAAAAAGGGACGAGTCGGGATTGCTGTACGAAGCCCAGGCAGAGCAGGAAGAAGGGACGACCCTATGTGAAGCCAGGTGGGATTGAGGAGAAAGCCTCCACCTGTGGAAGGACAAGTCCCAGCCTGTTCTGGCCGGGGCCCAGAGGGCTGCGGAGGCACCTGCTTCTGTCTGGAAAGAGAGCAGGACCTCATTCACCTCCAGAGGCACTTGCTTCCTGGGTCTGGACCTTGCTCAGAAGCAGCCACACCCTTCCACAGCGTGGGCTCCCCCTGAGTGAACCACGAACCAGGTAGGACCGTGGCACGTGACAAATGGCCGAATGCTGCTGGCCCGTCCCCGGCTGGCTTATTTGCAGTGAGACTGGACGACAAAGCAGGGAGATCTTTAGCCTCTCAGACGGCCCAGATCCCCCAGGCTCCTTAGAAAAGGTGCCTTCCTGGATGTGAGTGCTTCCCGGATGCTGGGCTCGTGGTGCTGACCCTGGTGTCGAAAGAAACCTTCCTTGGGAGAAGAAAGGGTCCCGTGTGTCAGGAAGGATTCCCACCCACCCGCCTCCACCGTCCCCCCCCGTCCCGCCCCCCCCCCAGGAAAGCTGCCAGGTTTGGAGCAGGCTGCAGCAGACCTCTCATTTCTAAAGGAAGGTTCCATCGTGGCACCATGAGGGGTGAGCCTTGAACTCGTCACTTGGCGGTACAGTCCTGGATTGTCCCAGTGCTGTCTGGAGGCCAAAGAGATACTTGGAACCAGGAGCAAAGGCTCCCTGGAAAGAGGGAGTTGGACTCTAGCAGTGAATGAAAGTAATTGATTTACAGGGCTGAGGCAGGGGCCAGGAGAGGAGCTGCGGCCCAGGCACGAGAGAGGGAGACAGATTGGGACAAGTCCACGGGTAAGAGTGAGACTCAATGAGAAGTGCTTATGTACTAGGCTTCGAGAACAATACCGGCCATTTAGCCATTCTGTCGCTGAATTCAACCCGTATGTACTGAGGGCCTCCCACGTGCCACGATCATTGCACAAAAGAGACAGGGCCTCTGCCCCATGGCACTTACGTTCCCGGGCGGATGTCAGGGGGAGACGGGCCACGAACAGCAGGCGGAATAAGTAAGTCAACGGTGTCGTTATTAGGGGGTGGTAAGGCCCGCAGCAAAAAGAAAAAAGAAAAAAATAGAGCAGAGGGAGAGGTGAGGTGGGTTGCAGTTTTTAAATAGGGTAGGCTTCACTGAAAGGTGACATTTAAACAGATATCGAAGGAGGTGAAGGAGTGAGTCATGCATGTAACTGGGGAAAGAATATTCCAGGCTGAAAGAACAGTCTGGGGAAGCGTCCTCGGGAGGGAGAGTGTCGGCACGGCGGTGGGCACGGGGGAGGCTCCGCGAGGGGGCCAATGAGGCCAGAGCACGGGAAGCCAGGCGGGGCCTCGAGGCTGCGGCAGGGTCTTTGGCTTTTCCTCCGGGGCGGAGGGGAGAGCCAGGGGTTGGGGTGAGCGGAGGAGATTCGCGTTCCTGTGGCCGCTGTGCTGAGAATAGAGCGGAGCGCGCAAGGATGGAGGCAGGGACTCCGCCAGGAGCCTGTGTAGGGATCCAGGGGAGGGATGGTGGGCTCCGGAGGGATTCTGAAGGCAGAGGAGCCAGGAGAGGGGCTGACAGATGGCAAGGAGGGGGTGAGAGGAAGAGGCGTCAGGATGGTGCCCAGGTTTCTGGCCCAAGTAACGGGGAAGGAAGGGGCTGGCGAAGAACAGGGGAGGAGCACGTGTGGGGGTGGATGGGAATCGGGAATTCAGCTTCGGACTTGGAGGGGTCTGAGTCGCGGGCTCAGCGTGTTCAGGAGGCAGCTGACATACAAGTCTGGAGCTTGCAAGAGAAAGTTGGGAGTCTTTGGCATATAGATGATATTTAAAGTCAGGAACATGTACTATTTGCCAGATACATGCCCGAAGGCAGTCGATGTGAACCAACACCTGCTCATGTACTTACTATTATTATTTTCATTTTGCAGGTGGGGAGACTGAGGCTCGGAGAGAAGTCACTTGCTCCAAGTCTCACAACCCACTGATGGCAGAGCTGAATTCAAACCGGGGTTACCCAACTAAGAGTCTTAGCTCCGAGCCCCTCCCTTCCCCAGGGCCCCCCCTGTTTAATCTTTTATGGCATGTCCTATATGAGAAGTGGATATAATTTGGTTCAGGGAGATGGGTGATCCAGACAAGAGGAGGACATAGAAAACCAAGTCCCCTAGTGAGGGCACACATCAACCTTCTCAGAAGTTGAGCACTGGGATCCTCGAGGTGAGACTGATCCGGAGGGATGATAGAGCTTAAAGACTGGCCCGTAGAGTTTTGAGTGGAGGGGGCAGGGAACAGGGAGCCATTGATGGTTCTTGAGGGCTATGTGTAGTCAGAGCAGCCCTTGAGAAAGACCCATCTAACGTGAGCATGCAGGAGGACCAGTCAGGAGGAAACAGGTCTGGAAGTTGTCAATAAGGTGTCCCGTGTGAAGGATTCAGGTTCCCAGCCAGTGGGAATGAGGAGGGGATCAGGAAGCTGAGCATCCCCGGAAGACATTGCTGGGCAGAGTCTGTGCCTGATGTGCCATGGGGCCTGGAGGTGAGAGATGAGTGAAGGGACAATTTCAGACCAGAGGGGCAGATGGGAGGTGGAGAATGACGCCAGCCTGAGCCAAAAAAAAAGGGGGAAGTTGGTTGAGAGGGACTTGGTGCCACCTTTCTTGTTCTTGGACTGAGTGAACCACAAAGGGACAGATTTCTATTTCTTAGGAGCCCACAGTCCAGAGTGGCTAAGCTCAAGAGGAGGCCAGAGGATGGGGCAAGGTCCAGGGGGGTGTCTTGGGATCAGAAACTGGTTGGGGCTGGAGACAGAGATTCAAGGTCAAAGGCCTGAGTGAATGACCTCAAGGAGGGAGAGAGGATTGCTTGAGACAAAAAAAACCCTAGGACAGAACCCCACACACGCTTCCACCACTTGTTAGCCCTTTGGACCTTTAGACCAGTTTCTTTTTTTTTTTTTTTTTTTAAAGATTTTATTTATTTATTTGAGAGAGAGAGAACGAGAGACAGAGAGCATGAGAGGGAGGAGGGTCAGAGGGAGAAGCAGACTCCCCGCCGAGCAGGGAGCCCGATGTGGGACTCGATCCCAGGACTCCAGGACCATGACCTGAGCTGAAGGCAGTCGCCTAACCAACTGAGCCACCCAGGCGCCCATAGACCAGTTTCTTAACCACTGTGGTTGGTCCCCAGTTTCCTCATCTGTAAAACGTAGGCAATAATAGTTCTTACCTCCTCGGGTTATTGTGAGAACAAAGTAAACTAATAGATGTAATTGCTGAGAACCTTGCCCAGCCCGGAGTGAGAGCTCAGAAATGTTACCGAAAAGAAGAGCCCACAGAGGGCTCCGGGAAGAACCCTATCCCGAATCCCAACGGGGAGGAATGTCAGGAAGGGAAATGGTTCCTAGCGATGACAAGGAGATTCATCAAACCAGCTGGAGACCAGGAAGTTTACACATATCGTCTCAGTTAATTTTCCCAGCAATATCATGAGGGAGCATCTATCAACATGCCCAATTTTCAGATGAGGAGAGTGAGGCTCATAGACTTGTTCTTGGTCACACAGTCAGGAACAGGCGGAAGAGGGACTGGGCCCCAGGGCTGTAGAGAATGCTTCCAGAGCATCTGCAGGTGACCGCTGCCCCATACTGCCCTTTGTGAGGGGATGGGAAGTTCAGAGAGTGGCCATGGGTAGCTGAGAAGCCCAGACAAAGTGGCTTCCCCAGAGTGTCAGGGCCATAGTGCTAAGAATTAAATCACATGTGAACAGAGAGGAAATGGTAGTGAGAGGTGTAGACCATACATGGGAGAAGTTTGGTCATGAATAAAAGGAGAAATAGGAGGACAGCATGTTGGGGAGTCAAGGAGGGTTTTACAGAAGCAGAGACCCTAGATCATGTCATCAGCAGAGGGGAGGAGACCATGGAAAGGGAGAACACAAAGAGCCAGGAGGTGGGAGTGTGACTGAGGGAAGGAGCCCTTCCTGGGATGAAGAAGGAATGAGAGCAAAGCCACGGTCAAAGAAATTTAGGTTTGACAGAAGGCAGGAAATGGCCACAACCCACAAGGAAGTTGGAAACTAGATGGGAAAAGAGTCAATGAGTGCCTTGGTTGGATTCTTCTGCCTCATTTATGACAGGAGAATTCAGGTGTGTCTCATGAAATGGTTGGACACACTGGACCAAAAATAATGTGTTCTGGAGTGAAAGAGACCCTGGGATAGAATGTAAGCTGTGCCCAAACTGTAGTTCAGAAATTTGTAAGTGTCCATCCATCAACCTATTCATTCCTCCATCCTTCTACCCATCCATCTGTCCATCCATTCATCCATCCATCCATCCATCTACCTGTCCTTCATCCATCATCCATTCATTCATTCACCCATCCATCCAACCATCCACCTCTTACCTAGTCAATAAACATATTTTATTGAGCACCTACTGGGTGCTAAGTCCTAGAGCTACAAGTAGGAACACAGAAGAGATCCTGTTTTCAAGGAGTTCACAGTCTTCCATGTAAGACCCGGCAAACAAACCAGTGATCACAGTGTAATGTGATGAGAGCATGAGAGGGAAGCCAGTGACCTGTGAGGACACAGAGGAAGGTGGGGGCTGAAGGAAGGAAGTGAGGGTTTAAGCTGTGATCTGAGGAGGGTAGGAGTGGAAGGAAGTGCGGTGTGGGGGAGCAGGAGAGAGAGTTCCAGACAGGGGGAAGAGCTATACAAAGAGCCTGGCATTTTCAAGGAACTGAAAGAAGGTCCATGTGGCTAGAATAAAGTAATGGGGTAGATGGTGGGGCTGGAGGCAGAAGTTGAGGCTGGAGTTGTCAATGAGAATCTGGACTTCATCCTGAGGGCAATGGGGAGGCATGGAAGGATTTCTGAGAGGGGAGAGCCTTGCTCAGATTTGTGTTTTGGAAAGACCTTGGGGCTTTAGAGAGGAGGGTGGATTGGAGTGGCAAGCCTGGGAGCTGGGAGATGAGTGTGGGGCTGGAGTCCAGCAGGGAGATGGAGATGGGGGGCCATGTGGATGGTGACAAGGGAATTGGTTCAGGACACATCCATGTGGCCTGCTGAACAGGTCTTGCCCATTGACCATGGAGGGGCCAAGGAGACTGACGACCTGTCAGGGAAGGTTGACTCATCAGTGAGCACATCAGGCCCTTGGGACAGGGGAGTGGGAGGTATTTTGGGATTGGGGAATGAGGATAACATTTGGGACCTTCACATCTCAGCCACCATGGGAAGGACGAAACGAATCTAGCTTCAGCTGTCAGAGGACAGAGCTCAATGGACAAAATGCTAGATCCTTACTGGGAGGCTCCAGGCAAGTCATTCTTCCCCCTGGAGCCTCAGCTGACATGGGCTGCCACCTCAGTGACAATTGTCATGTGCAATTGGAAGATGACAGAGAGCCTCCATCCTAGCAACCTGGCCCCTGCTCAATGGTTTGGGGCTAAGTTCTTGGGGGTTGTGACAATAGCATCCCTGGTTCTGCCCCCGCCCACGGCAATAATAGAGGTGGGGCAGAAGAACTCCCTCCTTCCCTTTCAGGGTGAGGTACCCAGAATCCGGCTGGTGCAGCCCCTTCAAGCTAAGGTGGGGGAACTTTGATCCTCTCTAGTCCTTAAGGGACTCCCCGTGGCCTCGGTCTCGGGCCCTGGGGCAGCAAGGGTGGCAGGTGCAAAGGCGGTGTGTCTGGCCAGCTTGAGTCAGAGGTGTTGAGACAGGAAGTCACTCTGGCCTCTCCTTTCCACTCAAGTCCAATTCCCCTTTAACTCTGTTGTCCTACTCGGCCTGCATCTGGCCTGCTTTCCCCACCTGTGACCTTGCCCTTCCTCTGGCGCCCTCTCCCCAGCCAGCCTCCGTAGAACTCTGCCTCCCCACTGCCTCCTCCAGGGAGCATTCCTGATTCCCCTGCCCGACCTCCTAGCCCTAGAGTCTGCCCAGCACCATAAAGGTCTCTTGAGGCCCTTAGCACGGTCCCAGACTCCAGGACATCCCATCTGGAAGGTCCCCGGGAACCCATTTCATAGCTGGGAGAGCCGAGGAGGAATAAGCCAGTTAACCCCTGGCAAGGAAACCACCTCAAAAATGTCCCTGGTCTGTGTTGTCTCCAAAGTGAGGTACTCTCTGCGGCTTCTCCCCAGGCTCTGGGTCTGGCTCACCTCCTTGTCCTTGTTCTTCGTTCGTCCCCTCTGTCTCGGTCAAGAGGGGGCTGTGCATAGGCGCTGGGATACACACGGTGGCAGACGTGCCCCCGTCGTCACAGAGTTTACGGTCTGCATGTCACATTGGGACCGTGTCCCCCCCTCCCCCCAGAGCTCTGGGCTGCTTCTCTCACTTATCTCTGCACATTCTCTCCTTTGCGCCCATGCTAAGCGCTTCCCTCCTGTGAAATGCCCACCCCTCCTTCTCCTGGTGTGAATCCTCCCAGCCACAAGGCCCAGTTCGCTGACCACCGCCTCCAGGAAGCCCTCCAAGGTCTCTCAGCAAGAAGCAACCTCTCCCTGCTCTGGGCCCACAGCGCTTTATGTCGCATGCACATTCCTGTGTTGGGCCGGGCCTTGTTCCCCTCCCGCCACAGCCCCGGGCAGAGTACCTGACACGCAGCGGGTGCCCACTGACATGTTTGCTGCTCTGTGCCCTCCCTTGCCAGGCATCCTGGACCAGGCCAGAGCTAGTCCAGAACCTTCTGCTCCTGCTGTCACAACCAATTTCCTAGAAGGGATAGGGGAATTCGGGTCCTTCTGGAGAAAAGTTCTGAGTCTGTGGCAGAAGAAGGGGGAGACTCAAGCCCCACTCAGGGAGTTTCCCCAGCGGTGGGGGCTGGGCAGCCTCGCTGGTAATAAAGTTGCTAATCATCATTCTCACAGACCCCTCTTGTCTAACACAGGAGAGCAATCCATGCCCCTGTGGCAGGTGGAGAAGCCACTGGGCAGAGAGCCTGAAGGACGGAGAGGGTCAGGAGACACTCCACCCACGAGGGGCAGCGTCGGCAGAGAAATCCTCTGCCCCTCCTGGCACCCAGGCCCTCCCCAAGCACCTCAGGGTTTTTGCATCTCCTCTGAGCCCAGGTCTTCTCCAGGCCAGAGTGGTCCTCTCCCAGGCAGGCTCACGAGGGCACCAGCACCCCTTCCCCAGCCCAGGCTGGCCTCCTGTGACTCCTCAGGTTGGGGCCTGCTCGGTGCTCCTCTGTTTGGGGTGGAGGTTGTCCTTTGTGCAGGAAGCTGAGTGCCCAAGATGAGCACAGGCAGGAAGACCCCACTCCCCACCCATCCCCTCTGCTGCACATGCAAATTGCAGCCTGTCCCAGAGACAGGAAGACTGGCCCAGCCAGACAGGCTGGGGGCAAAAACCCCCCCTGGCTATGGCTTGAGGAGTGGGGGACATGACCCTAAGAGAAGCAAGGAAATGCTGGTGTGAGAGCCACTGAGAGGACCAAGCTATGTCAGATCTGCCGTTTTGGCGGGGCCCCCTGGGACAGTCCAAACATCCCTCTACCAATGATGATGTGAGGCCCAGAGAGGGTCTGTGCGTTGCCCAAAGGCACACAGCAAGACGGTGACAGATGATCCTGCCCAGGGGACGTCCTGCCGTGGACAGGGCACTCCCCCGACCAGGACGAGAAGAGGGCCCAGCCTGCCAAGGTGGCCCTGGGGTGGGGGCGGGGGGGAGGAGGAGGAGCCCTGCGAGGACTGGCGGGGTGACAGTCTGAGCACCACCCCTCCCCCCATCGGGGTGGCTCCTCCACAGACAGCACCTGCTGTGGTCACCATCCCTGCTGATGAAGATGTAACAATGGCCCCAGGTTGACACAGAGCCGGCTGTGGTGAGAGGAACACGTGCATCCCATGGTGCAGGCCCGGGTGTCATCTGAACGGCTCCTGCTGTCATCGGGCTGTCATCAGGACTCCTACCACCCGGCCCAGGGGAGCCCGAAGCAGACCATTGGCCATTTTCTCTGGTGGCCAGGGGAGGCGCCCGATGCAGGGATGCTGTGGCCCATGGTGCATGGAAAGTCTGCTCGCAGCTCACGTTGGACCCTGACCACGTGTCCACTGCAGACTGGGCCCTCGCAGATCCCTGCAACCCGGGGTAAGGGGCCCCATGTTGGGTAGCTGGGCTCCGCAATCTATAGAAGGGCCAGTTTGGACTAAATGGTGATTAAAACCTGTCAAGCTCTGGTCTCCTGCAGTTCAGGGCCCAGCTTGGGGAAGCACCCACAACCAAAGTCATCTGGCCCTGGGCCTTTCTCAGAATGAGTGGAGCTGGGGTACCCCCTGAAAGATGCCCTGTGCCTGTGCAGCCTGCTGACCCCCCACCCCCACCCAGGAGGCCTGCCCGGAGCCCGGGAGCTCCTCCAGGCCCAGGCTAGGCAGCTCCTCTTGGCTCCTATCTTGCTGTCCCCTTCGTCCTCCACACATACAGGACACCATGCATGAAGGAGGCTCACCAGCCTCAGGGCAGAGGCCAACCCAGTTTACGATAGAGGCTTTTCAGTTCTGCTTAATAGAGGAACCAAGAAATGTTCCTGTGAAAGGAGAAGTATGTCACTGTTGTGGCCCCCGGACACACATACCCCACCTCTGTCCCTAACGGAGTGTCCATTCTCTGGAAAGCCACAAACATTCCAAGACTGGACTTGTGCTGAATCATCTCAAAATCTTCAGACTCCACTGGTGTAGGGAAGAATGTATGGGGGAGGTGACAGGAGGTGGGGCAAGATCCCCAAAGAGGTTAAATAGGTCACCTCCATACTTGGCTGCCATCCTCACCTCCCCCCGAGCAGAAGGACCTACACTCACAGGTCCTCTCCTGGGCTCCTGGCACCATGACCCCCCTGAAGATGCTGCTCCTGGTCGCACTCCTCCTGGGGGCTTCTCTGCAGGTCACGCAAGCAGGTGAGAGCCGAGAAGAGGTGGCCTGGGTCAGGAGGGGTGGGCGCACCAAGTTCAAGTTGCAATGCCCACTATTTATGCATTAGTGACAGCCCAGCTATTCCTCCAGGGACGAGGAGGCTGGCAGCAGTAGGATTTTGAGGGAGGCATTCAAAGGAAAAGGATGAGGCATGGGGAGGAGGATGCCACCCCAGAGCTTGGGGGTCAGCTCAGTGAGGAGCAAAGTGCTGGCCCGTCTCTCTCTGCAGTGACTGAGAGGCAATGACCTGGGTTGGGTTTTGACAGTGGAACATGACCTATTCTCGGAAGCATTGGTTAGCGTCTGTTTTATTCCCGGGTCTTTCTCGACACCGAGGGCATCAGCATGAAGGCAGGAGCGCTGCTTCCCGGGGCGCGTGAAGGGAGAGATGTCTATCCGCAGGTGGAAGAGAAAGGCCGAAGTAAGACAGCCAATGTGGGAACACGGCCACAGCGCCACAGCCTTCACCCGTGGCTCTCACTTCTGTAAAACGCAGCTCAGGGTAGCTCTGTGAGTTAGTCCAACCCAGTTATATCCCCGCGATGGCCCGAGGACAGTTGGGGGCTTCTTAGAAAACACTCGAGCGTGGCATTAATTAAAGCCACGCATCACCGGTTTGCCGATTTGCAAGTGTTGGATACTTTTTCTTGTGCAAAGAGAAGGAAGCTGAGGCCCAGGAAAGTGTTTTCGCACCTTGGGCTTCCATGTAATCATCTGTAAAATGGGGTCGTGGTAGTACCTGTCTCTGGGTGCACCGTGAGGGCTGAAGGATCTCCTGCAGGCGGAGGCTCAGCCCAGAGCCTGGCCCAGAGGAAATTCTTGGGTGGTTCCGGGCTGGTGTTTGAGTGTGTGCACTCAGGGCCCCCCAGAGCACACAGAGAGACCTCACACACACGAATGTGTCCACACACAGACGCACACACACACACCACCATGCAAAGACACACACAGAGACCTGTGCACACAAACCCTCCCAAACACCCGCACATAGATGCACAGAGGGACCTACAAGCCCACAGGGATCCCCAAAGTGCGGAGACCTCGGGCACACAAATGTGCACGTACGGACACACACAGACGCTCACAGGACACTCCCCTCTGAGAGACTCCCAAACACACACACGGAGCCACTGCGATACCACACGCGCACACGCGCACACGTGCACACACACACACACACACACACACACACGCACACAGACGCTCACGGACACAGCTGCTCCTGCTTCCTTTCTCCATAGCGCGAGGGACCAATGTGGGCCGGGAGTGCTGCCTAGAGTACTTCAAAGGAGCCATTCCTCTCAAAAGGCTGAAAATGTGGTACAAGACCTCAAGGGAGTGTCCCAAGGAAGCCATCGTGTAAGTGTGCCCGGCCCCCTCACCCTTCCCCCCAGCCGTGCCCCTAGGAGCCGAGTCTGGGAGAAGGCGGCCCCTAGAGCTCCCAGAAGGGCCACTGGGGAGAGGAGAGAGCGGGGCCTTCGTGGCCCCCTTCCCACCCCGAACCTGCTCCTCATAGCAGCTCCTGCACCCCACACTGTGAGTCCCAAAAGGCCCCAGGCCATGAGGTTCAACCTCTTCACCGATTTATGGGGAAACTGAGGCCCCGAGAGACAGGGCAGCCCCATGTCACACCGGCACTCAGAGTGACCGGTGTGGTCACTTCCCACGGCTTGGACCTGAGCTGGGCACCTCCTGGGCACCCCTAGTTCCTAGGCTTTCGGTGGAAGTGAGCGAGCTGAAGTGGGGGGCAGAACGTCCCGCAGTCCTGGCTCCCCGGGAGGGACTGGCAGGGACCTTGGGAGTCAAGATCACTGCCGACAAGCCTGATGTCCCAGATCTGTCACCGAGGTGCTGTGTGACTTCAGGTGCTCCTCTTGGGGCCTCAGGGGCCTGGTCAGTGCAGAGCAAGACTGATTCCAGGGCTCCGGAAGGCCTTCTTGCCCTGACACCCGCTGACGGGTTCCTCCCTCTTGTGTAGGCTTGTAACTGTCCACGACAAGTCCATCTGTTCGGACCCCAAGGACAAGAGGGTGCAGAAGGCAGTCAGATATTTAAAAAGCATGCGGGACGCTGGGCTCCAAGAATCCTGATTTCTGCCTGGACCATTTGGAGACCTCCAGCCTCAGTGTTCACTACCCCAACCCCGAGCTGCCTGAGTCCAGGGGAGTCCCTGCAAGGACAAAGGGGACCCCTGCCCCCTTTTCTGGACTGGAACCATAGCAGAAAGAGCCCAGATTAAAGTCTCTCCTTCGTGGACACCTGGGTGGCTCAATCGGTTAGGTGTCTGCCTTTGGCTCAGGTCACGGTCCTGGGGTCCTGGGATGGAGCCCCACATCGGGCTCCCTGCTCAGTGGGGAGCCTGCTTCTCCCTCTCCCTCTGCCTCTGCCTCTTCCCTCTGCTCGTGCTCGCTCAAATAAATAAATAAATAAATAAAATCTTAAAAAAAAAAAAAAAAGTCTCTCTCTTCCTACCTTAGTCTGGGTCAGTGTGTTCTGGCCACCAGCCTGTCACACTGGAAGAACATCTAGTCCTGCCCTGTCCAGGCCAGAAAGGGAAACTGAGGCCGAGAGGGGGACATGGCCACTGCAGACCACACATGAGGGGTGAGAGACAGTCCTGGTGAGAGAGGCCCAGGCTGGGGAGCTGGGGCTGTCCGTGGGATGAACCCAGCCTCCAGGAGGCCTTCCCCAAAAGCTGCCCATCGGGTTCTCTCTCCTGCTCTGATTCCTCCTACTCTTAGGGACCGGAGGGCAGCCTGCTGTGATGGGGTTGTTCTCCCAGATGACCGCTGTGCGGGTCTGTCAGTCCTGGCTCCTCCGTTAGAGGGGAGCTCCACGAACCACCCTGAGCGCCCCACAGCCTAAGTGCTAAAAAGGATGGGGGATGGGGAGGTTATGGACTCCCTACCCCCAGACCCCTCTGAGCAAGCCCAAGTCAGGGCCTGAGCCATAGTGTGCTAGGTGTGGGGGAAACAGGGTTTTTGGATTTTAGTTCTGTCTCACTCTCCTGATCAGCCATGGCTTCTCTCTCTGGGATGCACTCTGGGGGCAGGGGCAGGGGGTCCTTCTCTTCCTAGGATTCTGTGATCCGCACTGAGAGGGCTGTCAATTACGCGTTATTTTCAGCAAAGTTTTGCCTCCTGTTGCCCCCTTGTGGTCAGTCGTCTTATTGCAGGCCAGATGACAGACCCAAGCCCGCTTTCTAGTAGGAGCAGGAATAAAACAGGACAAACAACAATCATAATGAGGCTGATGATGGTGAACTGGCTTCTTTGTGACCCCAGGGTTTCCTCGACCATAGGTGGGCTCTTCCCCGGCCCTGATCCCGAGGAGAATCCCTCCAACAACTGCCTTGGATCCGGAATCCTGGGGGCAGCTCCGTCTGAGTTCTTCTGGATCCACGGGGTGGGGCTGGGTGGGGAGTGGAGGAAAGACGATCTCCAAATAGAGGGAGGCAAGAAGGAGCTCCCGTGACAGCAAGGGAGAACAAGGGCTGGGGCCCGGATCCCTCACCTTTGCAGTCCTGAGCTTAAAGACACTCGAGAGGACACCAATTTCATCCATGTGCAAAGCATTTTAAAAGAAGCAAAACCTTTTTGTCTGAGTGAAATCGTCCTCAGAGGCCCATCTGTAAGCTCAGAGGAGTTCAGCTTCGTGGAGAACTGTGAGGATGTTTAACAGCATGATCAGGTTGTAAGGGGGTGGGGTGGGGGGACAAGATGCAGGGGATGGGAGCAGCCACCACGTCCCTCCAAAAAGGTGCCATCTGAAGGAATCGCGACTTGGGGACTCCCCTGACTGGCGAGAAAGAGGACTGGGCAGGGACCAGAGAACAGAGAACATTGTCCCTCCCACCTGGAAAGGGCGTTCCCTCCTTCGACTGAAATCCAGACCCCCTTCGGAGCTCAGCTTGGCTGCACTGACCCTCCGCCAGCTCCCGCCTCCGGCTTCAGCCTCACCTCTACCACATTCTGCCCCCTTTACTATACTTACTGCACCTTTGTCTCACTGGTGAGCTCATGGGGGGCTGGTATTTGGGTCAGGCGACTCAGTACCTGACTCATTTATAAGGGGGGGGCGGTGCTTTGTGCATAGTGGACATGTGATTTACACATCTACATCAACCAGCCCCCGGCTGAACTCCACGAGGGGCACGAACAGAGAAAGGGAAAACCCGGAGAAGCCGATGCCGTGATAACCGGGCTTCAAGCTTGGTCTTTAAGTGGAATTTAGAACTGAGTTGCTCTGCGCTTGGCCACCAGAGGGCGCGTCGCCACCCCCCCACACCCCCCCCCCCCCCCACCGCCCCATAAAGATCAAGCGGGAGGTGCCTGACCGCCGAGGCGCCCCGCCTCCTCCGCGCGGTCCCCGGGGGCCGGGTTACCCACTTCCGATGGTGGCTGCTCGGGTCCCCGGATCTGGGCGTCTGCAGCTGGTCAGCCCTTCTCCCGGGGGAGCAGAGGCCCGTAAACCACCAACACTCTGCCTGGGGTTAGCGGGATGAAGAGGAAGAAGCAAAAACGCTGTTGGGACGAACAGGGCGGCCCCTTCCAGCCGCGACGTGGCTAGCGCCCGGAGCAGCGCGCCAGGGCTCTTCTCGCTGTGTTTTCTTAGATTCCGTATTTGCCCGTTTGGCCTCCAGTCATGACAGGGCTGAAGCCATGGCCGAAGCTAGTTACACCTCCCCTGCGTTCCAGCTTTGGAAGGCACGCGAAAATCACACGGCAGACTCTCCAACCAACCTGGAGCTCATTCCCCTAAACGCCTCCTTTCTGTAACTCACACCGCAGACCACTGTGTCCCCTGCCCCAGATCACCCGGGGCCGGGGACCAGACCACTAGGGACGGCCCCCTGCCCAAAGCCTGTCGGAATTATTCACTGAAGCCCACCCTCAGGAGTTTCCCCTGCCCGGAGGTGCTTTTCCCACTCGGACCCCAATAAAAGCTTGGCCTCTCTGTTTTCTCCTCTGCCCGGAGTGGTGGCCCACGGCCCCTTCTCTTGGGAAGTGTCAGTAGTCAGACTAGCACTGACCTCTCTCTGTCAACGCAGTCCCCTACATAAACTAAAACCCCACAGGTACATTTTCACACGGGGGTCAGGGACCTGCCCAGTATCTGCTTGGTCCTGACTGGCTGTGGGGTCTTGACACAATCACTCCACCTTCCTGGGCCTGTTTCTCCCTAAAATGATGAAATCGGACCCTTCTCTAATGGGCTTGAGGATGTGCCCAGTCAAGAGAATGAGGGCTTACAGTCTGCTGCTTTTCTGCTCCCACATCGCCCGTAGGGGATCAGAGTCTGAGAAAACCTGCAGTTTCCTCCTCACTGAACCGGCATTTTATTGATTTGTAAAACCTACCTATTAACCAAGACTAATTACTTGTCTCTCATATATGTGACAAATATGTTTCCCTAGTTTACTAGGTTTTAGCCCTTGCCCATCCCTCCACCTTTAGATTGAAGTGTTTACTAGTTCTATAATAAAACTTTTTGATCGTTAAAAAAAGGGGGGGGCATGCTCAGTGCATATATGCCCATGTTCATAGCAGCACTATCCTCCATAACCAAGAGATGGAAGCAGCCCAAATGTCCATCAGGGGATGCGTGGATACACAGCGGCGTGTACATACAATGGAATATTATTCAGCCACAGAAAGGAGTGAGTACTGATAGGTGTTAGAGGGGGATGAACTTTGAACACATGCCGAGAGAAGCCACACACAGGTCACATACTGCATGAGTCCATTCATATGAAATGCCCAGAACAGGCAAGTGCCCAGAGACAGACTGCAGATGGGTGTTTCCGGGCGCAGGGGGGATGGGGGAGAAAGCCCAGATGTTGGACAGGTACAGGGCTGCCTTTGGGGGCGATGGAAACGTTTGGAACTAGACAGAAGTGATAATTGCACAACATTGAGGATGCACTGTTGTTCCCATTAAAATGGTTCATTTTATGTTATGTCAATCTGACTTCAAAAAAGGGGAGCAAGCTTCACATAAGCCCTTTTCTGCAGAGAAACACCACAGACGCAGCATGGGTGTGCTGGGCATCACCTTCAGGAGAGAGAAGCCCTCTGGGGGGCGCAGAGAAGAGAAGGAAGGGGGCAACACAGCTGTAACACTTCAGTTATTGAAGACTAGAGCTTTCTGAATGCAAAACAACGAATCCAGCTGTGTTACAGTGTATCTCACTCTATTTGAAAACTGGCGAAACGTACAAGGCAAAATGTTTCAGGGATGGTCAACGAAGAGAGAAGGGAGAAAGGGAGGGAGGGACTTAGCGCCTCGGAGCCCCGCTGAGCCTAACGCAGCTTCCGGGTTGTTGCCGGGCTTCCTCACAGGTGTAGCCGCGGGCGGTGTGACCGGTGATCGGCGCGCACCTGCCCCGCCCGGAAGCGAGGCCGCCAAGGGCTGCGTGCAGCCTCGCGTCCCTAGCCCGCTGTCCGGCCGGGGGAGTGAGAGCCGCGCTGTCCCCACCGCGCGCGCCCCGGGTCCCCGCCAGGTCTGTCACTGTGACGGGACAGCCGCGCAAGCAAGGACAGACTGAGGGAACCGAGAGGATAACACAAGCACAAACCAGCAACTTTTCAAGACCACAGAAATCTTCATTGCGGTTACTTACGGAGAGCGCCACCTTGTTTCAGAGGTAAGGGGACCTGAGCATTAGCAGCGCCTCCTGGAGATCGCGCCGCCCGCCGCCCGCCGCCCGCACAGGTCCAGGGACCGCAGCTAAGAAAACGCTTATTTTTTTTTTAAAGAGATTTTATTTATTTGTTTGTTTATTTATTTATTTAGAGCGCACGAGCACAAGCGGGGGAGGGGCAGAGGGAGAGAGAGAAAATCTAGCGGACTCCCTGCTGAGCGCGGAGCCGGACCCGGGGCTCGATCCCACGACCCCGAGATCATGACCTGAGCCGCAATCAGGTGTCCGACGCTCCACTGACTGAGCCACCCGGGCACCCCGGAAAACAGTTATTTTTAGAATTGAACGTTCTGTGCCACTTTTGCCTTCAACGTAGAGACCCACTCTTGCTTGCTTTCTGGAAACTTCCTGGAATTGTCTCTTTCCATGATGATTCTGAGATACTGTGTTTCTTTTACCTTCTGTGATTGTTGTCTCGCTGCTCCTTTTTCTCTCTTCATGTCCATCTCATTTTGGTTCGTTTTCTTATTCCTGTCCTCGCTGCCCCTGTTTTTAGCACTCTCTGTTCTTCCTAGTGCTCTCTCCCTCACGGCCACTTCCCCTCTGGGGTTTTATGTTTCTTCGCGTCTAGCCTCAGCTCTGCCATATGGGGTCTCTGCCACAGGAATCCCTCCCTCTTTATGCCTTAGGAATCATGCCCTTGAGCTCGTGTCTCTGCGCTCTACTTCATCCATGTGTGATCCGCAGCAGGTTCTTTTGGCCACAGATAATATCCATCTGCTTTGTTATTGTTAGGATTAGCGTCGGTTCCACTTTTACAATTTTGAATGGAATTTTAACTTGTGCCAACTATTTCCTAGAGGTTCGTGTCAGAGAGGTGCAGGACTGCGTTCTGGGCTAGCAGGCATTTTCCTTAACACGCAGGGTTTTATGTGTGGGTTTTCCTAGTTTTTTCTGTTTTGGGGTTTTTTTTTGAGAGAGGTGAGGGTGAGGGGCCTAGGGAGAGAGAGAATCTTAAGCAGATTCCACGCTCAGCACAGAGCCTGACGTGGGGCTTGATCTCTGAGATCATGACCTGAGCCGAAACCAAGTGGGTCACCTAACCGACTGAGTCACCCAGGCACCCCTTCCTAGTTTTTTTTTTTAAATGAAATTTCTTATAAATACAAAAGTAGATAATGTATACGTAAGGTATACAAACCGGTAATAGAATAAACACGTGTATAGCCACCAGCCACCTTAATAAACAGAACTTTCCTTCTGCTTAGAAGCCCCATTTCCTCTCCTTATAGAATGTCATCTTCCCATCAACCTCCAGAGACAATTATGTTCCTGCATTTTATCATTCTTCTTGATTTCCTTTAGTCTGTCACATGTATGTGTGCATACATAGTATATGTAATATATATCCCTCCCGCTGATGCAGCTGGTGTTTTCAAACCTTGCGCTCTCTGGGAAAGGTAACATACCGCATACACACTCTCCTGTAATTCGCTCTGGTGGCTGTCCGTGGGAGGCCCCCCACACCGACGGGCACAGCCACGGTGCACCATTTTCCACCATGTGACATCACAACTCGTTCATCCATCCTCTTGTTAAAGGCCATTTGGACTATTTCCAGGTTCTTGCTGTTACAAATACCATTTTTTAGCTTGTCTTCTGGTGCATGTGGAAAAGAACTTCTCTAGGGCAGTGATTCTCAATCCTGGATGCATTTTTTTTTTTTTTTTAAGATTTTATTTACTTATTTGACAGACAGAGAGACAGCGAGAGAGGGAACACAAGCAGGGGGAGTGGGAGAGGGAGAAGCAGGCTTCCCGCTGAGCAGGGAGCCCGATGTGGGGCTTGATCCCAGGACCCTGGGACCATGATCTGAGCTGAAGGCAGACGCTTAACAATAGCCACCCGGGCGCCCCTTTTTTAAGTAATCTCCATGCCTAACATTGCACTCAAGCTCAGGACCCCAAGATCAAGAGTTGCATGTTCTTGTGACTGAGCCGGCCAGGTACCCACCCAAATCCTGGTCTCTTAAATCCATACGATCTCTCCCGACTATTTGGCAAGATCAATTCCAGTCTGTGTGAGTGAGTAACAAAGAGAATGAGAGGTCTCCTGGCCAGAGAGATTTATTATTGTTTGATTTCTGTCCTGCTTCCCTTAAATCCTCATCAACCCGGTCTCTTCTCAAGTAGATGAGGAGAGGCGCTGATCCTTAAGTGTAGGACTGGCCCCACTGGTGTGACACCAAGTCTCTTCAACAAAGAAAGTTCCGTGGTCCAAGCTGCGCTCAGATGGCCGTGTCGGACATCCCCCCCACACACGCACGCACACACGGCCCTCTCCACAGCGGACGTGCTCAAGTACACAACTTTAATAACTGTAGGTGAACAGAAACCACAAGACAGATATAATACAGTAAAACAGGGGTGAGGTGGGGATGGAGGGGACAGAGGGACACGGAGTATGATCACAGCAACCAATGGGTGAGTCCTTCGGTGCCCCGAGGAGGCCAAGAGACACGTGACTCCTGTCACCACCAAGTGTGTGTTGAGGGGCCCGCCCCCTCTGGAAGCCCGCTAGTGGTACTACTGCCGAGCCCGGAAGTGGGGCGGGGCCCTCTTTGTCACAGAGCGGTAATACTCCAGGGGGTCTGGGCTCCGAGTGACAGGGCAGCGTCGACGTCGGGAGAGCGGCCTCTTCAGCACGCGTGCCCTAACATGAGGTGGAGAAACAGGTCCCCCCACTCGGAGTAAGCAGGCCCCGTGATACAGAGCCGCACTGCCCGGCACTGCGCCCCAGGGCCCACTGCACTCTGTTTACCAAGCACGCTCCCTGCGCACGGAGTTCAGGCGGAGAGCGAGCAAGTGCAGAGGAGCCGGGAGGAACCACAGCGGTGGGACTGGAGGGACAGGGGTCGGCCGGAGGAGCGGACGTGCACCGTGTCGGGCCCCCCCTAGGCGTCACTGAGGTTGGCGCCGCTCAGGAGCACCTGCTCCCCGGGTCGGAAGGCCGGCATCCCGAGGTAGGGGCAGCTGGTACAGCGGAAAGCGTCGCCCAGGTAGCACTGTCGAGAGAAGAGACGATCACACAGGGAAGCTGAGTGTCCGCGCGTCCCAGATACACGGGCAAGAAAGGGACCCCTAAGTTCGTAACATGGCCACAGTGGCCTGATGGAAATGGCTGGCTGCATTTGTGGGTCCAACTGAAACCCAAATACTAAGAGTTTTTAAGAGCTTTGGTTTTATGAAAAGCAGTGGTCTAGAGAAGTTCCTTAAGGAGACTGTGCTTCTGTATTCTGAGCAGTTCAAATCATAGCCGAGCTCAGCCAAGTGGCTGAATGGCATCAGGCCACTACAAGGTCGGAAGAATGGGGCCAAAAATAAATGATAGGAGCCTCCCCTACGGGCATGAGCACGCTAACCCCCTCCCAGGAGAGAGAAAAACTCAGTATCTACACTGTACTCCATATCTCTCTCCCATATACACGTTCTCACATATTTACCCATTATTAAAATATTTGGGCAGTAACTGAGAGCTGGAGCTAGTCTGTGTTGGGCTTAGGATGAGGCCCAATACCACCGGGGGGGTTTGTGAATATTGAGTAACGATCCAGATATTTACATTTCCACAAGCCGACTTGGGCTGGGAGCTCGCCTGTTCCCTTGAATTCTTTTTTTCCAGTTCTTCCGCGAGGCCACAGGTGCTGGGGGAAAATCAGGCGCTTGTGAGTGAGACTTGCCACCACCCAGGGGCTCCAAGTCCATGACAGAGCCCAAATTCGCTCTAAAACGTCTCTCTTTACACCGGGACGTCTTAACTCACAAACACCCACAGGGCCAGGCTGACAAGGTAAGCGCGTGAGGCTGTTTAGGGAGACAGAGTGGTGGGTAACAGGAGACCCAGAGGGGAGATGCCCTGTCTACACAGGCCGGCCACTACTCAGCTGCAGCTGATTAATGCTGTGGGGAGAAGCAGACCCCGTGTTTCCATTTTCCAAAGCTAAGGACAGAAAAAATTTGGATTTTTACTTGAAATCTCCTGATTTGTGAATGCTGGCAACTTTCACACTTAAAAAAACACTGATGATTCAGCAAGCCCACACACCACCAGTTAACTTTTTACCACCTTTTTCGTCCGTAAAATGAATGCAAAAATACCAACACTGAGGTTTTCAGGTTAAGAGGACAGACTGCAGGCGTCTACTTTACTTTCTCTCGAGGTCTCACCGAAACGTCAGTAAAGACCTAACCTGCAAAGAAAGGGACTACGGGGAAGGAGACAGCAGTCAACACAGTGCTGGGAACCGTAGCGGGAGGGGGGGAGCGGTGACTCCAACTGAGGAGAGCCCAACTCCGAGCAGGCGGGGAGGTAGCCACCACCCAACAGGTGGCCGACTCTCAACCTGCATCACACCCCAAAACCGCCAAAGGAACAGGTAGCACCCGAAAGACCCTTCTCTGAGAAATCTAACCACCCCAAAGGGAAAGACCCAAAGGTGCTGACTTTGCGGTATCCCCCACAAGCCCATTCAGGCTCCCTCACTAAAGCACAGTCAATAAATTCCAGCTCAGGGCTCCCAGCTTTCTGTCCTCCCCTCTTAAGCATGGAGACAACGGAGCTTCCCAGGAGGTAGAAAGCCTCCTAAAAGAAAAAAGCAAGTTAGGGGTGCCTGGGTGGCTCAGTCGGTTAAGTGTCTGCCTTCAGCTCAGGTCAAGATCCTGGGGTCCTGGGATCAAGCCCCACATCGGGTTCCCTGCTCAGCGGGGAGTCTGCTTCTCCCTCTCCCTCGGCCCCTCGCCCCCTTCACGCTCTTGTGCTCTCTCGCTCGCTCACTCTCCCTCTCTCTCAAATAAATAAATAAAATCTTTAAAAAAAGAAGAAAGCAAGTTGGAAGAAACAGACTATCCAGGGAGGAAAAAAACCTCCAAAGAACTATCACGAACCTCAAGGGAAAAGAGAAGAGATCACACCTGCAAAATAAAAATAGGACGCTATACTAAAAAAAAAAAAAAAGAAGTCAAAACAAAAAAAAAAGGAATCACGGAAATTAAAAACATGATAGTAGAAATAAAGTAACTCAACAGAAATTTTGGAGGATAAACCTGTAGAAACTTCCCAGAAAGTAGAGCATAAAGAAAATGTAGAAGCAAAGAAAACGATAGGACCAATTAAAGAGGCCCAATGTCTGAGGAACAGGCCACAGAGAAAGCAAAGAGAGAAGACAAAACTCACATACAAAATCAAAGAATATTTCTCAGGACTATGGGCATGACTTCTAGACCGAAAAGCTGCATTGAATGGCTAGTGCAAAAGATGCGAACAGACCCGTATACAAGATACATTACAAAATGATACCACGGATAAAGAAAATTCTACAAACTTCCATTAAGAAGATTCTACGAACTTCCAGAATGGAACAAGAGGTCTTACAGAAAGGATCAAGAAACAGAATGGCCTCAGATACCTTCGTATCTGGAAAAAAGACAGAAATGTCTTCAAAATCATGTAAGAAAATTATTTCCAGCCTCTAGATTTCTATACCCAAATGACCAATCGTTTATGAGAATAGAAAAAAGACATGTTTAGCCACATAAAGTCTGAAAACAAATCTAAAAAAACCAAACTTGCCTCTCAAGTAGCCTTTCTAAAGCAGCTACTGGAGAATGGGCTCCACCAAAGTGAGAGAGAAAACCAAGAAAGCAGCAGTGGCTACAAAAGCCAGAAAAGCTAACATAGGTCAGAAAGAGGGGAGCCCCGAGGGGAACAGTGCGGGGGACTCCCAGACGTCAGCTCTGCCGTGGACAGAGTCACACGTGCGCACTGGAGTGGGGGCCCAGGAGAAGGACAGGCTGACGGCTGCCACTGTCACAAACCAAGCCGCCGTCATACGGTTCTTTGTCCCTGAGCGCAGGCAAGCCAGCCCAGACCCTGTCCCGTGCTTATCTCGACCAGGCGCTGCTAACACGCGGCTCTCCCGTCCCTCCCCGCGCTGCTGATCTGAGGACACGGGTGCTGTGCTCGGCTCCGAGGAGGAGAGCTCCAGCCCCAGCGGGCCTAGAGCAGAACAGCCCGGGCAGCCCACGCCCTCTGACCACACTTGGGCTGGCTGCCCAGTCACCGCGGCACGCCACAGCCCTGCCCGGTGTTCCCTCTGCGCATGCCCCCCGGGTCCCAGGGCTCTCCCACGACTCTCCCTACTGACAGCCCTGGGAGGGACTCCAGGAGCTCCTCAAAGCGCCCAGCCCAGAAGATCACTGGGAGCCTTCACAGATGGAGGGGACTGACGTTTCCTTGTCTCGCCAGGGTTGGGCCTCCTACTCCGTCCTTCACAACTCAAGAATGTATCACTTGGAGCTTCACACTCGGTGGTAAACTATCAAATAAGCCAGGAATGATTAACACGAACTTGGGAGGATGGTAACCTTTGTGGGGAGAGGGAGCAAGATGCAGCTGAGGAAGCATGGAGAGATGACTTCTAAGATACTAGTCATGTTTCTGATTCTTAACCTGGGTCATCAGTACACAGCTGTTCATTTTTATTACTCTTTAAAATGTGCCTGATTAATCTACTCCTCCGTATGTATGATACATTTCACGATAAAATAAATATTTCAACAATAGTCAAGTATTATGATTCCTTAAGACTCAGAAGCCACTAGAAGCTGCCCAGCAGACTCTGCTTATGCTAACACTTACCAATTCTTGCAGGCTTTCCTCTTTTTCCCTTCTCCACATGAAGGAGCCCGCAGGGAAGCTGGATCTGGCTTCTTAAAATCCTCTGGATCCAGCAGCTCGTCTGAGTCAATGAGATCCTAGAGAGCGTTCAGAGAAGTTAGTGACACAGTCACGGTCTCTGCTGCTAGAAGGCTGAATAAAGGGCTGTGGTGGCGGGTTTCTATGGCCTGTGTAAAGAGGGCATCCACAGACCTACTTCGGGCTGATCACCACGTTCAAGCTGACCACCACGGTGAACTCAACTACATTCACAGAAGATGCATGAAATTTGAGGGGGCTG
Source organism: Halichoerus grypus (assembly GCF_964656455.1). NCBI lineage: Eukaryota > Metazoa > Chordata > Mammalia > Carnivora > Phocidae > Halichoerus > Halichoerus grypus. The sequence goes on along the minus strand of NC_135726.1, from coordinate 26,449,794 downwards.
GGAAGTAATTTACAGTGTGTAGACAATTCGAGAGTGTGTGTGTGGGGGGGAGGGAGCAGGAAGAACAAAAAGAGAGATGTTGTATTTATTTCTTTGCATATACGAAGGGCTGTCATGTGAAAAAGGGAATAAAATATTTTCATATAGTTCCAGAGAAGAAGACAAATAACGGTATATACATTTGTGTAATTTTTCGATAGACGTGTGGACAATTCATCTGTAAATTCTACGGGGACATGAATCATGACCTGTTTTGCTATGACTATAACGTCAGCAGTTGCAGAAATGAAGAACTTTTTAACAGACGGTATTGATCAAAGACGGACAAGTACTGCTTTTAAGACAGTGAGTGTGCAGGGACTTGCCCGGACCAAGGAGCCAATAACATATTTCAGCTGACAAACTCTTCTCAGGTTCACACATGCCCACCAGAATCTTTAACATATCATATGAAGTGAGAACAAGAAAATCTGTGGGGAAAAGAAATGCCAGAAAAGGATTTTAAAATGCCACCAATGTGGAGTTTCCTTCTCAATCAAAACTGCCAGCCACGGGCAGAGCGCAACACTGGGCTTTACCCCTCCACGTGCCCAGAGGCCACGCCGACGCAGGCCACGGACCGCAGGCCGACTCACCACGCTCTCATCCTCCATGTCGTTGGCGGACAGGGTCCAGAGCTTGGCCGCGGCAGGGTCCACGGCGGGCTTCACTGAGTCCAACCGATAAAAGAAAAAGAGCTCCGTCAAAGCAGCAGAAACCACCACAGGCCTACTACGTGCGTGCTTTCTCCCGAGACTGCAGAGCACACGGGACTGGGAGCCCGAGGCCCAGCTCCCGCACTTGGAGCAGGCGTGGCCCGGGCCCAGTCGCCTCGCAGAGACGGACCCCAGTATCTGCTAAGCACCTGCTCTGCGCGCCCTGTGGAGTAACTCCCGCTACGACTCTTTTAAGGGGAGTACGTGCTCTTCTAATTCTGTAGGTGAGGGAACTGGCTCTGACATTTGGGCCACTTCTACAGAGCCACACAGAGGAGTCTGTCCGACGTGCCTGACTTCACTCCATATCGCTCTGTCCTCATCTTAGTTTCCGTCCCCAGAACCTGGGGCTGGTCGTCCTCCCTAGACCTACTGCAGGAGACCGGAAGATCAAGCGGGAAAGTGTGCCAAAGCTTCTGCCTCATGGGAAGCCATCACGTACGAGGAAGCCAGCTCCAGAGCCGGGGGCGGCGGCAGACGCCCACGCTCGCCCCTGTCGACCCCGTCTGTGCAGGAAGGGCCCTGCGAGCTGAGCCCAGAGTCAGTGTGGGCGGGCCCTCAGATGGGCCTGGGGGGGCGGGTGAGCGCAGCCCTGAAGATCCCTCCTGCAGGGGGAGGCTCAGACGGTCCCCGGGCCAACTGCTCCTCTGAGCCCTTCCTGCCCATTCCAGAACCATGAATCCAAAGGCTGCGATTCCAGCGGATTCTTAAAGATTGTGGCTGGCCAGGCAAGGCAGAGCAGTGTGAATGTACCTGCAAATTTTCACACACCTCAGAGCTGGGACAGTTTCTCTCAATTCGGGAATCATGAAATAGTGATGAGGTGAGGGGGTGAGGGGGCGGCAAAAGGCAGGTGCAACTTTCTGAGAAGAAATATTTTTACAAGTGGCTTATGCTCCTCAAAGTAAGAAAGGCTGACTTTACTAGCACAGAAAGGACACGTGGGAAGAGGAGCAGGGCACTCTTATCAACCACGACCACCACTGTGAGATCTCCTGAGGACAACTGTTGTAATTCTGGGGCGTGCAAAGACGTTGTTAGCTAAACCATGTGGCTCAGGCCTCTAGAATCTGGGGGCCTCAGTGTCTTCTGGTGGAGGGCTGAGCGAGATAACAGCTATACGTTATTTCACATCTGGATCTGAATATGCCCGGGACAAGAGAACATTAAACATTCTTCCATTTGGAAATGACAGAAATGAAGGAAGGCCTAATCCTCTGGAGACATCACCGCCTCCATCTATTTCTCTGGTTCAACGTCAAAGATGTCCTTCGAGGCCCACCCGGACAGAACAATGTCCCCGGGCCAGTCCTACCTGGAGGAGAAGTCTTCTTGGCAAGAGAAAGCTTCAGTTGACTAGAAGAACCCACTTCAAAGTTGGGTTTTTTGCCTGTGATGCTCACAGAGAGCAAGCTGTCGCTTTGGTAATCCAGGTGTTCTTGGACAGACTGTATCTCTTCGGGGCTCAAGGACTCCCGCTGCAGCTGGAATTCAAGACATCAAAAGGATGAGGCCACACTCTTTCCACAAAATAATGTGGTACTATGCCCACCCGTACAGGCGTCAAATACTCATTTCTGTGTTATTAAGCATATGATGGCGGGAGATGACAGATGTCACCTCATGCCTCACGTTCAGTTTCTCAGTGATCTGTACCCTAGAGAGCGTCATTTTGTCTATGTGCTTACTTTGAGCCAACCCTCTGGGAAGTTTTAAAGTGTTTACCAAATCGCTGTCTACTAGGTACAAGGCACCGTGCCAGTCATCCCACGGGTGTAACGACTATGAATATACAGAGGGGTCAGACATGCTGAACAGGATCACAGTCTACAGCAGGGACGCATGCCCACAATAAACCTAGCAGAAATGAGAGAAAAAAAACCATAGAGGGAGGGAAATGTTTTCTTGGGAACAGGTAGCAGATGCTAAGATAGAAAAAAACGGGGGAGTGCTACCTGTGTGTCCAACAACTACGGAATGGTTAAATCAATCATAGCCCCTCCACAGCTCTCAATATTGTTACAGCATTAAGAAGACTGAGGGGCGGGGCGTCTGCCTTCGGCTCAGGTCATGATCTCCAGGTCCTGGGATCGAGCCCCATATTGGGCTCCTGGCTCAGTGGGGAGCCTGTTTCTCCCTCTCCCTCTGCCTGCAGCTCCCCCTGCTTGTGCTCTGTCTCTCTCTCTCTCTCAAATGAATAAATAAAATCTTAAAAAAAAAAAAAAAAAAGTGAGGGGCAATGAGCTGAGGTGGATAAATGTGGAAGATATTTAAAGGTGGGAGAAAAAGCTAGTGATTGAATAATGTAGACATATGACCTGATTTACATTAAAAAAGTACGTCTCTCTTCCTCTCTCTCTCTCACACACACACATACACACACCCGTAAATACATAAAAAGGTCTGAGCAGCCACACACACAAAAAATGTGTTGGTGACTTCCTCTGAGGGAGGGAAGCGTGAGGAAGGCCTGGAATGTCACTTTCTAATTCTATATTCTTCAGTATTAATTGAATTTATATGAGCATCTCTTAATTTAGATTTAAAAAACAGAAAACCCTAAACGAAAAAGAAAAACAAGAAAGAGTGGGCATAAAAAAACTAAGGCCCTAGGTCATGCTGCAAATCGGTGGTATAACAATTATAATGGTGCCGCACCTACCTCTCACACAAGAAAATTTCAACATCAAAGAAGGATATAGAAATAGAATCACCTCTATTTAATCTAAATATTTTTACTGAATTGTCAGAAATGGGATAGTCTCTCCCAGCCCACTCCAGCATCCACCAAGTATCTGAGGACGATTCAGGTGCCCGCATTTCACTTGGACCTAGGATTTGTGTCATTAGGGGACCTGTGTGGCCCTCTCCCTGCCACTGTGGGCGGCACCACTACACAGTACGGAGACCAGAATGTGCCCCCACCCCCGTGGGCCCGTGCGGAGCCTCTTCCAAGGAGAGTTGTTCCAGAGGTTCTGTCCTTTGAGGCATTGCGTATCCTCCACACAAAGCTCTTCCCAGCTTGCTTCCCAGCCCACGAAACATAGCACACCTCACCTTCAGGGCGCTACTCCCCTCTGATTCTCTCCAGATCGACTGACAGAGATCCTGGGTGGGGTCACCCAAGCTTTCAAATCCCAGCAAAGAAGGTGGTCGACCAACATACCTCTTTCACTTCCACGAGGCCGGAAAGAGTCAGGGCCGAACACAGCTTAGAGGTCGTCCTCACTTTGCTATTGTTAACTGCCAAGAGGAAAACCCCAATTAGTGGCTTTATGGGTCAAACCAGGAAAAATCATAAAGGCTCCACCCTATTTGGGGCAGGCAGCCATAAGACAGTAATGGTGATGGTATTTTAATTTGACAAATCCCTTTGGTTGTTCAAAGTGCTCTTACCCAAGCCCTTAAGGATCATATAACAATTCCATTGTTATTGTTCCGTATCACCCTTGGCTTTTTGGAAGGACCTTCCCAGGGCTGCTGAACACTGAGTGAGAAGGAGGCTGAGGAACTAACTGTAAAGCACATGGGTGTTCTCTCTGCGGGGTTCTGACAAAGAGGGGTGGTGGGCAGCCGCCCACGGCCTACGCGCCCAACACAGAACGCCGGTGTCCACTGTCGATGTCACAAGCTTGTATCTCCACACATCCACCTTTACGCATTCCAAAATACTTTCATTCTCTGACTGTATTTACAAATCAAGTCCTCGCATATGGATGGGAAAGGTTACAAGTTCAGAATTGCACGGCTCTTTGGCAGCTTCACCCACCGCCGAGCCAAAAAGAGAGGTTTTCGTTTCCTGGATCCCACCCTTAGTTTCACATGAGTCGATAATTACGATTCATCACTCCCAGACTTCCAGTTGTTATTTTCTAACTTTTTATTTTGAAATCACTATAGATGCATAGGAAGTTAAAAAAAAAAAAAGAAAGAAAAAGAAAAGAAAAAAAAAGGATGCTTCGCCTCCTTCCCCCCATTGGAACACCTTCCACAAGTGTGGCAGGCTAGGGAGGCCGGGGAATGGTCACCGGGGGTCCGCAGAGCTACCCAGGTCTCACCGGCTTCACGGGCACTTGTGTGTGTGCGCACGCGCGTGGGGGCCTGTGAGCACGCCCACAGTCACAAGGAGCCCTCCTGCCACCCCTTTCCAGCCTCACACATCCCCTGCCTCCTATTCCGAATGCCTGGCAATCATCAGTTTGGGCCCCATCCCTAGAACTTTGTTATTCCAAGAATGTTATATGAACAGTATCACGTAGCATGCATCCTTTTGGGACTGGCTGTTTTCCGCTCGGCATGATCCAAGTTGTTGTACCAATGAGTGGCTTATTCCTTTTTATTGTTATGAAGTTCTCCATGGTACACATGTACCACAGTTTAACCATTCAACCCGTTAAAGGACCCAGCCATTTTCCACTAGGCAGTCTCCTTCTATTTTACTACCTACTGGGTCGGTCAAAGATCACAGTTCCCTCACATGCATTGCTGCAGATTTTTACACCAAGGAGAAGGATCTCCGAATGACAGCCCCTGCATACCTAAAGATTCAAGGCTGATAAATTCTGGTCTTCCAAATGAGGATTTCCTTACCTACAGCGGTCTCTACTGGCTCTCTCAGAAAAAGACTTCCACCAGGCCGCAGGATCCGGGCCATCTCAGCCAAAATCTCAGCGTTGTGCAGAGCGGTACTTCCAGGAATTACACCCGACAAAATAATGTCAAAGCTAGATTCTTTGTGGGCAGCTGAAAAGAAGGAAGATTCTAATCAGCAATCACCTGGGCCCCCGAGGCAATCTGCCCAGCCCCCCCAAGACCCCTGATGAACAGCTACCTGTCCGGCAAATGCTATCATACCACCATTACTAGCAGGAGCGCGGTGAAGCTGCTGTTCTCCCTTGGCCTTATTAACTTAATATCCTTTTACATGTTCAGAAAAAGAAGCAAAAAAGGAAGCTGAAGAGTAAGCTTTTTAAAAAAATGTAGAATATCTGGGCGCCTGGGTGGCTCAGTCGGTTAAGCGTCTGCCTTTGGCTCAGGTCGTGATCTCAGGGTCCTGGGATCGAGCCCCGCATTGGGCTCCCTGCTCGGCGGGGAGTCTGCTTCTCCCTCTGCTCGCGCTCTGTCTTTTGCTCTTTCAAATAAATAAAGTCTTTAAAAAAATGTGGGATATCTAATAAGAAACAACATACTTATATAAATCAACTACACTCTTAAGTCTACCGTATCTCAACTGAAAGACAACAGGGTGACCGCCCACTGCCATCGTGTGCCACCCGGAACAAAAATTCAGATATCGAGGAACCACAGTCCTTGCACTCCCATCAAGCCCCGCAGCCATATAAAGACAACGTGGGTAGGTACTTACATTGCAACAGCTGGTTGATGTTTTCCACAGACACTCGGCCCTCATTGCCGGTTAACGTTCGAAGCTTATCCACCAGATCTTTCAGAGCCTCCACGGGGGATGACTTATCCCAGACCACAGCCACAAACTGGCCAGCTGAGATCCCATAATCTGCCATTCCTGCCGTGCTGATGGACCTAAAACCTATGGGCCAGAGGAGAGTCAGGACTGAGCAGAGACAAAAGCACAACTCAATCCCTGAGGTACCAGCAAATTCGATTAGAATCACCACCTAATTCCCACCTCCCACCACGGCATGCTGACCATATAAGAACATCTTCCTGTAGACGCTAGAGAGACTGAAATAATGAACCCATTATTATCTTAAGGATTCATAACCCCAACATTTCCAAACGAGGCAGGCTGCTTCCTTGATGAGAGTCTGGACTTGGCAGTCAAGTAAGGAGGTTGAAGGCACAAAGATTATTTCTGCTTTGATTTGGGACAACTCAGCTTGAGCACAATATAAAACATACAGGACATTAATTAGGCAAAAGTATGACTCAGCAAAGGCGGCAAATAAACTGGCAGACATAACGAGCTTAATGTTTTTTCAAAAAAGAGACAACATATTTAAATTTGGCCAATTGAATAATGATATCTTCCCTTTCAGCAAAATACAAAAACTCAATCCCATTGAATCTGCAATGATCAATAGTCCTTACCATGACCTTCTGTCACATTTACTATTACCCAGGCTGTTCAAAGCACCTTGTGTACATTATCCCAGCTGAACCTCGGCACAACCTTAAACTCGGTTATTATTCCCATTTTACAGACAGAAAACTGAAGCCATTGACTTTGCCGGATCACACAACTAGTAAATGTGGGATAAAGCAAGACCTGGAATTTGAGTCCAAATCCATGGGGCTGTAAAGCCCCTGCTTTTAACCTCTGGAGATCCCCCGCCCACCACCAGCACCATGGGTCAACTTTCTCTTCCACTTGAGACAGGGAGGAGTATAGAATGTGCTCATGATGCAGTTAGGTCAGGCGATAGCATTCTACTTAGCTCTTCCTTTCTTTCTTCAACATTAATGCCATCAAGTTCCCGACTTAAAACAGCTCTAATAAATGGCATAAAGGCAGAAGCCACGGTAGACGGGTCAAGCATGGCTCAGTCTCGTGCTGAACACTTCTTTCTTCTGCAGAAGTTGCTAACTCGGTCACAAGGATGCCACCACAGACACTCTGGGACTGAATTAAGCCACGTCTGTTACCCCCTTCCTTCAAAAATATTCACTTCAAATGACTGGCTCCTCTGCCTAAAAAACACAGCCAAGTTAGCCAGCCATCCTTAAATACCACAGTACTTTGATTCTGTCATCCAGTTCCTAAAGACGCTTCCTTTCTAGAGAGAAACCAAAGCTCATTCTTCTGGAATCAGGTCCTCCATGATCTGCTCCGTCTGTATTCCCCACCTCTCCAAAGTGAATCCCTCCTTGTTCTATGAAAAACCTCCGCATTTTTGCTTCAATCATGCCTTTGATCTATTTGCTTCTTTTTTTTTTTTAAGATTTTATTTATTCATGAGAGACAGAGAGAGAGAGGCAGAGGCAGAGGGAGAAGCGGGCTCCTGAGCAGGGAGCCCGACGTGGGACTCGATCCCAGGACCCTGGATCAGGACCCGAACTGAAGGCAGACGCTTAACCAGGGACCCTATCTATTTGCTTCCACGTGGAATGCCCACTCTTTATTATCCTGACCTGACTGCAAGCCCCAGGGAAAGGATACCAAGTGTTATCAGATAAGCAAGATTCCTTAGTCACTGCATTGTTTTTAAAGCCTTAAAAAGCACACAATCAAGAACTGAAACTTTTAAGCTTTTAACTCTCCTATGATGTTGAGGAAGAACTCCCGCAAATCTTTAAGGTAAGCAACTTGGGATCAATGTCCCATTTAAGAACCAGTCAGGGAAGACAGGAATATGGATTGCTGGGCATTAAGTTATAAGAAATAAAGGACCTGTTTCTAGAACGATACTGGCAGAGGTTCTCCCCTGGGACAATAGAAAGGGACAAGCTCCCTGCCCACCACCACCAACTACAACCTTGCACTGTACTCACAGAAAAACCATCATGAAAGAAAGGAGGAGCAAAAGGTTACTTGTAGGCCAGAGGAAAATAAAATGCCAGGTGTCTAGACCTTTCTGGCAACCTTAATGGAGGCAGTTTTAATGCACGCAGATGAACTGGGGTTCTATCTACCACTGGATTGTCTACTTAGGAGCTCCATGACCACGGGTCAGTTATAAGCCTCTCCCTTCTCTTATCAATGAAGTAGGAATAATAGTGTTTTGCCAGGCTGCTGTAAAAAGTAAATGAGGAGATAAAAATATGCAAAGCACTCAGCAGGGCCTGGCACACTGTGCTCAACGAAATAATGTTCTAAGGGAACTCTTAGTTCTTGGTGGCCAGTTTATTTGCCTTTGCTTCAAAGAGTCCCTATAAAACATATTCTTTCTCCTCAGCCATGCCTGCTGAGGACTCCCTAGGGAGAGATGTGAAGCTTCCTTTTCATTGTTAGAATTACACAGTACAACAGCTGCACTTTATGGCATCGTAGACACTGCTCCCGTGGGACCGTGTCAGTACATTCAAAGAATGTAAAATGCCTTGTGTTCCATATCCCCCCCCCAACTAATCTTCTCCGGCAAGAGGGAGCTCATAAAATGCACTTATTAAACATTAACCCTCAAAACACAGACACAAGCCACCACTCTCGGTCAGCATTTTCCAAATAAAACGGGAGACAACATTCTTCTAGGTATCTAAAAGCCAAAGGATGATACTGTTCATCGTCAGAGTTTTATGTTGTTGGCAATCTGTCTTTGTAAAAAACTAGAAGGAAAAAAATGTCTGGCGCCTGAGCTGACATACTCAGAAGTGTGACTCAGAGCCTAGTGTCATATCTAAAAAGAGGTGGGGTTGAAGAAGTCATTGTCACGTCATGGACCTTGTTTGTCAGCCACCTCGCCGGCTCTCACTGCTGTACACACGCGCCCATGGGAAAGCAGAGGTCTGCAAGTATCTTCTGGAGATGCACTTGTTTATTTCAAAGGTACCCAATAAACATCAAATCTTGAGGCATCTGGCTCCTCTTAAGGATGAAGGGGGCCAAAACTAAAAAAAAAAAAAAAAAAAAAAAGACTGAAGTTTGGTTATCAGTTCAAACCAAGGATCAAATCTTTTTGAGTCAGGTGCATAAAAAAATTCTGAGAATCCTGACCCTTATCAGAAAGGAAAATTTTAAATGTAATGAACTGACTGAAGCAAGCACACACGCACACATAGGAAAAAAGGTGAGTCAACAAGGAAACAAGAAACTCAAAGGTAAAGAAATGGAAGACTGTCTCCAGGCAATTAGGTGTGTGTGTCAAGAATTGGGAGTTTCAGGAAGGATACCCCAGACCTAGAATTTCCACACGAAAGGCTCATTTGAAGATGGGTGGACAGAACTCAGAAAACAAAACCTCATGGACAGATCAGTAGTGTTTTAATGAAATCCAGAGATGTGGATCTGGAATTTTAACATTTGGGGAGTAGTTTTGGCTTAGGAGGGCTTCCCCCACACCGAGGTAGGAGAGGGCAAGATGTTTTGAAAAGGCTAGAGTTGATAAGGGTTGTGCAAAACAGATACAAAGACAAGGGTCTAACTGCAAACACAAAATTTACGGAATGACATGCTTAGCTCCTGCCATCACTTATCCCTAATCCCAAAATCACTTAGTTCTCCCTATTAATATGAAGTCTTCCCTGATGACAGATATCACAGTGAGGCACTCTGCCTTTACACTTCAGTTTGGTGCCTAGTCCATGACCTCCCTGAGTCACTCAGAGATTAGCACTCAATGTCAGAATGAACACCAGCCTTTCTCAAACTTCAAATCCTACAAATCACCTACAAATCCTAGATGGTTCTTTTGATCTGGCAAGTTCGGGAAATTTTCAATTAAACTATTAAAAGAAGCAAACAGGCCCCAAATGGAGTCACTTGTGTTAAGCCCACATCATCACCAAACAGAAACTAATACCTAACCTCACTGCAGTTTCAACCTTCTCCAGGAATTTAATCTTATGCGGTCAGTCTGGACTTTTCTGGTCAGCATTAGTAAGGTAAACTGCCTAATAGACCCCATCTGTCCCCCAAAGGAAGGTGACCTTGCCTGAAATAATCCTTTTCTCCCCTTATGACTTCCCTGTCTCACCCCCTCTGCTTTTTAAAAAAACCCTTTTCACTGTAGCTCTTTGGACCTCCTCTCTACTTAGATGGGATGCTGCCCAATTCATGAATAGTTCAATAAAGCCAACTAGATCTTTAAAAGTTACGCGGTTAAATGTTATTTAACAACACCAACTCCACACTTTGGAGGTTCTGGCAAGTCACTGGCTCAAAATTACAATCTGGGGGGGTTCAGGTACCCCCAAAGACCGAGACTTCAGCTCCCCCAGTGTTTGAGACAAGGGACTGAGGCCCAAGGTCACAACGGCTGGCTATTAGCAGAAGCGGATCTTAGACCCCGGTCATCAAGGCTCTCCACCCCCTCAGCGAACCGTCTCCGGGGCTTCAGATCTATTCCGGCAGCGTGGGAGACGGAGCAGCCCGGGAAGCGCAAGAAGCCACAGCGCCAGGAGCCCTGGACACGCAGGGCCGGCCGGTCCCCTACACCGGCTTCCCCCGGCAAAAGCCCGCCGTGCTCCCCAGGGAGGTGGTCACGGTTCGGTGCCCACCGCGGGACAGGACTGGGAATAGAAAACAAGAGGCTTTAGGGACAAGGGTGGGACGGTTGGCGAGATCGGGCTCCTGGGCCGCACGCACACAACGCTCACCTGCCTCCCGGGGCTCGCTCCCGGCTTCTCCGGTGCCGCCGGCTTCGCACCTCGCGCCTCTCGCGAGAAGAGGAGGCTGCGGGAGCGCGGCAGGGCGGAAGTGGCCTTGCCGAGCCCCGCCCGTCGCGTCACAGTCGTAGGCGTGCCCGCTTCCAAGATGGCGGCAGCGGCGATGTCCGGCGCGCTCGGTCGGGCGGGCTGGAGGCTCCTGCAGCTACGGTGCCTGCCCGGTGAGGGGGCAGCCGAGCCGGGGAGCGGGGAGGGGGAGGGAGGGGGCACGAAGCCGACTGGGCTGGGTGCGGGGCGGAAGAGGTCGTCGTGGCGGCCCGCGAGCAAGGTGATGTGAAGGGCATCGGCGCGGAGCCGCCGGCGTCTTGGACTCGAAGGGGCCGCCCGGCTGATTCCGCCCGCATTCTCGAGCTGTGAGGGGCAAAGAGTAGCGGAGCAGGGCCTGTCACTCCCATTTAGCGAAGTTAACAAGGCCTCAGAGAGGGCTGCGTGTGCCCAAGGTCACACAGCTGGGCAGTTGCAGACTGGTAGACCCGGACCCAGTCTTTTAATAATTCTGTTGCCAAGTCCCTGGGCAGGGCCGCTCGGGGGACGGAGTTGGAAACAGCTGCAGAGAGCTCCTAGTCCATTGTTTCCTAAATCGGTTATTCCCTCACCACTTCAGTAATTCTTTGATTATTCCCACACAGAGTCTGTATCTTCGTTTGTACATCCGAGTTCTTAAAACTATAGATGTCTACTTTAGAAGAGGTTACTTTATGTTGCTACTGTAAATGGAAAAACCAGTGTCACCATCCGTAAATAGAAGGAACACATTGACGCATTAACATAAATATATAATTAATGAAATAATTTCCTGTATTTCATCAGAAATCTTTTGCAATCCTTAGTGGTTCCACAGTTGTGCTTTGGGACCTCTCCCTCCTTTTCAAAGTTTTATAAGTATTCCTTTTTTTTTTTTTTTTACAAATAGTAAAATACTGATATTTTTACACATACTGTTCTGCATTTCTTTTAAGATCATTGTTCCCTGAGTTAGTCCATAGATTAAAAAAAAAGAGTGTCCTTTTGTTGTTTTTATACAAAACTCCAAACTACATATGTTTAGTTAAAGTAATGCCTATGACCCAGCAAAGCCACCTAGGTATTTACCCAAGAGAAATGAAAGCATATGTCCACCAAAAGTTCTGCAGAAGTATATTTATAGCAACTTTATTCATGATAGAAAAGGCTGAAACAACCCAGGTGTTCAACAGAGTAGTGTTTCTTAATGGAATATTACTCAGCAATAAAAAACCATTTCCACAAAACTAATCCATCTAAAAAAGACTGTGCAAAAAAAGTTTTACACAAAAAGGATATACTGTATGATTCTATTTAGATGAAATTCTAGGACAGGTTAAACTAGGGTGAAAATTTCAGAACAGTAAGTAGGGAGTGATTGGGAAAGAGCATGAGGGAACTTTGTGGGGTGATAATATTCTCTAGATAGAAGTTCAGAGTATGCAAGTGTATACCTTTATCAAATCTCAGAATTGGCACAGTTAAGATTTGTGCATTTCGTTGTATATAACTGTCACCTCAATGAAAGAACAGTAAATAAATCTTGAACTCTAGTTAATGGTATGCATGCCAGAATGTATAGAGGGGAAGAATACTGAGGGCTGCGACAAATGCATCAAAAATAAGCTGGATTAAAAAAAAATAAGCTGGACTGATGCATGAAGAGTGTGATAGATCTGTAGAACCTAGGTGGTCGATAAACAGGTGTTCATGCCATAGTTCTTTCAACTTGTATGAATTTTTTTTATAACAGGGGCACCTGGGTGGCTCAGTCGGTTAAGCATCCAACTCGATCTCAGCTCAGGTCTTTTTTTTTTTTTTTTCTTAAGGTTTTATTTATTTATTTTAGAAAGAGAGAGGGAGAACACAGAGGGAGAGAGAGGGAGAAGCAGACTCCCCGCTGAGCAGAAAGTCCAATGTGGCACTCAATCCCAGGACCCTGGGATCGTGACCTGAGCCGAAGGCAGACACGTAACCGACTGAGCCACCCAGGTGCCCTCAGCCCAGGTCTTGATCTCAGGGTCGTGAGTTCGAGCCCTGCATGACCCATCTGAAGACACTACATATAAACACTATGGGAGTCAGTACTTGGACCTTCTAATTTCTAGTCCAGTGCTCTTGGTATGATATAAATATGTAACATTTTCAGGTCACTTTCACTTTTTGATTGGGCTTCACAACACTCCCATTGAGCAAACAGATTGTTACTCTTAATTTGCATATTTAAAAATCATGCTCATTGTGGTGAAGTGGTTTGTCCATTAACACAGTTAACAAACGATAGCAGCAGGCCTAGAAATCAGGTCTTCTGTTACCTGGCTCATACTTTTGCCACCACATCATATCACAAGGTTGCCAACTTACCCCAAATTTTTGTCTGGGACTCAACAGTTGGATAAGTGGCTCTGGAGGAGACTCAGCCCTGCTTTTCCTATCCCCCATCCCTCACACCATTCTGGGTTTCAAAGAGTCTTCTCTGGTAAGTGTCCCTGACTGACCAGACCAGTTTTTGTTTCAGTGTCCCGTTGCCAATCAGCCATGGTGTCACGTGCCTTCCATGCTTCAGCCATGCAGCTAAAGTCTTCAGATGAGCAGAAGCAACAACATCCCCCATCTTTTTCTCAGCAACATTCTGAGACACATGAGGCAGAAGAACCCAATCCAGAATCTTCTCGTTCACCCCCCAGGTATGCCCCAGAACTCCCATTCATCTGTTTCTGGCCGTTTTGCATGCTTGGGTATGTCTGTCCTATCTCTCCTTCCTCTCTTCTTTTTATCCCCCTTTTCACCTTCTGTCATTTTCAAGGCTATCCGTGAAAGGAATCTGTGGGTTTTTTTGAAAATTGTGCCTGTTCATTCTAAAATATCTAAACAATACAAAGAAGTTCAGAAAAATAAAACAAAAATGACCAGGAATCACAAACCCAGAAATAACTGCAACATTTTGTGACTATCCTTTTAGATGTTTTTCTAAGTATATTCCATGTATAAATCTATATATAATAATTACACTATACATGACATTCCAGAACCTAGTTTTTCACTCAACAATACATTTTTAATGTTTTCTCAGTCTGTATGATTGTAATGGTTGCATAATATTCCAGCAGAATGGCAGTATTAAAATTTGGCAGTATTTTTTTTTTAAGATTTTATTTATTTGATAGAGAGAGATAGCGAGAGCAGGAACACAAGCAGGGGGAGTGGGAGAGGGAGAAGCAGGCTTCCCACGGAGCAGGGAGCCCGATGTGGGGCTCAATCCCAGGACCCTGGGATCATGACCTGAGCTGAAGGCAGCCGCTTAACGACTGAGCCACCCAGGTGCCCCTAAAATTTGTCAGTATTAAAATTTATTTAACCTATCTTTTATTGATGAATATTTAGATTTCCGTCACTGGTTAAAAAAAAATAATGGGATTATCTCTCAGCATTGAGAGCACTGAATCAAAGGATGTGCACATTTAGCATTTTGTTACGTATGTGGGGCCAAATTGTTGTCTAAGAAGGGGATAATAGTTTACATTTCCATTATATGTTTTTTTTCTTAATCCTGCCACTGAGAAGTTCCTCTAGTTCTGAAATTAGGGTGTTCCTGTCATTTTTCTGGTGTCCTGATTAAAATACTTTTCAATTCAGCAAATACGTTTTTAGGATCTACTTTGTGCCAGGCCCTGGAGTTATCATTTGGTACAAATACAGATAAAGAAACAGTGTGCTAAGGGCTATAAACGGAGAGATCCAGAGTGCTGTGGGAGCATTTGCCTTCCCATGTCGTGGCCTCCTCGCTCACTGGATCCCTTCTGTCAGTGACTGTATGAGAGGAGAAAGATGACCTCATTTTTGCCCCGTCGGTGTGGAAATAGCGATATTGGCACAAAAGTAAATGTCTTCCCAGAGTGTGCTGGCTGGAGGCACCGAGCCTCTGGGTTCTGGTCAGGCACCTTTGGCCTATCAGGCAGCAGCAGTGAGAGGTGTGCTGGGCTCCGTCGCCACGTCTCTGTTCCGTGTGGGTCTCAGGTACACAGATCAGGGCGGTGAGGAGGAGGAGGACCACGAGAGTGAGGAGCAGCTGCAGCACCGCATCCTGACGGCAGCGCTGGGCTTCGTGCCTGCCCACGGGTGGACAGCAGAGGCCATTGCAGAAGGAGCCCAGGTGTGTATGGGACGGGGCGGGGGCGGGGCAGCCTGACCGGGATTAGCCAGAGCAGACGGCCCAGCTCGAGCCCCTCACTGCTACAGGATTTTCCATGGCGGCAGGTGGGGGGGAGGTTGTTTTTTCCCCAGTAGGGTGAGATGGCTTTATTTTTTAGTATAGAAAGATGATACCATGGAGTTGGTTCTTGCGAGCTAGGTTCTAAAGGCACCCCATTAGGCAAGCATTGCCAATGATCACAACTACCACATTTCATTGACTCGAAGATGGCAGTGGTTGTAAGAAGCACCATTATGTCATGCATCACTAAAAAAGAAAAAAGTTACCTATTAAATTAGGACATGTAGTCAATTGCATAATTCACACTGTTTAAATTGAAAAAATGGGGGGCACCTGGGTGGCTCAGTCAGTTAAGCACCCAACTGTTGGTTTCGGGTCAGGTCATGATGAGGGTCGTGAGATTGAGCCCTGAGTTGGGCTCCCCGCTGAGCCAGGAGTCTGCTTGAGATTCTCTTCCTCTCCCTTTGCCCCTCCCTCTGCCTCCCCCTCAAATAAATAAATCTTAAAAAAAAAAAAATAGGGCACCTGGCTGGCTTAGTTGGCAGAACATGTGACTCTTGATCTTGGGGTTGTGAGTTTGAGCCCCACGTTGGGTGTTGGGATCACTTCCAAATAAAAATCTTAAAAAAAAAAAGATAAAATAGGTGCATCTTAGAACTGATGAAATCTGATGTTTGAAAACTCTAAGAAGGCACCATTGGTCGGCAGCTCTTCCTGCCCATGGGCCCTGTCCCCGTGCTTTAATAAAACGACCATTTTGTACCAAAAAAAAAAAAGAGCACCATTGAGGAGACCATTAGGGAGACACCTGATTTTTCTCAGTACATTCCTCCTGCCCAGGAACAGATGGCTGCTTTAGATTAAGCCGCAGGCTCGTCCTGAGGCCGTGGCATACAGACTTGTCAAGCAGAGCCAGATACTGACCTGCGAGAGCTCTGTGAGACCAGAGAGCAAAGGAACTCCGGATGCACTTCCCCATCCCAAGCTTGCAGGGAGAATGAGGTGGAAGGATGAGCATGTTTGAACATCGGCCAGAAGAACCCAGAAACGAGGGTGAGGTAAAGGTACAAGAGAAAGTGGCAAAATCAAAAGTGCAAAGTCCCGTGAAGGCAAGAACTAGGAGATCCAGAAAATAAGTGGGAGGACTGTCGTAGGTGTACTAGGGGTGAGGTTGGAGAAGACAGCTGCAGGTTTAGTTTCTAGAATATTGAGGGAGTTCCAGGGGGACAGCTTCTGTTCTCTGTGAAGTAGGAGTGGTTGTCTTGTGAACCTGAAGTTAGGAAAGGGTCGGAGGAGACAAAGAGTTGAGTGTGGCAGAGAACGTTCGAAGGAACCATTCCAGGAAGCGGTGGAACAAGTAGAGGATAGCAATGTACCAGGACTGTGTGGAAAAACACTGAATTATTCTCTGGGTAACTGGTCTTTTCCACTCTGTATCTCTTCATTTATAGGGCTGCATAGTAGCCGTTGTGTTTACTTCACCTCAACTGATAAACGTTTGGGTTGTTCCCAATTTTTTAGTGTTCTAAACCTATTTGTACAACACATTTAAGTGCATTTGGAGAAGTGGAGTGCTACTTCGGGGCGCGTATTCGTCGGGACAGAGACTATGCCAGTTATTCAGATAGAGAGAATTTAATACAAAGAATGGTGAGCTAGGTGGAAAGTTGATAACTGGGCCACTGGCAGCATAAGAAGAACCCTGTAGGGTGTTACGGAGGCTGCCGCTGCAGGAAGTGGCTCCCATCTCCAGGGCTAAGGGGACAGAGGGAAAAAGTGGAATTGTTAAAACGAGAAGCTTGAAGGAGAGCCCCTGTGGAGGCAGAACTCAAGCCTACTCCGCTGGCGCTGCTGTCTCTGAGCTTGGAGAGAGGGTCTCTGGGGGCAGGGGTGGGTGGTGGTTGGCTGGAACCCCAGATCCTGTGGGGGCCACGCTGAAGAAGGTGGTGAGGAAGCGCAGCGGGGGAGATGCCCACAGGAGCCGCTAGCGGACGGGAAGGTGACAGGAAGGGGCAAGTCCCTTCCTCCCCCTCCAGCCTCGCAGTCTCCCTCCGACCACCCACCACCCAGTCGATCTGCAGAGCCTAACCTGGAGCCGCCGGGCTGGTGGGCCTACAGCCCCTGCATCACGAAGCTGAGGGCAGCCTTGGGGCTGAGACACTGACTCACTACGTAGTCCAGAGGGTGTATGTGGATATACGTGTGTGCATATATATATTTAAATATTTGTTTAATCTCTCCACCCAGCGGGGAGCTTGAATCCACCACCCCAGGATCAAGAGTCGCATGCTCTACCCACTGAGCCAGCCAGGCGCCCAAGTGTATTTTTGAGGGTCTTGTTAGACACATAGTAGAAGCGGTATAGCCTGTTGGTGAAGAGCTCTGGGCCTCAGTTTCCTTGTCTGTAAAACGTGGGTGAGGATAACGCCCAGCAGCTGGAGCTGCTGGGAGGCTGCAGTGAGATCGTGTGTCGTGTGCTCAGCCGAGTGCCTGACACCCTGAGCATCCAGTCCCCGTCAGTATTGATGCCCCTGCACGGCTGTTGTGAAGCCTGCCGAATTGCCCTCTGGAAAGGCTGTGTGAACAGAGGGACTGTCTTGGCTCCCAGCACTGGGGATTAGGGTTAATCATTTTTTTGTTCCTTCTCTGCCCTCTGTCCTTGGTGCTGTCAGGGTTCTGCCTCTCGTAGATGCTCAGTGGGTGCTGTATATCAGGAATAGCCGAGCATCTTCGTGGCTTTGTTAACTTCCTAACAACTCATTAAGAAAAATGTTCTTTGGTTTTGTTTTTTTTATAACTGAGGGGCCTAATTTCCAGGAGATTTAGGTTAAGTGAATTGGTGAGAAAGAGCTGAGTGCTCTTCCCAGCCCTCTTTTTTATATTAGGACTTCGGGTTATGAGTGTCAGAGCTCAATTCTAACTGGCTCAAGCAGGAAAGGGAGTGTTTGGGCTCATTTAATAACAAAAGTCTGGAAGTAGCTCTGGCACAGCGTTCTTAGATTGTGCTGTTGGGGATCGTCTCTTCATCCTGTCTGCTTTGCTTTCCTCTCTGTGAGCTTCATTCTCAGCAGGGGCTTCCCATGCAGGACTAAAAACGGTTCAGCAGCGCCAGTGAAAAGAGAGCACTTCCTTCCCATCAGTACTAGCAGAAGCCCAGAGGCGGCCTCTTAGGGCCTGGATTGGGCCCTGGGCAGGTCCCTGAGCTAGTCACTGTGAACTCCAGTTATCCAAGCCTGGGCCTCATGCTTTACAGTACACCAGGGGGCTTGATGGAGTGTGGAAGGACTGGTGGTCAGCTTCACCCAAACCACAGGGACCAGGAATGAAGAGTAGGGTTAGCCCATAAAGAATCAACCTGCTGTTACTAGAAAAGGAGGCACTCGTGAGGAGCAGCAGTACACGTCCACTGCAGCTGTGTGCCACTCCCCTGTTTTCCTCTCTCCTTTTGTAGTCTCTGGGTCTGTCCAGTGCGGCAGCCGGCATGTTTGGGGATGACGGCAGTGAGCTGATACTGCATTTTGTGACCCAGTGCAACGCTCAGCTCACTCATGTGCTGGAAGAGGAGCAGAAGCTGGTACAGCTGGGCCAGGCAGAGTAAGTCCTGTGGCATTATTGCTCAGGGTGGCAGCTAAGGATTGGGGTAAGGGGGGTCAGGCCCCACCAACTGCCCCAGGAGGCCAATCCGAGCAGAGCCAAAAGAGAGGAGCATGGAGCAGCCCTGCCGCTTGGATGGGCCTGGAACACAGCTGCCTGTCTGTGACAGGCCAGCATTAGGAGGTGGTGGGACCCCCCCCTTCCCTAGAGCCGAGTAAGCGGTGTAGCACCGAGCCCATGCCTTTGACCCAGAGACACACTGTTTTTTTTTCCATCTTCCAGGAAGAGGAAGACAGACCAGTTCCTGAGGGACGCAGTGGAAACCAGACTGAGAATGCTGATCCCGTACATTGAGCACTGGCCCCGGGTACAGAGTCCATATCTAGGCCCCAGGGCAACAATGTATTATTCATGGTCTTAGTTTTCAGCGCCTAGCCATCAGAGGACCTTGCACATTCTGCAGAAGTTAGCTCGTTAATCTGCACAGACCCGGGGATTCTGGGATTCTCAGTGCTCTCGGTAGAGCTCGGGAGCATAAACTGGGGCATGCCAGTGGGAGGAACAGAGCCACCTGGGTCTCAGTTCCTAGAAAGGCGAGTGGCCCGGGGAACTAGGTCACATTCGTGTTGGGTCCCGGTGGCCCAAGTGTGCCACCAGGTCTTCAGTGAGGAGGAATCCGTGACGGAGATTAGAAAACAAGAGGAGTTTCTTGGCCGTCGCCAATAACAGGCCTGAGGTGTTGTAGATGTCTGAGGAGTGGGATAGCTTTGCCAGTTGTCCACGTGGTGCTTGAGAATCGGAGTATTCGTTCCAAGGGCTTTTTATCCCCTTTTTGGAAGCTTCCTTTTTCCGGTTTCCAAGCATGTCACCATGTGGGCCATTCTCTTAGTTAAGAAAGCGGAGTCCAAGCACATCAGGAATGAGAGGACAGCCAAGACCGTCCCGTGTCCCCCACCCACTGGGATACCACTGAGCGTGTACTGTCAGTCAGGGGACAGGCATTGGAACACCTGGGCCTGAGCCCGGGCTGCGTGTGGAGGGAGTACAGCGAGCGAAGTCCCGTCCCCTGTCCCCTGCCTGTGCCTGCCACATTTGATCTTCAGACCTCTGGCCTGGACTCATTCCACCTTGCAGTTAAAGCAGTGGAAGTACGTGTATTGGGCCCCAACTGCCTTCTGATTCAGCACGTTTTTCTTCTGGGCTCCTTCAATAAGAGAAAGCTTTCCAGCCAATCCAGGGCCTCTGACCAGCTCCCACAGGCCACAGCCAGTGGATTTTTGAGTTGGCAAAGTGACAAGACCTTATCCTCTCAGGAGTTATGTCTGCTAAGGAAAAGCTCTGGGTGGTGCCATTGGTTGTATGGGTTGAAGGATTTTTGGTTTCAGGTACCAGAAACCAACTTGAGTTAAGTAAAACACCAGGGAGGCTGCGATGGGGCATCGAGGGCAGGAATGCTGCTGGGCCCTGGGAATGGCCTGGGATTTGGACTTAGAAACCACCCCCAACCTTCCTCCCATATCTGCCTCTTCCGCCATGTTACAGAACGGGGTGCACTCCCCCATCCTTGCTCTCAGTGCTGTTAGAAAGACAGCTAGACCCTCTGGGTGCCCGCCTTCCCAAGTCCACATGCTGGGGATGGAGAAGCTGAGTGAGCCAGCTGAGGGTAGGATCTGCCCCTGGCTCCCATCAGCTGTAGCCAGCGTTGTCAGCTGCCAGGAGCTCACCCCAGCCAGGTGGAGATGGTGGGTCTCAGCAGGAGAGTTGGGCAGGCCCTCTTACACACCTCCACGGAGGGGTGAGTCGCCATCCCACCCGTGTGCTGTTATTTCTGTGTGTGGTACCTATTTCTCCGTCCTTCTCTCCTCAGGCCCTCAGCATCCTCATGCTCCCTCACAACATCCCATCGAGCCTCAGCCTGATCGCCAGTATGGTGGATGACATGTGGCACTACGCTGGGGACCAGTCTACTGACGTGAGTGCTTTCTGCATACCCACAGGATACCGGAAAAGGCATGGGTTAGGCATTTCTTCGGGAGGGTTGTGTAAGTTCTTTGATCACAGATCCCTTCAGGGGGCCTGCAGTGCCATTCCTGTCATGGGAAGGAGAGGCTAGGGGTGGGGAAGGTCCCTCAACAAGCCACAGTGGGAGCCAGGTCCTCACTCGAGGGCCAGCACCCTAGCCACAAATAAGCAGTTGTTCCCTCTGACCTCTAGTGGTGACTGGGCTGCCATTTTATAAGCATTTTTCTCCTCAGTCTCCTAAGATTCAGATTCTGCGTGGGCTTTTTCAGTGTGTGGTTTTCACGAGACTGATTTAAAAAAAGGGGGGCCCCTGGATAGCTCAGTTGGTTACGTGTCCGACTCTTGATTTCACCTTGGGTCTTGATCTCAGGGTCATGAGTTGAAGCTCCATGCTGGGCATGGAGCCTGCTTTAAAAAAAAAAAAAAAGAAGAATGCCATGGAGCCACCAGTTGCTTTGAAAAGGAACTCCCTCCCCCCAGCCCACTTTGGCCTGCTTCGCTAAGAGATCAATAAGCCTTTAAACAGGCACCAGGAAAGAATCTGACTTGTTAATGCTATCATATTTCTGGTAGGAAATTAAAAAATAAAAAGTATACCTTCATAAAAGAAACTAATTTGTGATGGTGCTTTGTGGAATCCAGGCTGGGGAGGCAAAGAGATGCTCCTGCCACAGTTCTAACAAAGGACTTCAATAAGCTTCCCCCGTGTGGGAGTACAGTCACCAACAGAGCTGGTGACAAAATGAAATTAGAAAGCTGAGAAATTAAAGGAATAAAACACGAAGCAGCTGAGCTAGTGCTCCGAAGAGCAGTTTGCTGGGCCAGCCCGAGTGGCCGAAGGACCGGAACCCTCAGCTCTGCCCAGGTGTTCTGATCTGTCCATGGTCCTGTCTCCACCCTCACATGACTGATGAACACACCACAGTGTGCTCGTAACTGGCTGACCATAGAGCCTCTCTGGAATTTAGGTGGCCTAAGACTTGGTCTTTTCACCAGCAGTTTCAAAATGGACTGGATGTAACAAAATCACCTGGGATGCTTATCAGACATCCAGATTCCTTGCACTTTCTTCAGACCCCCTGACTCTAAGCTCTAAGAGGTTGGGCCCAGGAGCTTGCATTTTAATCTCCCAGGTAATTTTGATGTGCAGCCAAGTTTGAGAACAGTACTGTTATCCGGGGGGACAAATGTATCTTCGCAGGAAAGAAGAGATCAGGAGGGAGCCCGTGTGTGCCCGTGGCTTTGGGTAGGAACCACCCCAGACTTCCCCCAGTCCACAGCAGTAGTGGTGACTCACCTTCCTGGGTGGGTTTCTTTGCAGTTTAACTGGTATACCCGCCGAGCTGTGCTGGCTGGCATCTACAACACGACAGAGCTGGTGATGATGCAGGACTCCTCTCCAGACTTTGAGGACACTTGGCGCTTCCTGGAAAACCGGATTAATGACGCAATGAACATGGGCCACACTGCCAAGAAGGTAGTTGGGGCTAGCTGTTTGGGAAGCTGCCTCATTAGACACACCACCCTCCTCAAGCCACAGCTGGTCTCCTGTCTTCTTGCTCCCCTTTGGCCTCAGAGGACAGTCCTGAGGGCCTGCCCAGGGAGTCTGGCTGGCTCTTCCACATACCAGCCCTTCCCTAAGAGCCACACTTGGGTCATTTGTGGTTGTGTCCATAGGCTCTTCCTCCAGTCCACAGGGTCCTCATGAGCCGCCCCCCCCTCCCGATTTGTCCTGCCTGTTTCACCTTTGAGCTTGTGTTGGGGGCTTAAGAGAACCTGACCTTGACTCCTTCTAGGTAAAGTCCACTGGAGAGGCACTCGTGCAGGGACTCATGGGTGCAGCAGTGACGGTGAGTACTGCCCCGCTCATACCTGCCCTCCTCCCATTCCACTCCTGCCCTGTGATCCTTACAACATGTGTCGAGGATCCCAAAAGCCTTAAACCAGAAAGCTACTAATAAGACTGATAGTGGTTCAGCCCCAGTCTCTGATCCTGAATTCCCCACCTCTTTTTTTTGCTGGCATTAAAAAGCATGGCTGACTCCCAGGCCCCTGGCATGTCAGATCTGTGGGTCTTAGCTGTGCCTGCCACCTTGAAAATCCCAATCTTTCCCATTGGAGTCCTAGGGACAGGGCAAGGCCTCATCATTCCCTTTTCTTCCCTTTATCAGCTCAAGAACTTGACAGGTCTAAACCAGCGCCGGTGAGCGGGACAGGGTGTGAGCTAGAGTGCCCAGAAGAAAAGCTGCAGGTACATTGAAAGGGCTTTGAAAAATATGAAGTGCCGTTCAGGGTGTTAATGAGAAAACGCTGAAGGACTCCTTAGTCACTCCCGACAGCCACCTGGAAACCAAAGGGCACTCGATACAGCTGTAGCCTGCAATCGGGCTACCTCTTCAGTTCCGAATACCAGGCCAGGCCTCCTGATGCCTTTCTGCGTTGCAGCTGTGTGATTGAAAAATGAAGCTCTCATCCAAGCCATCGAGCCACAGAAACCCAGCACGTCCCTGTCATGGTCTCACAGATGCCTTGATCACGTCTTAACCTTCCTAAAGTGTTCTCTGGGGCTCCCAAATGAGAGTCAGGGTGTGGAGCCATTACAAGGTGGCCGCCCACCCCCGGCATGGCTCGACTTGTGCCCACAGGTGTTCCTCACACCACCCCCCCACCCTGGGACCCTTCAGAAAGCTGCCTCACCTGAGACTGGTGCCTCCAGACAGCGGTGCTCAGCCTGGCCAGAGGCGGGAACCCAGGCCCTTTGTCGTGTTACACCAGCACGTGTGGCAGGGCTAGTAGTGAGCTTTAGAGGGTAAAAATAGTAATAAATATGTTTGAAGCCGTTTCATGTTGGCAGTTCGTTTCCATCTGGGCCACAGCAGGTATCCAGGACCCCAGAGGGAGACAGCAGTGATGCCGGAAGGGCTTGCGGCTGGCAGCCAGAAGGCCTGGGCTCTGGTCCTCGTGCGGCCTACTGCTAGTGGGTGGTCACAGCAGGTCTGCCTCCCTGGGCCTGTGCTTCCCTTCTGGAAGTGTGGGTGATGGTGGCTTTCCCTGCACTGTTAGCTCCCTTGGCTGCTATTTTCTATGACTGATCATTTCAGGGATCTGTTCTTTGGCATTAATAATTGTCTCTACACTGGCTAGGCTCCCTTTGCAAGTCTGGTTAACTCTGTTGTAGTCTTCTCGAGCTACTATAACAAAATACCATAGATGGGGTGACTTAACAACAGAGATTTGTTTCTCACAGTTCTGGAGGCTGGGAAGTCCAAGATGAAGGTGCCAGCCAGTTCCTGGTGAAGTCTTTCTGACTTGCCACCTTTTCTCTATGTTCTAACAGGGCAGAGAGAGAGCGAGCTCCAGTGTCTTCTCCTGTTCTTATAAGGGCACTCTTCCTATCAGGAGGGCACTATTCCTACCCTCCTGACCTCCCAAAGACTCCATCCCCAAATACCACGTTGGGCATTAGGCTTCAGCATTTGAGAGGAACACAATTCAGTCCAGAGCATCTGTCTTCTGCGTTGCTCTGTCTGACCTAAAAATGGACAGGGTATTGATGGGGGAAGTCACCAGCTAATAGGTGTTTCCAATCTTTTGGCCTTCCACTCGCCCCTTTCTGCACCTCTTTAATTCTTTGTATCATGACTCCCTGTCAAGTCCCCTACGTACCAAATTTCATTCCATTCTCTCCATAGCATCCCTCTTGTACTCAACAGACAACCTTAATCCTTAATTTCCTGAGATGACACAGGCTGTGAAGCACAGGCCCCCTCAGTGCCCTTTCTTTCTGTCTCAGGAAGAGTGTCACCCCCAGCTAAGGCAAACTCTTTATCTCCTCTCTTACTCTTCTGCCTTAAATGTAGTTCCTGCTAAGTTCTATTTTAGAGCCTCTTCTCTGTTATGAGCAGGTGCCCAATCAGAGCTTTCTCCAGGCTATGTGTGGGGTGGGGTGGGGGGCTTTGGTACTCTCTATTGAGCATCTGCACACTGCCAGGCATGTGGAGATGAAGAGCCCCCACCCACCTGCCACAACTACACAGACTGCAGATGATGCACTGAAGTGAAAGCATTGTATCTTCCTGCAGTTTCAGGAGAGCGTGAGCCAGACTTTGCTGAAGTATACTTATGTTCTTCCATAAATGTGCAGATTTACTTCATTTTCTTAAAGGCATCGTAGTATTCTGTTTTGTATATTTAACCTGGTCTCTGTCAATAGATACCTAGTTGTGTTATCTTTTGCTGTTACAAACAGTGCTGCAGGGAACGCCCCCGAACGTGTAACTTTGCTGACAACGGCAGCCGTTTTCGTAGTAGGAATTCCTAGAAGTGTTATTGTTGAGTCGAGGGCGTGCCCAGGTTTTGCCAATTCCCGCCCCCGCCCCTCCCACGGTTGAACCTGATGCACTTCCAGCAGGTGGGAGTGTAAAACGGGGCCCGGAGCGGCAACGGCCTCCGAGCGGCAGGTGGCGCTGTGAGCGCGTGTCTGCGGAAGCGGCGCGGGCCGCGCTGACCCACTTCCGGCGGCGGCGGCGGCGGCGGTGGCGCAGGGAGCCGAATCCCGGGAGCTGGCGGGCTGTGGGGCACGATGCCGTATGCCAACCAGCCCACCGTGCGGATCACGGAGCTCACCGACGAGAATGTCAAGTTCATCATTGAGAACACGGACTTGGCGTAAGGCCCCTGAGGGAGGAGGCCGGCGGCTGTGGAGCGCGGGGGGCTGGAGTCGGGCCGGGCGGGGGTCACGGCCTTCTAGAGCTGGGCCCCCGTGGCGGGCCTTCCGCTTTGGGAACCGTGAGCGCGGGGCTTCGCCGTCGAGGCTGCGGCGTCCTCACGCGGCTTGATTTTCCTCCCTCAGGGTGGCCAACTCTATACGGAGGGTCTTCATCGCCGAGGTGCCCATAATAGGTAAGTGAAACCGGCCTGTCGTGGCCAGCCCCCTCCGCACACCTTGGGGCTCCTGCTCCTAGCGCTTGGTTAGGCCGGGGCGGGGGGCTCCTGGGGTGGCTCTGAGAAGACAGCAGTGCTGTACCGTTGGCCCAGGGCCGCTACGGTCCACTCTCACATACGCGTCGGTGAGGAGCGTGGGTTCGCGAGTCTGCGTATTTGGGTTTGAATACCGTTTTCACGTACTGTCCCTGTGAAACTTGGGCAAGTTTTTCAACTGTGTGGTGCGGTTTTCTCTGTAATATTCGGACATTAATAGTACTTACAGGGTGATGGCAAGGATTAAATGAGGGAATCCCTATTAAATGCCTTGTGTTCAGTACCAGTGGGTGTCTTTTTATGAATCCGTTCCTTCAGCTGCACTCAGAGAACATGTAACTGCCAGGCAGTATGCTAGGAACTGGGAATGCAGAGCTGCATAGTGCAGGGTTCTTGCCCTCGTGGAGCGCCCGGTGAGGTTGCAGGGCAAAGGCGAATCCACAGATAACAGTACTGCAGGATAGACGTGGATCAGTAAGTAGCTCAGAAGTATAACTACAGTGCTGTTGGCGCTTAGAGGAAGGAGGGTCTGCTCTGGTTCCAGCCACCCTGCTCCAGGTGTTTTTCACATTTATAAATATATTACAAATATTTACTGAGTGTCAATTCAAAGTTTGGGTTGGAAAAAGTGTAACTCAAAGCTGCTGCACTCCTAAGGAAATAAGCAGGCCAAATGATTGGTAAACAAGAGAACATTGTAGTTTCCACCACTACCATCTCTAGTCACTTCTTCAGCTCAGAACTTGGAGTGCTGGTCCAACCCCTCCCTAGTCACTCCTTGTCTGTGGGCCTCAGTTTCATCATGAGTAAAATAAGGGAGTTGTACTTTTTTTTTTAAGATTTTATTTATTTGGGAGCGAGCACACAAGCGGGGGTGTGGCAGGCAGAGGGAGAGGGAGAAGCAGGTTCCCTGAGGAGCAGGGAGCCCGATGCGGGGCTCCATCCCAGGACCCTGGGACCGTGACCTGAGCCGAAGGCAGACGCTTAACCGACTGAGCCACCCAGGTACCCCATGGAGTTGTACTTTGAGGCAATATGACATTACAAGTCTAAATGCCATTTTTCCCACAAATTCAGTTCTGCAGATAGTAGCACCTGCTACATTCCAGGCCACATTGGGAATGCAAAAGTTAAGATATTTGAAGACTCCACCCCAAGGATTTTTTGAAGCTGGGAGGTTGAGACAAGATATATACAAATACGATAGAAGGCAAAATATGACAGGGTAGGGGTGCCTGAGTGGCGCAGTTGGTTAAGCATCTGACTCTTGATTTTTGGCTCAGGTCATGATCTTAGGGTTGTGAGATCAAGCCCAGCATCAGGCTCTGCGCTCAGTGTGGAATCTCCCTCCCGCCCTTCCCACACTCGTTTTCTCTCTTTCTCAAAAAATTTTTGAAGTATATGTATAATACGTATATGTACATGACATACATATTGTGTGTGTGTATATATATGTAACAAGTGTCTTTAGGCTGGGCAGAGTCTTGTGAGGGAGGAGCTTGTAGGGAGGGAGTGTTCGTATCTGAATCCTGGAGGTCAAGCAAAGCTTGGTTTATAGGAGCCTCAGAGGATGTTAACCTGCACAGGAGAGGGTCGGGGCATGTGGGACGGGGAGGGGGAGGGAGTAAGGAGGCAGGGTCAGAAAAGCTTGGCTCATGGTCCTCCTTTGGCTTGGGTTGGGGAAGCAATAGAAAACATAGGACAATGCAGATTGGGTCCTAACTGTCTGGTCCTCTTCTGACTTCGTTTCTAGTGTCCACGCCCTTTGTTTGGTGGTTGGCCATTTGATTTATGAATTTGTCTGCATGCAGATGTTTATTAATGAATGAATATGTGTTTAAGTCAAGTGTGTGTGGTAATACAGTTCTTATCCTTTTAGCTCATTGCTGGTAAGCATTGGGTTTGATATTTAGTGTACTGTTTCCATTAAAGGAGTTCTCTAAACATTAGTTGATTGAGTGATAAAGTGTTAAATGGGGCAATCTGGTCATTGCATCATAAAATGAGATATGGACCATAAGTCTGTCTTGAGATTTTTTTCCCCAACTTTTAAGTCCCTGAGTAGTTTGTGTTCTTGGATTTGGTGTTGACATGAATAACAGACGTAAATGCTTCTCACAGAAATATTTAGTTCAAATAAACATGTTCCCACTCCCATGAGTATTCTCTAAGTCAGTATTTTGTATGGAACAGGAACACCCCCCCCCAACATTAAATCTACCTGAGTAGGAAAGGAGGGGGTGTTGCATGTGGTTCCTGTTAAAATGCGGATCCCTGGTCCCGACTTGAGCTGCGGAATCAGCCTCTGGCAGCCTGGCCCAGGCTTTTGTAATTTAGTAAGCATCAGGTGTTTCTTAAATCTTGAGAACCACTGCTATAAGTCTTTAAGTGAATTTGGTGGCTAAACTGCATGTCTGCTTTATTTTTTAGCCATTGACTGGGTTCAAATTGATGCCAATTCCTCAGTCC
This sequence comes from Halichoerus grypus, assembly GCF_964656455.1. Taxonomy (NCBI): domain Eukaryota; kingdom Metazoa; phylum Chordata; class Mammalia; order Carnivora; family Phocidae; genus Halichoerus; species Halichoerus grypus. The sequence continues at coordinate 26,421,456 of NC_135726.1, read as the reverse complement.
TTCATGATGAGTTCATTGCTCACAGACTTGGTGAGTGTGGGTTTTGAAAGGTGAAAGGGAGGGGGGCTGTGCCTGGTATCAGAGGAAGAAGCCTCCTCACTCCCAAGGGGATTTTTAGGTTCTCTTTCTGGCGTGGCCATTTGGACTTCTTTAAAGTGCTTCTTTGTTTCTTCCAGGACTAATTCCCCTCACTAGTGACGACATTGTGGACAAGCTGCAGTACTCCCGGGTATGCGGTGTGATTGGGTGGAAGGGGGGCGGGGGCGGGGGGTTCAGTTCTCAGAGGCATTTTCCCCCACCTCTTACTTCTAACTGTTAGCGTGGAGATGTTGCCTGGAGCCTAAGCAGACATGGGTCCTCCGTTCTGACAGGCCTCAGATTGATTAGGTTCCAGGGGCATCAGGGAGTCTCTCCAGCCAGCCACACAAGACCAGGTATACACCAGAATTCCCATTTATACTGAACGGTGGGGGTTGGGCCTTTTCAGACTCCGATCTGTTCAGACTCTACTTTCCAGGGTGTGTTTTCCGAGTGACAGGAGGCTGGGAGGCTAAAGGGAGTCAACAGAGGGTTGAGGGGTTAGGAGGGCGTGAGGGTGAGAACAAAGGGAGTGAGAACTGGCCCCCACAGCAGCACCTGAGGGACTGGAAGGCAGCTGTCTGTGCCTCTCCCCATAGGTGATGCTCGTTAAATGAGGCCCCTTCCTCTAGGATCATGTTTGTTCTCTGATGGTATGTTAACAGGCCTTGGACTTAGTGGGGGCGGGACAGGATTAGGTTCCCTGCTTCTTTTCCCCAGGGCTGCGTTAGGTAACAGCTTGAGACTTCCCTTTTGGTGGCTTTGGGTGATCCTGAATCAGCCCATCTTCTGATATTCCCAAGGGCATATCATTTTTGTGGTAGCTAACTTGATACATGTTATAAATCTATATTTTTTAAAGAGATGTTTAAGCACACAGACAAGCGTGGAGTTTATCTGACCAGTACTCTCGCTCCTGTCCAAGAACTTGTCATATTCTAACATTTTGCAATATCTGCTTCACATCTCCAGATTTTTGTTTGTAAGAAATGAAACATCGGGCGCCTGGGTGGCTCAGTTGGTTAAGTGTCTGCCTTAGGCTCGGGTTATGATCCCAGGGTTCTGGGATTGAGTCCCGCATCAGGTTCCTTGCTCAGTGGGGAGCCTGCTTCTCCCTCTCCTCCCTGCTTGCTATCTCTGTCGCTGGCTCTGTTTCTCTCTTAAATAAATAAATCTTTAAAAAAAAAAAAAAGAAACCTCACAGATATTGGTGGGGATAGTTGTACAGCCAGTTGAAGAGCAGTGTGGCAATGTCTTGGGTAAAGATATGCATGCCCCAAGACCTAGCTTCCGTCCATTAAATTTTTTTCTAGTATTTACTGAACAAAGATGGTATGGATCCCCCTACCCTGTTTTTGGCTTTTTCTCAAAATCTGCAGAAAAGTTAAAAACCTCAAATAATAAACAGCTATTTATTTTTCACCTTTAGTTGCCAATTGTTAATATTTTGCTACATTAGCTTTATTTATCCTATCCATGTTATTTTTGCTGAACCATTTGAAAGAGAGTTGCAGATACCATGACACTTCTCATCTACTTCAGCATGCTTGTCGTAAGAGTAAGGGTATTTTCCCACATAACCACACTATCATGCCTAGAGTATTAGCATTAACTTGTCATGTTTGCACCGTCCTTACCCAGATTTTCCTAGTTGTCCCCCACACGGCCTTTCTTGCTTTTTGTCTGTGGGTCGGTCATTCATCCAAGATTCATGCATGCATTTGGTTGTTACACCTCTTTAGTCTCTTAATCTCCGATTCCTCTCCTTTCGTTAAATACATTTTTTTTTAAGGTTGTGTACCATTTCATATTTTTATTTTTCATGACATTTTGATTTTTCCATTTCATATTTTTAAGTTTCGGGTTTGTTAACATAATGTATTTGTTTCAGGTATACAGGTCTGTGATTCATCAGTCTTACACAATACACAGCGCTCACCACAACACATACCCTCCCCAGTGTCCATCACCCAGCCACCCCATCCTTCCCACCCCCCTCCACTCCAGCAACCCTCAGTTTGTTTCCTGAGATTAAGGGTCTCTTATGGTTTGTGTCCTTCTCTGGTTCCGTTTTGTTTCATTCTTTCCTCTTTTCCTCTGTGACCCTCTGCCTTGTTTCTCAAATTCCACGTATCAGTGAGATCATATGATACTTGTCTTTCTCTGATGGACTTATTTCGCTTAGCATAATACCCTCCTCTAGTTCTGTCCACGTCATTGTTGCAATTGGCAAGATTCCATTTTTTGATGGCTGCATAATCCATTGTGTATATATATACCACATCTTCATCCATTCATCTGTCATTGGACATCTGGGCTCTTTCCATAGATTGGCTATTGTGAACATTGCTGCTGTAAACCTTGGGGTGAAAAAAAAAAAAACAAAAACCTTGGGGTGCAGGTGCTCTTTCGGATCACTACATTTGTATCTTTGGGGTAAATACCTAGTAGTGCAATTGCTGGGTCATAGGGTAGCTCTATTTTCAACCTTTTTGAGGAACCTCCATACTGTTTTCCAGAGTGGTTGCACCAGCTTGCATTCCCACCAACAGTGTAGGAGGGTTCCCCTTTCTCCGCATCCTCGCCAACATCTGTTGTTTCCTGAATTGTTAATTTTAGCCATTCTTACTGGTGTGAGGTGGTATCTCATTGTGGTTTTGATTTGTATCCCTGATGCTGAGTGATGTTGAGCACTTTTTCATGTGTCTGTTGGCCATTCGGATGTTTTCTTTGCAGAATTGTCTGTTGATGTCTTCTGTCTATTTCTTGATTGGATTATTCCTTGGGTGTTGAGTTTGATAAGTTCTTTATAGATTTTGGATATTAGCCCTTTATCTGATATGTCATTTGCAAATATCTTCTCCCATTCTGTCGGTTATCTTTTGGTTTTGTTGACTGTTTCCTTTGCTGTGCGAAAGCTTTTTATCTTGATGAAATCCCAATAGTTCATTTTTGCCCTTGCTTCCCTTGCCTTTGGCGATGTTTCTAGGAAGAAGTTGCTGCGGCTGAGGTCGAAGAGGTTGCTGCCTGTGTTCTCCTCAAGGATTTTGATGGATTCCTGTCTCACATTTAGGTCTTTCATCCATTTTGAGTCTATTTTTGTGTGTGGTGTAAGGAAATGGTCCACTTTCATTGTTCTGCATGTGGCTGTCCAATTTTCCCAACACCATTTGTTGAAGACACTGTTTTCCATTGGATATTCTTTCCTGCTTTGTTGAAGATTAGTTGACCATAGAGTTGAGGGTCCATTTCTGGGCTCTCTCTTCTGTTCCATTGATCTATGTGTCTGTTTTTGTGCCAGTACCATACTGTCTTAATGATGACAGCTTTGTAATAGAGCTTGAAGTCCAGAATTGAGATGCCACCAGCTTTGGTTTTCTTTTTCAACATTCCTCTGGCTATTCGGGGTCTTTTCTGGTTCCATACAAATTTTAGGATTATTTGTTCCATTTCTGTGAAAAAAGTTGATGGTATTTTGATAGGGATTGCATTGAATGTGTAGATTGCACTAGGTAGCATAGACATTTTAACAATATTCTTCCAGTGCATGAGCATGGAACGTTTTTCCATTTCTTTGTGTCTTCCTCAATTTCTTTCTTTTTTTTTTTTTTAAAGATTTTATTTATTTGAGAGAGAGAATGAGAGACAGAGAGCACGAGAGGGAAGAGGGTCAGAGGGAGAAGCAGACCCCCCGCTGAGCAGGGAGCCCGATGTGGGACCCTATCCCGGGACTCCAGGATCATGACCTGAGCCGAAGGCAGTCGCTTAACCAACTGAGCCACCCAGGCGCCCCCTCAGTTTCTTTCATGAGTATTCTAAAATTTTCTGAGTACAGATTCTTCGCCTCTTTGGTTAGATTTACTCCTAGGTATCTTACGGTTTTGGGTGCAGTTGTAAATGGAATCGACTCCTTAATTTCTTTTTTCTGTCTTGTTATTGGTGTATAGAAGTGCAACTGATTTCTGTGCATTGATTTTATATCCTGCCACTTTACTGAATTCCTGTATGAGTTCTAGCAGTTTTGGGGTGGAGTCTTTTGGGTTTTCCACATAAAATATATCAGCTGCAAAGAGTGAGTGAGTGACTTCTTTGCTGATTCGGATGCCTTTTATTTCTTTTTGTTGTCTGATTGCTGTGGCTAGGACTTCTAATACTATGTTGAATAGCAGTGGTGATAGTGGACATCCCTGCCGCGTTCCTGACCTTAGGGGGAAAGCTCTCAGTTTTTCCCCATTGAGAATGATATTCGCTGTGGGTTTTTCATGGATGGCTTTTATGATATTGAGGTATGTAACCTCTATCCCTACACTGTGAAGAGTTTTAATTAAGAAAGGATGCTGTACTTTGTCAAATGCTTTTTCTGCATCTATTGAGAGGATCATAAGGTTCTTGTCCTTATTTTTATTAATGTAGTGTATCACATTGATTTGTGGATGTTGAGTCACCCTTGCAGCCCAGGAATAAATCCCACTTGGTCGTGGTGAATAATCCTTTTATTGTACTGTTGGATCCTGTTGTATTTTGGTGAGAATTTTTGCATCCATGTTCATCAGGGCTATTGGTCTGTAATTCTCCTTTTTGGTGGGGTCTTTGGTTTTGGGATCAAGGTAATACTGGCCTCATAAAATTAGTTTGGAAGTTTTCCTTCCATTTTTATTTTTTGGAACAGTTTCAGAAGAATATGTATTAATTCTTCTTTAAATGTTTGGTAGAATTCTCCTGGGAAGCCATCTGGCCCTGGGCTCTTACTTGTTGGGAGATTTTTGATTACTGCTTCAATTTCCTTGCTGGTTATGGGTCTGTTCAGGTTTTCTATTTCTTCCTGGTTCAGTTTTGGTAGTTTATATGTCTCTAGGAATGCATCCATTTCTTCCATATTGTCTAATTTGTTGGCATATAGTTGCTCATAATATGTCTTATAATTGTATTTGGTGTTGGTTGTGATCTCTCCTCTTTCATTCATGATTTTATTTTATTTGAGTCTTTTCTCTTTTCTTTTTGATAAGTCTGGCCACGGGTTTACCAGTCTTATTCTTTGAAAGAACCAGCTCCTAGTTTCGTTGATCTCTTCTACTGTTCTTTTGGTTTCTCTTTCATTAATTTCTGCTCTAATCTTTATCATTTCTCTTCTCCTGCTGCGTTTAGGCTTTATTTGCTGTCCTTTTTCCTGCTCTTTTAGGTGTAAGGTTAGGTTGTGTATTTGAGAACTTTCTTGTTTCTTGAGAAAGGCTTGTATTGCTATATACTTTCCTCTTAAGACCACCTTTTGAACAGTTGTATTTTCATTTGTTTCCATGAAATTTTTTTTTAAAGATTTTATTTGACAGAGCAAGAGAGCACATGCAGTGGAGGGAGGGAGAAGCAGGCTCCCCGTCAAGCAGGGAGCCCGACACAGGGCTTGATCCCAGGACCCTGGGATCATGACCCAAGCCGAAGGCAGACATTTAACCATCTGAGCCACCCAGCGCCCCGTTTCCATGAATTTTTTTAATTCTTCTTTAATTTCCTGGTTGATCCATTCATTCTTTAGTAGGATGCTCTTTAGCCTCCATGTATTTGAGTTCTTTCCAACTTCCCTCTTGTGATTGAGTTCGTTTCATAGCATTGTGGTTCGAAAATTTGCAGGGAATGATCCCAGTCTTTTGGTACCGGTTGAGACCTGATTTGTGACCCAGAATGTGATCTATTCTGGAGAATGTTCCATGTGCACTAGAGAAGAATGTGTATTCTGTTGCTTTGGGATGGAATGTTCTGAGTATATCTGTGAAGTCCATCTGGTCCAGTGTGTCATTTAAAGCCCTTATTTCCTTGTTGATCTTTTGCTTAGGTGATCTGTCCATTTCAGTGAGGGGTGGGGGGTGTTAAAGTCTCCTACTATTACTGTATTATTGTCGATGTGTTTCTTTGATTTTGTTATTACTTGGCTTATATAATTGGCTGCTCCCATGTTGGCATAAATATTTATAATTGTTAGATCTTCTTGTTGGATAGACCCTTTAAGTGTGCTATAGTGTCCTTCCTCATCTCTTATTAGAGTCTTTGGTTTAAAATCTAATTTGAGGGGGCGCCTGGATGGCTCAGTCGTTAAGCATCTGCCTTCAGCTTAGGTGATGATCCCAGGGTCCTGGGATCGAGCCCCACATCGGGCTCCCTGCTCCATGGGAAGCCTGCTTCTCCCTCTCTCACTCCCCCTGCTTATGTTCCATCTCTTGCTGTGTCTCTCTCTGTCAAATAAATAAAATTTTAAAAATAAATAAAATCTAATTTGGGGGCGCCTGGGTGGCTCAGTCAGTTAAATGTCTGCCTTCAGCTCAGGTCATGATCCCAGGCTGGGATCGAGCCCCACATCGGGCTTCCTGCTCAGCGGGGAGCCTGCCTCTCCCTGTCCTCCCAGCTCCTGCTGTCTCTCACTGTCTCTCTCTCAAACCTTAAAAAAAAAAAAAAAAGTAAATCTAATTTGTCTGATAGGAGGATTGCCACCCCAGCTTTCTTCTGATGTCCATTAGCATGATAAATGGTTTTCCACCCCCTCACTTTAAATCTGGAGGTGTCTTTGGGTCTGCAGTGAGTCTCTTGCAGACAGAATATCGATGTGTCTTGCTTTTTTATTTTGGGTTTTTAGGTTTTTTTAAGTTATTTTTATACCCGATGTGGATCTCGTACTTAGGACCCCAAAATCAAGAGTCGCGTGCTTCACGGATTGAGCCAGCCAGGCGCCCCCTTCCATTTCATATTTCTGCTAAAGCTCTAGGTTACCTTCCTGCCTCACCTGTGTATGACTGCACACTATCCAGGTGTGGCCCCTTGTTCTTCCTCCTCATCTCAGAAACATCAGAAGCATGTTAGATTTTCCTGCTGGTGTGAGGGGGAGAACAGTTTGCTTGGTTACATTCCAGTAACTCTTGCCTGAAGTTACAGTGTAGCAGATGGTCCCTAACAGAGGCATGGGTTGTTTCCAGCATCGGTTGCTTAAAGAACTATTGATGATTATTGAAGCCGAGTGATGGTTACATGGTAGCAGCCTCTTATACTTGCTCTACTCTTGTGAATATATGAAATTTTCCATAATGGAAAGATTTTGTTTTTAAGAAAAGGTAAGTAGTCTAGAACTTGAAAGGTACTTTTTTGTGTTGTGCCCTGGATCATTTTATTTTAAACGATGGTGACCTTCCCAAGCTAGTCCACTTAGTTCAGGGGAAGCTGCCCTATAAAGCATGAAAGCATCATTCTCTTACTTAACGCCTTGGTTCTTGGCAGAAGAGCACCCCGAGGGCCAGGGTGGGATGTTAGCACAGCGTCTCCCTGCAGTGTGGTCTGGCAGCTGGCGGAGGTGGAAGGAAAACATGGGGGGCAGTGGGTCTAGATGGTCTCTAAACTGGGAAGTGCGTGCACTGGGCAGCCCGTGAGAATGGTGTACCAGATAGACACGGCCCCCCAGTGCCTAGAGCCTGGGGCCGGCTGTTTTACAGCTGGAAAAATGGAAGGAACGGGGTATGAGAAACAGGGAGCTCAGCATTTGCCATCTCTCCATGGACTCATTCCTGCTTCTCTTCCTCCGTCAGGACTGCACGTGTGAGGAGTTCTGCCCCGAGTGCTCGGTGGAGTTCACCCTTGACGTGCGCTGTAATGAAGACCAAACTCGTCACGTCACGTCTCGAGACCTCATCTCCAACAGCCCCCGGGTCATTCCAGTCAGTGTCTCACCACGTCCTCCTCCTTTTCTCTCAAAGTGGGCCAGACTCGGGTGGTTTGTTACAAGATGCGGATATTCCTTGCATTACCCTCTGCCTTCCTCTGTCTGGTGCCTAAAAAGTGCTAATAATCCTGGACACTAGTCAGGGTGGACAGGAACACGGTAGGTGCTGTGTGCCCGTCCTCTGCCACCCAAGGACCCTTTTAAAGGCCATGGTACTGTTCTGACTGAGAAGGTGGTCCCCACGAGGTTCTAGGAGGCACTTCTCTCCCCTCATTCCCAGGTTTGACAGGTGCTGGAACATAGTTGCTGGAAGAGGTGACTGGGGAGACCAACAGCTCATACATGCCTCTGTTTGGGCTCCCTGCAGGTGACCTCCCGGAACCGAGATAATGACCCCAATGACTACGTGGAACAGGACGGTAAGGGGCTGGAGAACTTGTGTGCATGTGTACCCGCCCTGTCATTTTGCAGGCCAGCACGGAGGCCGAGACCCAGCACAGCCTCTCGTGCCGCCTGCTCTCCTTGTCAGCTGACCTTTGAACTGTCCAGATCGTGTGGGCCTCCAGGGGCCTTCCAGGTCAAAATTCAGGGGTCCGTGTCTCTACCGCCCCTTGACGGCCTTAAACCTCTCCCTGCAGACATCCTCATCGTCAAGCTGAGGAAAGGCCAGGAGCTAAGACTTCGAGCCTATGCCAAAAAGGGCTTTGGCAAGGAGCATGCCAAGTGGAACCCAACTGCAGGAGTGGCTTTTGAATATGATCCTGACAATGCCCTGAGGCACACGGTGTACCCCAAGCCCGAGGAATGGTATGTTCTCGTCGGAGTAAAGGCAGGCCTTTAGGGTGGGTTGATGTGGACAGGGCTCTGAGGGAGCGGGGTGGGGGTAGGCTCCCTGTGGACAGCAGCAGTAGCTGCCTGTGCTGACCTGTATTTGACCTCAGGCCAAAGAGCGAGTACTCTGAGCTGGATGAAGATGAGTCCCAGGCTCCCTACGACCCCAACGGCAAGCCAGAGAGGTAAGACCCTCGTCCGGCACCTGAAGGTGAAGCGTGGAAGAACATAGGGTTTTGGTGCAGGCTCTGAGTTGGGGAGACCCTTCCCTCTAGTCCCGGTGCCCGCGAGCTCAGGAAGGATGGAGAACAGTGGAGCCCGTGCCACGTGCATGTCCCAGGGCAGATTATCCTCCCCTAGTTATTGGGGCACAGAGGAGCCCTCCAGTTAGCCACTCTGCTCCTACTCTTGATATTCAACCCCCAGGGAAGGGGACCAGGCCAGAGCCAGAAACGGACCAGTCTTCTGATGGTGAACATGAAGCTTTTTGAGGTGGCTGTGGCCTTGAAGTCCTGTAATGTGCAGCAGGACCACTGTTAGCTGAGTTCCAGGTGGGAAGGGAGTCAGGACCTAGAAGGGAGAGCGCATGATCCAGGGCTGAAGCTCGGGCTAGTGAGCCTGCCTCGTGGAGGGCTCTCACCCGACTCTTCCTCTTAGGTTTTACTACAACGTGGAGTCCTGTGGCTCTCTGCGTCCTGAAACAATTGTCCTCTCAGCCCTCTCTGGATTGAAGAAGAAGCTGAGTGATTTACAGACGCAGTTAAGCCACGAGATCCAGAGTGATGTCCTAACCATAAACTAGCAGCAGCTCACCTGTTTTGGCAGAAAAGGGGTGGGGGGGTGGGAGTCTAGGCCAGCAGCTGGCTCTCTGGTCTCTCCAGAGCCTCTTGTAGCTTCTGGGTCTGGACAGCTGTTGCTCAGGCTTCTTGGCAAGCCATCAGTACCCCCTAGGAAGGTAGCCAAGGGGAAGACGAGTCCCCTTGCAGCCTTGCGCTGTTGCAGACGGATGGCCAGGGGTGCCACTGGTATCTGAGGCAGGACAGTTTTTTACTAGACCGCTAGGATCCCTGGCCCTGCCCCCTGATTGCCAGTAGCAGCCCCAGAACCTCCCTTCCAGCCCGTTTCCTGATGTGCCTGGGCGGGGTGAGAACTGCAGAGCTGAACTCTCCTCTGCTGGTCATTTCAGGTCGCAGACTCTTTCTGTCCAAAAGTTGTTCTCACATTTGTACGTTGGGCTTCCGGTGAGTACTAGAACCCTCATTCTGGTTGCCTACGAACCCTTCCAGCCCCTGCCCAGAGCCAGCCTACTGGCACTTAAATCCCCGAGTGTCCCTAAGTTGAGAACCCTTAGAGAATAGTGTTAGACACGGGCTGCCCCCCACCCCAGATAAACCCCGTTTTTCAAACTTCACTGCCAGTGGCCTGATTATTTAAGATTGGGGGCTGGGGAGGAAGGGCCTTAATGAAGGTCTGGCCTTGACCCCTTACCCTAGAGGTAGAGTATGCCCAAAGCAGTTGATTAGGCAGTCTGGTAGGAGAAGCCAGGAGAAAGCCAGAGAGCTGGTGCAGAAAGGAAGGGATATTTACTAACAGTTGTTGTCTTTTTAAAAGTTTTTATTTTTGGCAATAAAGAGCACAACAATCTCCTTCATGCGTCATCGTGCCACTAACTTGAGCCAGCCCAGCCCTGCCTCCCTCTCCAAGGCCTTTGGCCCCAGGTTCCCATCTTCAGTCTAGTTTATTCCTCTGGGTGGTCATTCCCTGGGTCAGGTTTGGAGCCGAGCTGGCTGTGGCCCCCTCCCCGGATCCAGGGCTCTGGGAGGGGCCTCTGGCTGGATCCTCCTGTCACAACTTGAATAGTGGTTATTTACAACAAGGTCTGTTCCCATAACTCAGAACCCTAAAGTATTAAAAAAAACCCCACACACGCAACCCAAGGTTTGATGGGAATAGAAAGATAGCCCTTCTGCAAGGTAGTCAATAAATACCAGCACTAGAAAATCAATTGCTTTAATTGCATTTCAGCAGGGAGCCTCAGCACCATGTGGGGAAGAGGAAATGGGAAGGGCTCGGTTTCTGAGTGCTTTTGGCTGGCCAGAGGGGCTCCCTCTGCTGGGACATCACCTACCCTCGGTCAGTGGGGGGGGGGGGGGCGGGGGCAGCAGGGGTGCTCCCCACAGCAGTCCTGCCGCAGCCTGCCCTCCGGCAGGGAAGAGCTCGGGACTGGCCACCCTCCGTCTGACTGAGGGAACCAGCACCCCTGCCCCTGGGGGATCTTCTCAGCCTATGAAGCGGGAAGGAGCCTAGGCAAAAATTACATTTTAAAACCAGATTTTCACCTGAGGTGTCAACCAGCTGTCACCTCTGCTCAAAGCTCTCAAGTGCAAGGCTGCGAAACGGCACCCTGGAAGCTGATCCTTCCCGTGCCACCGAGGCCCAGAGGAACGGAGAAGCCACCTGCTGTCTTAGCCCCTGGGGTGCTCGGGGAGTGCCAGCAGTCCCAGCGCCAGCCTCGAGCTGTCCCCTCCTCTGGCCCCGGCAGCGGGAGGGCTGTCCCACAGAGGACGGGACCGCTGCCCTCATGTTCAAACACAGCCTTGACTGGGACCTGGTCATGGGATTAAAAAATGTGTATGTGGTGGGGAGGGGGAAATCTCATTAATATAGAATATGTCATAAGCCATATATATTAAAATCCTTAACAGTATACAGTCCCCCAGTAGCTCCAGCCCTCACACATGCCCTGGTGCTGTGGCCAGCCCTGTGCCTTGGTCCAGGCTCACCCCTGGGGGCAAGGAAGGGACAGCTTGCTCCATTTCTCCAGGCTCCGGGCTGGCAGCCCCCAGCGGCTGTCCACGGTACGCCGCGGCGGTCCTGTGGTGCACCAGCCCCGCCGTCACTGGGCTGGGGTCTTGGCCTCGCCGCTGTCCCCCTGGCTGGGCTTTGGCTTTAGCAGGATGAATCGGTTGAGGAGGTCCGTTTCGGAGCTGGCCTGGGCTGCCCCGTACCCCTCACCTGTGGACAGAGGCAGGCTCAGGCCTCAGGGGCGGGTCCAAGGAGCCCCGTGCAGAAGGCAGGGGAGCGGGGGGGCCCGGCGGGGACTCACCGGCGTAGCTGGAGGCCTCGGCCATGTTCTGGGAGCCCGTGATGTGGTGCCAGTAGGCGCTTCGGGGCAGCATGGCGGTGGGCGTGCAGGGGTACGAGTAATGTTCCGTGCCCTGGTTCAGCAGCTGCGGGGCAGAGGCCCTCCCGTCAGCTCTGGGGGCCGGGGCTTCCTCCCAGCCGTCAGCCCTACGGCCTGCCCGCCCCCTGGCTTCCCCGGCTCCCCGGACTGGCTGATGCCCAGAGTCTCACCCGCACGTTCTTCTCCATCTCCAGCAGCACGCGCTTGTGCTGCTCAGCGATGGCCAGGGTGGCACTGTGGACCCGCTGGTAAATCTGTTCCCCTTCCTGGGTCTGGAAGGTGTAGAGCCCTTCCCCAGCATCGCACATCCTAGGGATGCGAGAGGCACAGAGGGCGGCGTGTGGGGGCCGCACCCCCGGCCTTCTGGGGAACAGGCAGGGCTGGTGGCCGGGGGGGCCGTCCGCACAGCCCAGACATGCCGGGCCGTTTGTGGGTACCAGGTGAGCTCAGTGCTTGACAACCCGCCCACTCGGTCCTTCTCTCGCCCCTCTGGTCTGCGCACCGTCAGGCTTCCTCCGTCTGAGCTTTCTCGAACCAGTTTGCAGAGGAAACAGGCACGCAGGCAGGCAGTAAGCAAACCCGGGGCGTACAGAGGACTCCGCAGCATGTACGTCGAGGCCCGCTGGCTGCGGAGTTCAAGCTAGAGGTTGCCCAGTCCTCACTGTAATGCTACGAGGGGGCGTGCTTTTCTGATGCCCTATTCGGCAGTGAAGAAACGGAGCCCCTGCCCACAGACACAGCTGTAAGCCCCGGCACCCGCTCTGACTTGAGCCCAAGCAGCTTGACTTTGGTAAACAGCTGCACCCTACCTGCCTGCGTGAGCCTTGACGTGTTCATCCGTAAAATGGGAATCTTACATTCCCTTCTGGTTTTCTGTGCTGACAGATAACTAAAGCTCCCAGCACCGTGCGTGACCGTGGTGGGTCAGGGCAGGGAGGCGAGAGGGTCCTACCGGCCAGCCTCGAAGGTGAAGCGCGTGGCGTCCCGGCCGTAGCGACGCAGTGAGCACAGGGGCCACGAGACGAGCTTGGCGCGGGGGTTGTGTACGTCCCAGAGGTAGATGTTCTCGTGGGTGATCTGCAGCTTGCACTCGCCGTACACGTCCAGGTTGGGGCAGGGCAGCAGGAAGACGTTGAAGCGGTCTGCAGAGGGAGAGGAGCGGGCCTGGAGCCTCCCCAGGGGAGGACCCCCCCCCCACCGCCGCCCCTTGCCAGTGCCAGGCCTCACCTGTCTGCTCACACTGCACCCCCGGGGCCAGGAGGTCCGGCTCGCCCAGACTGATGTCGTTGAGTCGCGAACCCAGGCACTCCACGGACAGCGTCTTGTACCATTCCTCCGCCTCCAGCTCTAGAGAAAGGGGTAGCTCGTGCCAGCCCAGGGTCCCCCAGCAGCCCACCCCATCTGCCTCAGCTTGAAGTATTCCCACCATGTAGGGCAGGGAGGGCAAGGCCAGTGGGTCCTGCCTGCCTGTCCCACCTCATCCTGGCGACCTGCTCCCTCAAAGGCCACCCCCTACTTTCACCCCAGCCCAGCCCTGCCTCCCTCTCCAAGGCCTTTGGCCCCAGCCAGGGCTGGTCCTGCTCTGCCTCCTCCCGACTGGACCATGACTGGCCCCGGGGGAGGCTGGACAGAAGCCCGCAGCCCCAGCTCCTCACCTGAGTCGCAGGTGAAGGTACGCGCCGAGTCGTCAGTGAATATGATGGCCACCGCCTGCCTCTTGGTCTCCTTGGGGAGCCGCGTGACACACTTGACGTTGCTGATCTCGGTCACCTGGGACAGCGTCCACAAGGGACTGAGCCAGGCTGGAGAGCCACCCTCTACGTCCCCCCACCCCCAGTTGTGCCACCCCCAGGAGGGTGCTCGCGGACCTCAGGACTCAGCAAATCATCACTGCTACAGACCGGGGGAGCTAGGGCCCAGGCCCCCCTAACCTTGGGGCAGCCTCGGAGGCACACTGACTTCTCATCCGGATACTTCTCCAGCCGCTGGGGCCCCTTGCTGGAGGATTTCCGGAACACCAGCCAGCACCTCCGGTAAATCTGTGGGGTGAGACAAGGTGGTGGGGGGAGGGGGGGTCAGGCCTCCTGGGACCACTGCCGCCCACATGGCCCTGAAGTTACCCTTGCCTACCGCAGGGGGGCAGTGCTACCCAGCCTTCCCCGGAGACCCGGCCCAGGAGACAACCTGGGGATGGCAGGCACCAGCAGTGACACCCCTTGGGGGACGGCCCCCTCCCCAAATTGAGAAAGCAGGCATTTCTTCGCTGGCTCTGAAAGGCTGTCCCACAAACGGTACTCTGAGTCACCAAGTACTGTGCGCTCAGCTCTCAGCTTAACAGAAACAGCCAACCAGCATTTACTGAGTGCTTCCTATTTGTACCCAGCACTCCTCACGGTTAACCTCAGGGTCACTCTGGAGGTTGGTTTATCATCTGCACTCTACAGATAGGGAACTGAGGCACCAAGAAGTTAAGTCACAGCTGATAAATGTTGGGGCCAATATTTTAAAAAGGCTGGCTCGGCCCAGAGCTGACACATGGAGCCCACTGCATAAACATGCTGTCCGGGCCTCGGCCGTGTCGGCCACAAGGGAGGGCATGTCCTAGGGACAGGGACTAGCCCCCTGTGCGGGCTCGCAGCCTGCACGTCACCCCGGCCCTCGTTCTCAGAGCCGGCGGAGGGCTCTGGATGTGGATCATAGCCGCCCCTCCCGTCCCTGGCCGCCCGCTCTTCATTCTCTGACACCCTGGACTGCAGGGCGCCAGGATTAGTTCCCTGTTCCAGTTGGGAAGCCAGAGGCTCTCAGGTAAAGGGGCAGTGCCAAGAACCTGGGGTCACCCCAGAGCACAGGGCCTTCCCAGGCACGGCTCCCTCCTGTCCAACCCCGCCAGTGACCCTGTGCCTGAGACCGCCTACATCCTCTGCAGCTTCATGCACTCCTCCCGACAGGCGAGGAGCCGGGGGCAAACCGGCTGGGCAAAGCCCCTGAGGGGCGGCCTAGCCACCTGCCCAGGCTGCTGACTTTTCCTTCCCGGCCCCCTCAATCCCAGGCTCTCTTCCAGCCCAGAATCTGGCCGGGATGCACCCACTCTGTCAGCGAGCACTCCAGAAGCCTGGCACAGCCCATTCCCAAGGAATCTCCGGTTCACCCTCTCACTGGCAACCGTAGGGAGGCGGAGGGGAGCCCGAGGGGAGCCAGAGCAGAGCGGAGGAAGCAAGGGGGCCACAGCCCCAAGCCCGCGGCCCCTCCACGGCCCGCTCTGCCATGCGGCCACCAGGTCCCCATGCCAGGAAACCACTCAGAACCATTAATGGCTCCTATCTGGGGCTCTAGGAGGCATGTCTGCCCCCGTCCGCATGGCCCTGGCGCCACCCCTGGCCTGGCCGCCTAAACCACAGCAGCCCCAGGTCTCCACTGGGCAGCTCCTCTAGGCCAGACTGTTTTCCTCTCAGAATCTGCCCTCCCGTCCTGGTAACCGTGCCAGCACAGCTCTGCTGAACGAGTGCAGGACCATACGAAGAGCCCATGAATGAACGCACGGACCAGTGAATGAGCCTACCAGCTCGGGCTCCGTGCGGCCTGCGGCGTGGGGGCAGAGGCCCAGGGGCCTGAGCACCCTGGCGGCCTGGTTACAGACAGATACACACACACACACACAGCCCCGGGGAGCCACTGTGCTCAAGAGCCCTCTTTCCCCACTTCTCATGGTCTTTGATCAGCACTTCCGAACTCTGCCACAGCTCTGCCAGACGAAGGCCCTGGCGGGGAGAAGGGTCTGCCCCCCTCTCTTTCCGCCCCTCCCACCTCACCTTTGTGAGCCGAGACAAGAAGGGCCGCCCTGGGACAGGAATGGCCGGGTGACTGAGCCCCTCACATCAGACCTGCAGGGGGAAGCTGAATCCCCCAGGCAGAGGGAGACCCAAATTGGGTCTGGCCACAGCCCACACCCCGGCTCCCAGCCCCTCGCTGTGCCCACCTGCAGGCCACTTGGTTCCCAGGTCTCCTCCTGGAACAGGTCCGATACTGAGCCCAAGTGGCGGCCTCAAGGGGCTTGCCTTTCTGGTAAGCTCTGCCCAGTACAGGGCCTGGGCCCAAGTGGCCCCTGGCGACCGGCTAGACCCCGGCCCACAGGAACGAGGAGCCATACTAGAAGCTGGGCCCCTGCTCCCTTGGGCCCCCACCTCAGCTTCAGCTTCTCTCCTTGTTCTGTGCGCCAGGTGGGCTCCCCTCTCCCCCCCACCTCTCAGCACAACAGCAAGGCGGCTGATGCCCACCAGGGCCCGACTCCCAGGCTGGAACCCAGGTTGGGATACAAATTCAATTCCAGCCAAGCCTCCCGACGTGCCCACAGCTCAGCCACTGCACTCGGCCCGGACAGCACACACCCCACAGGGGCCGCAGGGCCACAGACGGGGAGGGGGCAAGAACCACCCTTCTCTAAGGCCAAGCCCTGTTCAGTCTGGTATCCGGGCAGGGAAGCCGTATCAGAGCTCTACTCCTCCCCCACCCCACTCAGGCTGAGCCAGGAAGCCTTGAGCACTCCGATCCCACCCCACCGCCATCAGGGCAATGGGGGAGGGGAGGAAGAGAGAGACAGGGAAGGGGGGGCGGGAAACACAGACTTGGGCCAACTCCGTTGGGAGGGCTACCTTCCTACTGGGGAGGGTGCGGCTACCAAGACCCCTCACTGGAGGTGGGGGAGGGTGGGCAGGGGAAGAGAGGCAGCTCTTGGACAACCTCACCAAGATCACTAAGTTGGTCCCCGGAGCCCCTGCTCAGGCCCTGCGGGGCGGGCGGAAGAGGTGTGTCTGAGGCCTCATCCCCACAGACCCGCTGAGCCCCCAGTTCTGGGCCAAGCACCCCGCGAGCAAGGAGCCTCCGCCGACAACTTGGGAGGCAAGCAGCCTGTCCCAGAGCCACCGGCCATCCTGCCCTAAGTTCCCATTCATAAGCCACATGAACACCAGCTTCTCCACCCTCCGCGCCCTCCCACCACTGCCCTGCCCCGCCGGCGACTGCTGTCCTCTCCCAACACTTCTCTAACAGTGAGAGCAATAACCAAAAGAAACACCGAAGGAGCCGCACACAGAAAGCCACGGGCGGCTGGGGGAGACGACGGACGTAAAGGAGGCCAGGCGAGGGGAGGGGAGACGCGGGGCGGCGAGGCCGGGAGGCGGCCGGGGGAGGCGGGTCTCCGCTCCGACGCGGCCCCGCAGCCGCCGGCCGGGCCACAACTTCAACAATGGCAGGGGAGCCGCCTGCCCGTCGGCGGCCACCGCTGGCCCAGCCACTGGGACGCCGGCCACGGCCGCCTGGGGGGGGGAGCGCAGGCGGCACATGCCGGGCAGCCGCCGGCCACAAGCCTCGAGACCACGAGTGCGCGACGCCGGCCCCGCGGGCATCCGCGCCCCAGCTCCCCCCACCCCGGGCTCCCGGCCGGCACCCCCCCCAGCCGGCAGCTCACCCCCAGCTTCCTGCTCTTCATCTTCACGTAGCCTTGCTTGACGATGTCGTTGAAATTGGTCGCCATGGTCTCCCCCCCCCTGCCCAGCCGGGGCGCCGGGCCGGGCGCGGGGAGGGCTGCCCAGGTGGCCTGGGTTTCCGGATCCTCCTATCACCTGTTCCAGACGCTCCGTCGGCGGGGCCGCGCCGGCCGCTCCTCACCTCGCCCGCCTCAGCATTGTTCTAGCCGCTCCTCTGCCCGGCGCCGGCTGGAAAGAAGAATGACAGGGAGATTCGACAGTGACATCTTTCTCTTCCCCTGGCTGTCTCGCTCTTTTTTTCCTTCCTCGTCCCACACTGCTCCCTCCCTCCGCCCGCCCTCCTTCCTTCCCTTCCCTCCCCACCCCGGGACGGCAGAACCATTCAGGAAAACCGAGGTGGAGGCCGCAGCGAGGAAAATGGTCCAGCCCAGTCCCCTCCCTCACGGCTGGGGCTGGCGGTTAACCCCTTCCTGGGAGGACTGGCGCTGGCTCCCACTGTGGAGCTGGGGACAGAGGGAGGTGGCCCGGGAGCTGCGGTCCCGTGTCCCCTGTCCCGTTACAACTCTGGAGCAGACTTAGGGTGACGGGCCCAGGGCCAGGCCCCCTCCCGTGCCCAGGAACCTCACGGGAGAGCCTTCCACGAGAGGGGAGGCGGGGGTTCCCAGGAGATGGCACAGAGTCTGGGGTCTGAGTGAACCCCACACTCCCCGAGGTTCGAGGTTCGTTCAGGACAATTTGCCTTGTCAATCTCAGTAGACCCCTCTGCCCCACCCCATTCTATACCTGGTTCTCTCCAGCCCACTCAGGCCCTCCTCCCGGCCCCTGAACTCTTCAGCAGCTCCTCTGGGTGCTGCTTCCTGGGTGGGAGGGCAGAGTCCGGCGGGGCGGGGCGGGGCGGGCCCCCAGATAAGCCTGAGGAATGTGCTGGGCCGGCTGGAGGTGGCCACTGTGGAGGCAGTCGCCTCGGCCTGGCACTGTGCTAGGAAAACCGGCTGGTCTGCAGGGCTGCGGGTGCTGGTGCCCCACGTCCTGAGCATGGGCGGGAGTTAATTACAGAGAGAACCAGCAGTCACCCGGGCCTGGGGTTGAGGACACGGCACCAAGGGGGATGCCAGCAGGGCCGCTCAGGAGCGGGCAGATAAAACACATAGCTGGGACGCAGACTAGGGGAGGCGGGGGTGTCTCAGCAATGACGCGGTCCAACATACCCATTCTACAGATGGGGAAAAGAAAGTTGCCTAGAAAGGAGAAGCAGCAGGGCTGAGGTCACACAGCAAGTCTAGGGCGCAGCCAACGATGAATGAGAAGTCTCGGAGCGGGTGACGGAGGCAGGCCCGGGGGGTGGGAATGTCCTGCGGACACGTCCGGCTGCCTACCAGCACTGAAGCCCTCTCTGCCCCCCAGGCGCAGCAACACGGCCCCCCGTGTCTCCAGGATTGCTAGGTGGGAACGCGGCACCATTTCTGGGGTCGGCTGGGCGTCTGTGCTGTCAGGATGAAGCCCTGGGGCCGGCGTGCTGCTGCATCTGCCAGCAACATGGCATTAATTCTCTCCCGAAGGACTGTCTGCTGAGTCCCTAACAAGGAACAGATGGGCCTACCCCAGTGGGCACACACAAACAAGGGGGGGGCGGAGAGGGTAATGCTCCCCTAGCCCACCTGCACCCGAAAGCCTCTTCAGCACACCCTCAGCTGCCTCCCTGCCCACTCACTCCCGCTAGCCCAGCCCCCTGGGGCCCAAGGCCCTCCCAGATGGGGCACCCCAGGGCTCTGCTTTCCGCCTGTGAAGTCTGGTCTAGGCTCCCCTCCCCAGCACTGGCCCCAAGCAGCCCTGCCACACCTGGGCTCTGGCCGGCAGAGACTGGAAAGTCGGCGAGGACCCCCCTCCGTAAAATTCTCCTCCAAGATGACAGCAGGCTGAACACTGGCCACAAGGCCTCTGGGTTCACTCAAGGCAATCTGGGATGTGGCACAGCCAGGAATGTGAATCTAGCGGCCTGGCGGCTCTGGGTACCCACTTCATTTCTCTGTGCCTCAGTTTCCCCATCTACTTTAAAAGAGGAAATAAATCCATGGGCATCTGTCTGCCCACTTGGGACCCACAGCTTCTGCCTTGAAAACTAAGGCTATTTTTATTTTAAAGGCTGTGAAACCACCCTAACCCAGCCTTCCACCTGCCCGGTGCAGGCCCCTTGTCACGGCTCCACCGACCGGCTACCTTCCCAAGCGACTGCGATGCCAAGCTCTCAGCACCACTGCCGTGGCCGCCTGTGCGCAGGCCCGCGCCCTGGGCCCTAGAGTCAGCCCCGCAGAAGTAAACCAGCGGAAGAGCAAGCTGACACGGGAAGCCTGGGTAGCAAAGGGCTTGGCGGCTCACCTGGCCACACTCAGTCCCTAATGGAGTTTGCAAGACCAAGGCCCAGCCTGGGAGCCACAGGGGTACAGCAAAGGGGAGTAAGGGAGGGAGGGGGAAAGGCCAACAGGTGGACCCACAAATCTGACGGGCAGCGGGATCAGGCGTGGGGGGTACCCCGCACGAACACATCCCCTGAGGGACTGCACTGCGTGGAGCTGGAGAGGGAGGCCCCGGCGGGGAGTGTGGCTCCGTGGTGCTCGGAAGGCCAGGAACAGGGCTGAGGCCACTTTCCCCATCACTGCTGAGCTCCCACCTGCTCGGCCTCTCACGAGCCCGCCTGCGGCCGGGAAGAATGCCCCACTCCTTCAAGGCCTGAGGTCTCGGGCCTGGGAGCTCAGCTCCGAATACCCCGAAAAGCTAAGCAGAGTGCCCAGCAGGGCCCCCCATTCCCCCCTCCCAGTTCGGCGTCAACATGGCCGCTCAACCAGACACAGGACCCACCCTGAGCTGGGCCACTAAGGGCTCCTGTCCAGAGAGGGCCCTTTCCCCAGCTCTCCCCAGGAAGGGCAGGGGTCCTGCGGGGCAAGGGCACGGAGACTCCCCGGTGCGCAGCAGAGCAGCGGGGACAAGGCCCATGCCCACCTGCCCCCTAGGGCAGAAGCACGCCCTCCCTGCACCTCGATTCTGCCTGGGGGCTTCGGCTCTGGGACAGACGCTACTTGCTGCTGTGGGCAAAGCAATGGCTGAGCAGGAGCGGCTGCCTGCCTGGCTGGGCCCCCCACCCCAGGACAGACAGGATCCTATCAGGGCTTCAGGGACAGCCCTACCTGCCCCCGCTGTCATCTCGCCATCTCACCCCCGGCAAAGATCCTATCGGCAGGATTCTCTCCGGCACCAGGGACATTTCCCATCACCTGTACTGGGGCCCTCTCCCCCCCAGCGTGATGCTTATCAGGGGCCAGGACGGGATTCCCCCATCCTACCCTCTGCCTCCACCTCTGCAAACCCCCTCACGGGGAACCACCGCCCCTAACACGGCAGGTCTCATCCCAGGTGGGTGGCAAAGACAGATCTGGACAGAGAGGAACAGAGGGAGGAGGGAACATCGGCACAGCCACGGTGTTAAGGGCCCTTAAGTCAGGAAAGTGATGCTCTGCTGGCGCATACGCCACCCTGCTCTCTCCTGGTCCCTCGCCCAACGCTCTGGCCTTATCTCCCCCTGCAATGTATGCATGGGCGCCTTCTATCCGTTCCTCAACAGGCCTAAATCCTTCCCACGCAGGACCCCTGCACTTGCTGCTCCACGCCTACAACACTGTTCGCTCAGACGGTCCAAGGTTCATGCTACCGCCTCATTCAGGTCTCAGCTCAAACGTCACCTCCTCCGAGAAGCCTTCCCTGACCACCCTGGCCAAAGAAGCCTGCCAGTCAGTCTCCATCCAGCCTCACTGTCTTCCATCACACACATCACTATAGGGTTGTCTTCTTCCTTCATCTCTTCCTTTGCTGCTCGGCCACTCTCTGTCTCCCAGAACACTCTAGAACATCAGTGCCTTGTCTGTCTAGTTATATATAGCTCCATCCCAGTGCACAGACTGGTGCCTAGTGCAGAGTAGGTGCTCAATAATTGGGGACTGAAAGCATAATTGTCTCCAGGATTTGTCCTCCTCCTCCTCCCTCCCACCACCACTCATATCCACCTGGCAGGACCCAGCTCAACTTCCAGAGGCCTGGAAGCAGCGACGGGCTCCCACTTCCCCGGGTCCCAGGGCTTTCACAGGGCTGACCGTCATGGCCAGCAAACTGTCGTTCCTGGAGAACCGGCCAGGCCCCAGACCCAGCCGAGTTCAAAGCTGCCTCGGGGGAGAGAGTACTGCTGACGCTGCGTCCAGGCCTGGCCAGGCTGCCCCACCTTGGTCAGAGTTGTAGGGTGCCCTGCCCGGAAGGAGGATTGAAAAGTAGGCAGCACCCAAGCACACAGAGGCGAGCAACGGGGTGGGAGGGGGCACAGCTCCTGACAACCCATCCTGGAAGGGGGGCAGAAATGGCCCACGCTTGAGCCCCCTCTCTCTGCCAGGGGCTAGAAAAGAATCCGCACTAAACAAGACCAGCCTCTAACCACTGCCGTGAATCCTGCTGGGCCTCTCTCACTGCCCTTGACTTGCAGCCCCCTAAACCCCAAATGCTCCATCCAAGTGTCCTGGCAACTGCCATGCACCCACAGCGTGGGACTGGCCTGCACAGAGGCCCTGCTCTGCCCACGTCACCCAGGTGTTCAGCCTCTCGCATCCCTCTTTGCTGTGACAAAAAGCATTTAACTGGAAGCAGGGCCTTGGGGGCTCCGGGGGAGAAGGTGGGCAGTCCCCCAGGGCCAGGGGAGGAAGGTTCAAGGAAAGGAGGGGAGCTGGCCCTGAGTTTAAGTTGTAGGATAGCAACCATTTGCAGGTGCGGGCGGGCAGTGAGCAGCTGGGGTAGAGAAGTCTCTTGGAATTTGGGGAAGCTGAGAGAGAGCAGGCCATGGGGAGCAGGAAAGTGGGGAGGATGGGGGCTGCGATGGGCTGGGATATCCCCTTGGGGATGGCAGGCCCAGAACAGCGAGCACAGGGGCCTGGGCGTCTCTGGCTTGTGTGGGGCAGGGGTGAGGGCAGGCCCCGACCTGGGCTCCCCTGGAGAGGAGAGCTGGGGTAGGTGGAGCTCGGGGAGAGTTTCAGGGGCCCGGGTGGGGGCGGGCGGCCCGGGGGGGCGCTTTTGCGGGCGGGTCCCCGAGGGCCCCTCCGCCGACAGGGTAGGTAGGTCCCAGGGGCTTGGAGAGTTCCCGGGCTGGAGTCGCCGAGGGTCTCGCGGGCTCGGGCGCGGCCTAGGGCCCCCTCCCCGCCTCGCGCCCCCCAAGTTACCTGGGCGCCAAGGCCCGGGCCCGGGGCGCTTGCTCGGCGGGCGGCGGGCCAGGCTCATGCCCGCGTCACGGCGCGGCCGGCGGGGGCAGCGGGGCGGTGGCGGCGCCGCTCCGGGCGTGGAGCGCGAGGGAGGCGCGGCCGCCCGGCGGGGCTCCGGCAGAGACTCGACTGCGTTGCCCCCGCCGCCGGCGTCCCGCCCCGCCCCGCCCCGCCGCCCCGAGGCCCGCCCCCGCCGTATTCCTCCGAGCCGCGGGACACCTGCTTCCGCCCCGGCCCCCACAGCTCGCCGGCGCCGCCCCTTCAGGTCGCCCTCGGCAACCTGCCCAGCCCCACCGCCCCTCCCTGGGTCCCCAGTCCCAGCCTCCTATCGCCTCCCAGCCCCTGAAAGCTGAACCCTAGAACAGCTCCCAGCCCCCAAATCTCAACCCCCAATTCCTTCAGGAATCATACGCGCGCGCACGCACACGCACACACACACACACACACACACCCATTGCTCCCCTATCCCCAGTAGGACTCCCAGGTCCCTCCAAGCCCAGCCTCCCCAAAACCTCCTCAGCGGTGCCCCCAACCCTCCACACACGCACTCGTAGCGTCAACAGCACCTCTACCCCAGAGGTCCGCCCCCCTAGCAGTCTGCCAGTCTCTCCCTCCCCTGGCCTCCACTCGACCCTCAAAACACCCAGTACTCCCATTCTCAGTCCCCCTGAGACTTTGGCCTTAAGTCCAAACCCCATTCCTCCGTGTCACGCCCCAGCGCACGCACTCCCCTCCTGCCCCTCAGGCCTGTCGTGCGGGTGTCCGGTGGCTGGCCTGCTGGAATCCCAAACCACAGGCCCCCTCAGCTGTGCCAGGCAGGGGTGAGGACCTAGGGAACTTCCTGGAGAGGGAAGGTCTCACCCCTCTGGTTTTCCTGTCTGCACCCCAGTACACCAGTGGTTCTCAAAGTGTGCTCCCGGGGCCAGAAGGACCATCACCAGCATCACTCTGAAACTTACTAGCTATGCAATCCCCCTGCCCCACCCCAGATGAAATCAGAATCTCTGGGAGTAGTGCCCACAAACCTGTTTTTTATCAAGCTCCTAGGTGATTCTGATGCACCCTATCGGCTGCTTTAGACCAAATATACAAAACAAAACAAAAGGGCAACGCTCTCAGGTCCCCTCCCTCCTCGGAGCTTTGTACCATCACTTTGCTATTGCTCAATAAACCTGCTTTGCTGCCCACCAAAAAACAAAAACAAAAACAAACAAAAACCCCCAAAACAAACAAACAATCAACAACAAAAAGGAAACAAAACGCTGCACCTGGACAACAGAAACCCTGAGAAAGGAAAATGCCTCCAGGTCAAAGCCTGGTCCAGGTGTCCTCAGAGAGATAGGCCTAAGGCATGGAGGGACCAAGAACCACCGCACTCACCCGTGGCGTCCACGCCCCTGCCTCTAAGACACTGGGCCTCAGCCTTGCCCAGGCTTGCCCAGGGAGCTTCTTAGTGGGCTACTTCCCTTTCCCTGAACATTTCCCTGCATAGTCACTGTGGTGCCCGGGACCACCAAGGGTGCCCCCAGGACCCCCAGCAGCCTCCCACCTTGGGCCTGAGCTAACCAGCCCCACACGGCCAGGGGAGGAAGCAGCTGCACTGGTCCCTGCTGGCCAAGCTGGCCTGGGTCTCGACCTTCTGAACTCCCCATGCATCTCCCAAACTTGACCCCACCTGCTTTGCCTCAAACCCCAGCCTACAGAGCTCCCAGCACTTGATCCATTACAGCAAACTGTTCTTGACAGAAACCTCTGGAGGACTTTTGGCCAACCATCCCCACAACAAAAGTGTTCACAATAATCTTCTTGGAGTGCCTGGGTGGCTCAGTCAGTTAGGTGTCCCACTACTGATTTCAGCTTGGGTCATGGTCTCAGGGACGTGGGACTGAGCCCTGCATGTAGCTCTGCTCTCAGCAGGCAGTCTGCTTGAGGTTCCCTGTCTCCCTCCCCCTTTGCCCCTCCCCCTGCTCGCTCATGTGTGTGCGTGCTCTCTCTCTCTCTCTCTATATATATATCTTCCTTCTCCATCTTCATCATTTTCACCCAATCTACTCTCTGTGTGAACTATTGTCACCTAAAGATTTTTTTTATTTGGCAGAGAGAGACACAGCGAGAGAGGGCACACAAGTAGGGGGAGTGGGAGAGGGAGAAGCAGACTCCCCACTGAGCAGGGAGCCCGATGTGGGGCTCGATCCCAGGACTCTGGGACCATGACCTGAGCCGAAGGCAGATGCCCAACCATCTGAGCCACCCAGGCGTCCCCTAAAGATTTTTTTTAATTAAACGTTTTGAGATAGTTGAAGAGTCACATGAAATTGTAAGCTACAGTGCAGAGAGATCCATGGACCTTCACCCAGTTTCCTTCAGTGGTGACATCTGTGTTAGAGTACAATATCACAACCCAGATACTGACATTGAAACAGTCAAGATACGGAACGTTTCCATCCCCACCAAGGTCTATCTGTGATGTTGCCCTTTATAGCCACAACCACTGCCCTCCCACTCTCACACTCTCACCCCTCCTTCACCCCGGGCAACCACCAATCTGTTCCCTATTTCTATACTTTGGGCAACCACCAATCTGTTCCCTATTTCTATACTTTGGTCATTTCCAGAATGTTATAAAATTAGAATCATAAGTATGTGATCTTTGGGGAATAGCTTTTTTTCACTCAGCATAATTCTTTGGAAATTCATCCAAGTTGCTGCGTGTATCAATAGTTCATTCCTTCCACTGCCAAGTAGTATTCCATGATATGGATGTACCACAGTTTGTCTATTCATACATCCATTGAAAAACGTTTGGGTTGTTTCCAGTCTGGGACTATTATGAATAAAGCTGCTATAAACGTTCATGTACAGGTTTTTGTGCAAACATAAGTCTTTATTGCTCTGGGATAAATGCCTGGGAGTGCAATTCCTGGGTCATATGGTAATTGGGTTTACTTAAAAAGAAAAAAACCACCTGCCAAACTGTTTTCCAGAACGGCTATACCATTTTACGTTCCTACCAGCAATGTATGAATGATCCCGTTTCTGCACATCCTTGCCAGCATTTATGGTTGTCACTCTCTTCTCCTTTTTTCTTTTTTTAAAGCCATCCTGATAAATGTGTCATGATATCTCATTACAGTTTAAATTTGCATTCCTAGTGGTTGATGTTGTTGAACATCTTTTCATGTGCTAATTTGCCATCTGTATGCCATCTTCCGTGAAATATTTCTTCATGTCTTTTGTTCATGTTCTAGTTTGATTATTTGCTTTTTTGTTGTTGAGTTTTGAGAGTTCTTTATATATTCTAGATACTAGTCCTTTCTTGGATATGTGTTTTACAAATATTTTCTCCCAGTCTGTAGCTTGTCTTTTCATCCACTTAACAAGATCCTTCACAAAGCAAAATTTTAAAATTTCAATGAAGTCCAAATTATCAACTTTCCCTTCGATGGATTGTGCTTTTGAAGCCAAGTCTAAGAACTCTTTGCCTAGCCCTTGATCCTAAAGATTCTTTCCTATGTTTTATTCTAAAAGTTCAATAGTTTTGTGTTTTACATATAAGTCTGCAATCCATCTTGAGTTCAATTTTGTAGGAGGTACAAGACATAGGTTGATCTTGTTTTTCCCCTTTAGCCTGTGGATGTCCAATTGTTCCAGCATCATTGTGAGATTCTCTACGTAATCATGTCATCTTCACATAGAGAGTTTTCTTTCTTTCTTTCTTGTCTGTATGTCTTTTACTTCCTTTTCTTACCTTTTTGCATTGGCTAGAATTTTCAACACTACGTGGAGTAAAAGTAGTGAGACCTGACATCCTTTCCTTCTTCTTAATCTTAGGAGAAAAGCATTTAATTTCTTGAGTGGATTGTCATATAAATATTGATTGGATATTTGGTGATGGTGTCACTGAGTTCTTCTATATCCTTGCTGATTAACTCGTTGTTCCATCAATAGTTGAGAGAAGGCTATTGGTGTCTTCAACTATTATTGTGGATTTGCCTATTTCTCTTCAGTTTTATTAGTTTTTTTTAAGATTTTATTTATTTGAGAGAGAGTGAGCAAGAGAGAGAACACAAGCAGGGGGAATGCTAGAGGCAGAGGGAGAAGCAGGCTCTCTGCTGAGCAGGGAGCCCAATGCGGGGCTTTATCCCAGCACCCTGGGATCATGACCTGAGCTGAAGGCAGATGCTTAACCAACTGAGCCACCCAGGTACCCCAAGTTCTAGCAGTTTTTGTTTCACATATTTGGCAGGTCTGTTGTTTGGTACATACTTATTTAGAATTGTTATATCTTCTCAATAGATTGATCTTTTTTAGTAGTGTATACTGTCCTTCTCTGTCTCTGTAATTTTCTTCTTCTGAAGTCTACTTTAGCTGATATTAATATAATCACTCCTGCTTTCCTTTGATTCGTGTTTTCATGATACAACTTCTTTCATTCTTTAATTTTCAATCTGCCTATATCATTACATTTGAAGTGAGTCTCTTGGAGATGGCATATATTTGGTTGTGGTTTTTAATCCAGTCTGGCAAATATCTAATTTTTAACTGGTGTATTTAGACCATTTGCATTTAGTGTAATTCTTGATAGGCTAGAGCTTCAATCTGCTGTTTCATTTTCTGTTTTGTCTGTTCTTTTTTTGTTTTTGTGTTTTCTTTTTCATGCCTTCCCATGAGTTACTTGAACATTTCTTACAATTCCACTTCGGTTTACCTATTATGTTTTTGAGCGTATCTTTTTGTACAGCTTGTTAGTGGTTCCTGTGGTATTGCATTGTCTATAATTTGATGTCTACTGGTATGATCATTTTGCCAGTTTGAGTGAAATAGAGAAATCTATTATAGAGACCTCCCTTTAGGTCACTCTACCAATTTATAATTTGTTTTTAAGTTTTTCTCTTTATGTATTTTATTTTATTTTTATTTTTATTTTTTTAAAAAGATTTTATTTATTTATTTGACAAAGAGAGACACAGCGAGAGAGGGAATACAAGCAGGGGGAGTGGGAGAGGGAGAAGCAGGCTTCCCGTGGAGCAGGGAGCCCGATGCGGGGTTCGATCCCAGCACCCTGGGATCACGACCCGAGCCGAAGGCAGACGCCTAACGACTGAGCCACCCAGGTGCCCCTCTCTTTATATATTTTAGAACCACACCAGGTGGTGTAATAATTTTTGCTTTAACTGTCAAATATAGTTTAGAAAACTCAAGAAGAAAAAGAAAGATGATTGCATTTACCCACATTTTTGCTTACCGTGTTCTTTCATCCCTCTTGGGAGATGTTCTAAGGCTCCTTCCTTTGTTGTTTTCTTTCTGTTTAGAGAATTCCCTTTAGGTTTTTTTTTTTTTTTAGGTAGGTATAAATTTTCTTAGTTTTCCTTCATCTGAAAATGTCTAGATTTTCCTTTATTCCTGAAGAACACTGCCAATGGGTATGGGATTCTGGGTTAACAGTTCTTTTCTTTTAGCACTTAAAAATTATTTTGCCCCTTCCTTCTGGCCTCCATGGTTTCTGATGAGAAATCTATTGTCATTCCAATTGTTTTTCCCTTATATGTAAGGTCTTGTTTTCTTCTGGCTGCTTTCTTTTTTTTTTTTTTTTTTTTTTTAAAGATTTTTTATTTATTTATTTGAGACAGAGAGAATGAGAGAGAGAGAGCACATGAGAGGGGGGAGGGTCAGAGGGAGAAGCAGGCTCCTTGCTGAGCAGGGAGCCCGATGCGGGACTCGATCCAGGGACTCCAGGATCATGACCTGAGCCGAAGGCAGTCGCTTAACCAACTGAGCCACCCAGGCGCCCTTCTGGCTGCTTTCAAGATGTTTTCCTTCATCTTTAGCTTTCAGAAGTTTAATTTTGATGTATCTCAGAGTGGCTTTGTTTGGATTGTCCTCTTGGCATTCATTCAGCTTCTTGAATCTATAGGTTTATATCCTTTACCAAATTTGAGAAGTTTTCAGCCATTATCTTCAAGTACTTTTTCAGACCTGCCCTCTTTATCCTCTCCTTCTGGGACTCTGATAAAACAAGTATTAAATATTTTGTTACAATCCCACAAGTCCCTGAGGCTCTGTTCCTCTTTATTATTATTTTTTTTTTCAGTCTACTTTCTCTCTGTTGTTCAAACTGATCAATTTCTATTGTTCCATCTTCCAGTTCACTGGTTCTTTCCTCTGTCTCCTTTATCCTGCTGTTGAGCCCACCCACTGAGTTTTTTATTTCAGTGATTGTACTTTTCAGTTCTAAGATTTCTATTTAGTTTTCTTTACACCTTCTGTTTGTTTACTGAGACTTATAGTTTCATTTGTTTCATTGAACCATTTTTTAAAATTATGGATGCTTTAACACTTTGTCAGAGAATTCTAACATCTCTGTCATCTCAGTTTTGAAATTTCTTGGTTGTCTTTTTTTTTTTTAAGGTTATTTATTTTAGAGAGAGAGAGAGAGAATGAGCAGGCGAAGGAGAAGAGAGAGAGGGGGAGGATCTCAAGGAGACTCCCCGCTGAGTGCAGAGCCTGACACTGGGCTTGATCTCATGACCCTGGGGATCATGACCCGAGCCAAAACCAGGAGTTGGACGCTCAACCAACTGAGCCACCCAGGTGCCCCTTGGTTGTCTTTTTTTATTCATTTGTGATCTTTCTGATTATTGGTATTAGTGATGTTTTGAAATCTGGACACTTTCATGAGACTCTAGATCTTATTTAAACTTTCTGTTTTAGCTGGTATTCTCTGATTCTGCTCCAGCAGGGGATGGGGGGTGGGGGCCAGCCAGCACCTGGTTACAGCCAAGTGGAGATAGAAGTCTAGATTCTCTACTTGGCCTCTGTTGACAAGTGGGAGGGCAGATCTCCTCATTCTTGTTGGGTAGGGTTGTTCTTGACTGACACCACAGGGGAGGTGGCCTCACTTCTTCAGGGCAGTGGTGAAAGTCCTGAGTTTCCACTAGACTTCCTCCGATACCACCCCAGAGAAGAGGGAGAGAGGTGCCTCATTATTGTCAGCTCCCCATGTGGTCTCCACTGACACGGCAGCAGGGAGCCTCATTGTTGGTTGGGGACGTCTGCTGAGGGTGGAAGTCTGGGCTCCCCATTGAGCCTTTGCTGGTGTGGGTGAGGGTGGGGCCACATTTTTTTTTCTGTGGTTTTTGGTTGGCGTAGATGGTTATCATCTAAAAGTTTTCTGTCTTGCCAGGATGCCCCTTTTCAGACTAGATAGAGCAGGCTTTTGTTGGAGCTTTCTTTTAGTCTGTGCCCGTTGGCAATTCCCGGTGGCTGACTGCCTTTGCATCAAGAGGGCAATGTACGAGGCAGAGCGAAAATCCAAGGAACTCACCACATGTTCGTGCTTGGGTCCCACCTTTCCTAGCCTGTCTGCCTTCCCCGTGCTGTTGTTCAGAGTCTTCTTGTATTTGTTTTACATATAAGTTCCAGGGTTTTTAATTGTACTTATTTGGAGGAATAGAGAAAAGTGGGACTACTTTATCTTTCCAGAAGCAAAAGTGCCAACTCACTTAAGAAAAAAACAAACAAACAAACCAGGACGCCTGGGTGGCTCAGTTGGTTAAGCGTCTGCCTTCAGCTCAGGTTGTGATCCCAGGGTGCTGGGATCGAGTCCCGCATCAGGCTCCTTGCTCAGTGGGGAGTCTGCTTCTCCCTCCGCCTGCTTCTTCCTCTCCCCCTCTCATGCTGTCTCTCTTGCTCTGTCTCTCTCAAATGGATAAATAAAATGTTTAAAAAAATAAAAACTAAATAAAAAACCCCATAAACACCACTCCTGCTCTGCCCTTGAATTAAGTAATACTATTCATCAAATCACAGATTGGATGAGTGCCAGTTTATATATATATATAAATATATATATATATAAAAATATATATATACACACACATATATATAAAATGTACTATATATGTATATATAGTGTATTATATATACATTAAAGCTTTATTGAAGTGTAACTGAGTTATAATAAACTGCACACATTTCAAATGTACGGTGTGATGCGTTTTGATATAGGTATACTTATCAGCGCAACCAAGATAGTGAATATATTCGTCTTTCCAGTTTCTTCCCTCCCTCTCATTTCTCCTCTGCCCTCCCTCACCCCCATCAGTCCCCAGGCAATCACCAGTTTGCTTCCTGTTGCTAGATATTAGTTTGCATTTTTTGCTAATTTTATAGATCCACACATACGGCAAAATACAACAGTAATAAAAAGAACAAACTACTGATAGTGCCAACGACATGGATGAATCTCAAAATAATTATGCTGAGGGGCACCTGGGTGGCCTAGTCGGTTAAGTGTCCAGCTCTTGATCTCAGCTCAGGGCATGGTCTCAGGGTTGTGAGTTCGAGCCCCGCGTTGGGCTCCACACTGGGTGTGGCGCCTACTTAACAAAAAATAAATTAGATTAAATAATTATGCTGAAAGTGAAAGGAGGCAGACAAAAAAAGAGTACATATTGTATGATTACAAACACACGCACACACGTATCACAATATCACATTATAACAGATTCTATTATATTATATATAGATTATAACACATTATAATACACACACCACATCTCAAAATATGGAACTGTTTCATCCACGTGCTACCCCAAATCAAGTATTTGCGAACTACTACTCTGAACAATCTTTCTAAGATCTGGTTTCCACATCTGAACTCAGACGTTGTACCCAGGTGGTGTTGGTTCAACCCTTGGGTGTAGGTGCGGAGAGGGGAGGTTGGGGTGCGGTGGGTCATGGGGAAGAGCCTTACATGGAGCCTGGAGGCCTCCGGCTGTGAGGACATTGGCAAATCCTTTCCCTTCCCAGACCCAGTGTCCTCATGTTTAAAATCAACTTCATGAGTGAATGCCCAGCTCTGTCCTCCAGCGCCGACCAGGGGAGGTTGGTGCCAAGTGGGTGCAGCTCTCCAGCTCACGGCTGGGGGTCTCCAGCCCGGTTCAGTCTGGCATAGATGCTGGGCCTGGGGCCGGGACAGGGCTGGGCAGCATCCTGATCTCCGGTTGTGTTTGCTTTATTAGCTCTTTCAGACCCAAGCCTGCTGAGCTACAAGGCTGCTCAGCCTCACCAGGCGGACTGATTTTAATTTCTAATATTTTCATTTTAATTTCTAATATTTTCATTCTGCAGCCAATACTCCTTCTTGGTTGGGAGACCAGCTTTGCTTCTTGCCTGGGCATTCTCAGGGTTTCAGTTGCTCGGGGCCCGATCGATCTGGGAGAGAATGAACTAGAGCAGCTACAACGGAGAGCCAGAGAGGACTGCCCCTCTAGCTCTACTCCTGGGCTGTAAACACTGGCCATACCCAGGGCCTTCCTTCCTTCTCTAGCTCCCCTGGTCCTCCCGGGCTGGGAGGGAACACCAAAGCCCAGGCAGTTGGCAACTCTGGTCAGGATGAGCCGCCCAGGGACACTTGGGCAGTGGATAAGGGACAAGGGCTTGGCTGTGTGACCTCAGCTCTGTGACTCTATTTCCCTGTGCTGATGGAGGGGGAGGGGTTGCAGACCCCATGTGGCCTGCCGAGGGCTGCACTCTGAAGGATGGGAGGGCTCCAGGCAGAGATGGGCAGTGGCTTAGGCGTGTGGGCTCTGGAACCAACCACCTAGTTCCAGCCGTGCTTTCACTGCTGGGGCAACTTACCCAGCTCCTCTGTGCCTCAGTTTTGTCGTCTGTAAAGTGGGGGTGACCAATTCTGAGGACATACATACAAAGCCATTGGAAGGGGACCCTGCACCTGGGAAGGGGTCTCCCCAGACAGGTCAGTCCTCATCCATAGCTGTTGTTTATTGTCGTCTGTTGGTTTCTGAAATTTCCTACAATGGCCAGGTGTGAATTTCTCAATTAAAACAGCTGCTTAAGGGGCGCCTGGGTGGCTCAGTCGGTTAGGCGTCCGACTCTTGGTTTCAGCTCAGGTCATGATCTCAGGGTTGTGAGATTGAGCCCCAAGTCCAGCTCCGCGCTCAGCGTGGAGTCTTCTTGTCCCTCTCCTACTCCTCCCACCATGTGCGCGCTCTTGCTCTTTCTCTTTTTCTCTCAAATAAGTACATAATAATAAATCCTAAAGAAAGAAAAAACCTGTTTAAGTACAAAATGTTAGTTGGAGTTAAGGGATGTGATCACTCCCTACCCTCCCTCGGATGGGGCTCTTTGGGGGTGGAGGTGTGGGCGCAGTTCTCTGGAAGGGCTCCTCCACGGGATTCTCATCACCGCCGTGAGCCTGAGGACAACCCAGGCCTCAGGACCTGCCTGACCCGGGCGTCCGGCCAGGAGAGCGCAGGAAGGAGGGCGCATTCACAGGCACTTGATAATCCTGATGACAGAGGCGGGGAAGCCTCTGGGGGTCCATCGCAGCTCTGCTGCAAGACCCTTCACCATCTGGACCCTCAATTTCCTCCTCCAGAAACGGGAACAATGAAGGTGACATGAAATACTATTTGTGGAAGGATCTGCCCGGTGCCTTGTGCACAGAATGGAAGGGGGGCTTTATCACGTGTTACTATTTTTAAATCATTTATAGTACACTCTGACCTTAGCCCCTCAGGCCTGACATTTTCTCCCAGGAACTGCAAAGCCCTTCTACCGAGTTGACGCTTTCGGTCCCTCACCCCTGCTCCCGTGTTGGTACATCACTTGAGAGTTTACGAAGTATTTTCACCCACACCACAACAGGATAGCCCAGCCACTCCAGCCCCTTGGCGATTTTTTGCCCGATTCAAGCATCTCTTGTACTATTATTGACTCAATACTTTTTCTTTAAATCGCCTCACATTTTTCTATTTGCCTTGCGAACAATCTATATAAATAAAATGCCTAAAAAATAAGACAAATGCATTAAATACATGCTGGCTAGCATGGCCTGCCTGACAAGCTCTTATTAAAAAAGGAGCTGAGCGAGTGGGTACTAAACCCACACTACCGCTTGTCTGACACTTTCCTTGGCAACCGGCAGAGGGTGAAAAGAAAAATGAACAGGCAATTGCTTTCTTGTTGTGCGACCCAGGTTGGTTCAGGCTGTTCTGTGGAGTGTGACCCACATCATCCTATTTACCATGCTGGTGTGAGTCCACACTTGGGGAAACACCGTACCAGCCTATTAAACCTCACAGTAGCAATCCAGAGTATATACTGCAATCCCCAATTCACGGGTAGAAAAACTGAGGCCCAGTAAATAGAAGAATCTGTTCAGGATGACGCAGTCATGTCAGAACTTGAACTGGGGACCATGCGGTCTCTGTTTCTTGGGGCCTTGACATTACCTAGAAGGATGGGAATCCTTGTCCATGTTGGTCCCCTAGGAGGCCACCTGCAAGTTCCTCACCCGCCCTCCCCACCGCTCTTGGGAAAAGGGCGGGCTTGACAGAGCGAGTGTCAGAGGAGGTGAAATCTGGAGGCTCGAGGAGTCCCCGGAACGCTGAGCAAACCGGCCGCAGTCCTCAGACTGATGACTTCTTTTCAAATGGTGTTGGGGGGATGCTGGCGTTTGTGGGAGCCCCAGGCCCTCTGCCCTCCAAGGTCAGTTCACCACTTAAGCCGAGGCCCCAGACTGTCTCCCTCCCCCAGCTCCACAGTGACACAAACCAGCCTCCCCAGGAACCTTCACATCAAAGGGGACCGACCAGGAGGTGGTTGGAGAGGAAGGAGATGGGGCCCCCTTGCTCCCTCTGCTTCCTCTAAAGGAGGCTGGGCCAGGGGCAATTTCCGATGGATGCAGAGAGCAGCTCTCCGGAAGGAGGCAGCCGTTCCAGCCCCGCCTCCCAGCCCACGGCTCTGCGGGCACTTCTCCTGGGTCCCCCAGGCTGCCTTCCCCCGAGCACTCGTGTGATATGCTAATAGCAGGTCTGACAGGCTGGTCCCTGGACGGGCCTGCTAGCCAGCCAGGGAGGGAGGCTGAGTGCTTGAGCCAGCCTTCCCTCCTTGGTTCATTGACTCATTCAACAAACATGTGAGCACCTACTCTGTGCCAGGCACGGGGCACAACGAGAACAAGCCGGCCCTTGAGGAGTTCATGGTCTAGTGAAAGCGACAGGCATTGATCTCAGAACTCAGTTGTAGCTGCGACTGTGGGAAGGGCAGAGAGGGTGAGGGAGGGGTTATCTGGGGCTAGAAGAGATACGGGGAGAGCTGACCTGTCTGGGAAGGTGTCCCGAGAAAGTGATGAAAGCAAGAGTGAGTTAACTAGGTGAAGAGGGGAGGAGGGTGGAGTGTTCTGGGTTGGGGGAAACTCACGTGCAAAGGCCCTGTGGCAGAAGAGATTCTGTTCTGTATATGACTGTGGGAGGAGACTGGAGTGGCTGCAACGCAGAAGAAAGAGGGGAAGGATGGTGCTCCGTGAGGGTGGCCACACAGAGAGCCCTGAAGGCCAGTTCAAGGGTTTGGTGTTCATCTTAATAGAAATGGGGAATTTGTCAAGGGTTTTTAAATAGGGAAGGAGACAGGATCCAACTCCCATTTTGAAAAAGTCCTTCGGGCTGCCCTAAGAGACTGGATGGAGGGGCCTGAATGGAACTGGGGCGGGAGGGGCAGGGGCAAGACAGGAAGCCAAGGCAAGTCTTGCAGGAGAGAGGCGGTGGGGCTTGGGTAGTGAGAGGGGTGGCGGCAGGGGACAGATCCTCGGGAAGTCAAGTGTCTCTGACCCCTTGGTGACTAGCCACCAGGAGCCAAGAGAGTCAGAAGAAAGAAGAAAAACCCAGAGCCCAACACCATGGTATTGATTCTTCCACATGTAGAGCAAGAAAGCCAAGCCCATGTTGTGCGCTCCACTCAAATCTGATTCTGCACCCACCCCCTCTTTAACAAGGCCGATTTGGCTGATTGTCTGGCGTCCCCCAGGAGAAAGGTAACCTCATTTATTTGACTGGCCCCCGACTGCTGGCCATTTAGCTCTCTCCGCATTTGGCTTTGTAAACAATGTCACAAGGAGCCCGGTGTGGTTAAACGTTTGCAGCCATGCTTATATGCTCCGTGTGCTTCCAGGCTTCTGCCAGTGACCCGTCTGTTTTGGCTACATTGTGCCAGGCTGCTCTGGGGTGGGGGAGAGCTCTAACCCTCTGCCACCTGAGTTCATGCACGTCTCCAGGGCCCATGAGGCCAAAGCAGCCGTAGCCGCTGCCTGAAGAAAACCCATGTAGACCAAAGGCTAGTGTGAATTCCACGGATGGCTTAAACAGACTTGTGCCTCATCCGCTCTGAGGCGTCCAGAGGGCTACTTGCCAGGAGTCGTACCTATCTGGGGTAAACACATGGATCTGAGGACGCCCTTGTCTTCCTCTGAGCCCCCACCCCAAGTCTGAGACGGAGAGATGCCTGGAGAAGACATTCCCCACTAACGTGCTCGTCCTCTGGGGGGCCCTCACAGAGAGGTGATGAGAGCCGGGAGGGCTTCTGAGCTGAGGGGGACGTGGGGAAGGTGGGGAAAAGATATGGGGATGAGGTTAGTCCTCCGGGGAGCTGGTGATGGCTAAAGGCGGGGGTGCTCTGCCCTGGGGACCCACCCTCTGGTCATTGCCGGAAGCAGGTCCGTCCCTTGGAGCAGAACTTGGTACGTAATCGGTGGGGCCTAGTGCAAAACAAAACTGCGGGACTCCCTTTAGAATTAAACAACAGAGCATTAAACCAAGCAAGAGGTCCTTCCGAGCACTGGGCCCGCTGTGACTGCACAGGCCACAGGCCCTGCTTGGCCTCTCCCTTCTAGAAAAGAGATGTCAGGAGCGTGGAGCAGCAGAGAGGAGGTGAGGGAGGCCAGCTCATGGGCGCATCAGTTAAGAAAGAACCAGGGGCCAGCCCAGCCCAGCCCAGCCCCATTGTCACTGTAGCGGGGACCCTCTGGGGCCACCTGTCAGGCTGACCGTGTGGATGGATGGGGCGGGGAGCGGAGAGGAGGGGAGAAGCAGATGTGGCCAGAGACCTGGCAGACCCAGAACACGTCCACGGCCACAAGTTTGGCAGCAGGGCACAGGGGCTGATTCAGAGCCAGAGTCAGAGGAAGCAGAAAGAAGGCGGCCAAGGTCCCTCTGGGCGGGGAGGGGGTGTAGATCTGAGGGCTGCCTGCAAAGCCAGGAGAGGAATGCTGAAGTGAACAAAGGTGTGAGCAACAGTGGCCCTTCCTGGCTCTGTGCTTGGCCCTCAAAGTCTGCCAGTGTCACCCCCTCTGGGAAGAAATGACAGAACCTAGAGGTGCTGACGCCTACCCGCCTACTCTTCCTTGTCTACCTGTAGCCCCACGCTGCAAGGAACAGATGGGGAGCGGAGGTCTGGCGTGGTGGGGGACTGGCCACCAGTGGCAAAGGGGGGCTCCCAGGGGTCCCCATTCCCACAGTGGGATCTGCCTCACAGCGGTTGGCTTACACCCTTATGGAGCCCCCACCTGCTCCTCCTCCCTTCACGCAGGCCCGCGGGGGGCTGGGGGCAGCGGCAGGTGTGCGTGTATGTTCAGGGAGGGCAGGGGCTCCCCCTCTTCCCCATATCCAGATCTAGGGCCAGCCCCGTGGCCAACTCACCTGTCCTGGTCGACCCCTAGATGTTGTCCCTGGCGCCTTGGTGACTGTTTTGGGATGAGCCATGCGGTAGCCTTTCCACTCTATCTGGGTTTGATCGTCCATAAAAAAAATTAATGGTCCCTGCAAATAAAGAAGCATAACAACAGAGGAAGGCTTTTTAGACAATCAATTAAAAGCCTAGGAGAGGGATTATCTCATTGAAATATCAATTTTTAATAGCACTGCATCTTTGAGTTTCCTCTCAAAAAACTTTGCACACTCCATTTGCCTGCCCTGCTTTATAACTTCATCTCTTGCTGCCTTTGACCGACCTGAGCCTCTGGGACTGGCCTTGGGCACAAAGAGCAGGGGCCTGAGAGGGAGCATGGAGGGTCCCTCATTCATTTGCTCATCCGCTTACTCATTCATTCATCCATTCACTGAACACTCAGTGAGCTCCTTCTAGGTGGTAGGTGTAGGTGCTGGTTATAAAGGTGACTAAAAAGGACCCAAAATCCTAGCCCTCAGAGCATTCAAGGGCTGGAAGGGAGTGGGAAGTCAGCACCAGCCAGGTGAATAAATCGGCAATTGCAAAAGGAGAAGCCATCCAGAAAAATCAATGTCAAGGGACTGAGATGGAGGTTCATGGGCACAGGAGAGGGAATTTCCGTGAGGCTAGAGGAGCCAGGGAAGGATGTGGAGGGAAAGAAGTTTCAGGGTAGAAGGAACAGCATACCTAGAGCCCTGAGGCGGGAACAGACTTGGGGTACTGAAAGAGTAAAAAGGAAGCCAGCGGGCTGGGACGCAGTAAAAGAGGGGGACATGGTGGGAGATGAAAAGAGACGCCATCCAGTCCTCCCAGGGCCCCGGAGGCTGGGGAGGGGCACGTGGTACATGCAGAGTGCCCCAGGAGTTGCTGGTACGGAGGTTCCAGCACCAGCTCTGGACAACAGTGGCCCTGGTCCAAATCCTGCTTCTCAGCGGCTGGGACACCTGGGGAAGCCGCTGGGGGTCTCAGC
Organism: Halichoerus grypus; assembly: GCF_964656455.1. Classification (NCBI taxonomy): domain Eukaryota; kingdom Metazoa; phylum Chordata; class Mammalia; order Carnivora; family Phocidae; genus Halichoerus; species Halichoerus grypus. Next base: position 26,383,400 of record NC_135726.1, on the reverse strand, counting down.
CTCAGTGTTCTCACCCACTAAGGTGGGAGAATAATTGTGACACCTCACCGGGCTGTCATGAGCATCAAAGGAAGTCAGAGGCAGACTGCCTGGCGTGGCACCTGATTTCTCTCTGACCCCACCCTCCTCCGCTTGGCAGCTTCCTCACTTCAGCCCTTGGGGGCACTGGGGGATCAGATAAACTTTATCCCATAAGGGATTCCCACCAGCCACATCCCAAGGGATTTCATCACACACAGAATTCCAGTTTGTCAGCCACTGGGGTGGGGTTGGCGGGGAAGGAGCTGGTGGTCCAGGCACGGACTAGGTGCCTTCGTTTTCCCAGGGCTACCCCCCTGAACCTCATTCCATCCTGGAATGAAGAGACTGGGCGACTGAGCGGGGCTGAGGGGGCGGTGCATGCAGCTGGAGGCAGATCCCAGACAAAGATCCCGAGATCCCCACGCCCCAGGGACAAGTGCACGGCGCTTGCACACAGACACGATGGGGCCCTTGGACAAAAGCAAACTGTACTGCTGGGAGCTGAACCCCGTGCTGGGAGCTTGGCAAACGGGCTTTCTAATCCCCACAGCACCCCACGGTACATGTGTAGAAACGGAGGCAGGCTCAGGAAGGCAGGTTAGGGGTACAGGCGCCTAGCAGGGGTAGAAGAGCGCCACTCGCTGTCTTGACTTATTATAATGGAGGTCAAAGGAGTGAAAGATCACAACACTATTAAAAGGGCCTGGGGCGTCCCAGGTCACGGTTGCTGGGGGACCTTGCATAGGCTGCTTTGCTCTCTGGACCCCAGTTTACTCAGCCAGGTAATGAGATTCCCCACTCCGAGCTGCCTAAGTTAGAGGCTAAAGTGCCTTGCGGGAGGAGAGAGGGCCTTGCAGAGTATCTGCAGGGAAGAGGGCTTGATGTCCCCGGTTCCCTGCATCATCAGCTTCCTCCTCCCTCCCTCCCTCCCGCCTGCTCTGCACCGGCCCAGCCCCCAGCCCCCAGCCCCACACTGCAGGCTGTAGCTGAGAACAGCGGCCTGTGCTTGCCTGGGTTCAGATCCCTGTCCTGTCATCCACTGGCTGGTCTCTTCCCTCTCTGGGCCTCGCTTTCCCCGTCATGCCATTGCCCACCTCCCAGGTTGTAAAGACAAAAATTAAATGACTCCCTGGAGGAGGAGCGTCAGCTCTGAATGATCCCCTCCCTCCTCACTTGGGGAGATCCAAATTCCCAGAGGCAGGACCCCTGCCCTCAGAGCTGGAGGGCCAGGGGTGAGCTCGCCACAGAGCTGTCACCCAGTCCGACCAGGCCACTGGTGCAGGGGCAGAGACAGTGCTGGTGAAGCCAGTGGGGTTGGGAGAAAGACCATAGCAACGGGCCCGTCTGGACCTGAGACCAAGGAGACTTGGGGAACGTGCTTAAGGGCATGTAGAGAGCACCCCCAAGGCCAGGATGTGGAGTGAGACTCTATTTGTCCAGCAGTGGGGAGCCACGGCTAGTTCTTGAGTGGGGGAAGGAAAGGCTAGGATGCGCTCCTCTGACTTTGGGAAGCCTGGGAAGTGGGAAAACCACGGAGGAAGGCTTCATGTTTACACCTCTTTAGGCTACCTCCTGCGGAAGGGCGGGGGGGGGGGGGTCTGAGCACCATGGAGACAGCCCTCAATGCAGCTGGGTCTGTGCAGTTGGAGGAGAGCTGGGAGGCTTTCCAGGGAGCCCTGCTCCATGGGGAGGAGTCCGCCTGGGGCCTGGGAGGAAGCTGGCATCTCGCAACCCTGCAATTAGTAGGCAGAGGAGCTGGGTGGTGGTTGGGTAGGGGGCTGAGAGCTGCAGCTGGTTCATGGGTGCCGCCTCTGCCTCCAATATCCCCCTCACTGCCCCAGAAGGGTGCCCAGGGTGGCTGGCAGGCCCCAGGCAGACAGGGCACTGGGTTCTTGGGAGGGAATGCAGAGCAGAGGAAAAGCCAGAAAAATAACACTAACTGTAAAGTCATATTATCGGGTGTGGGTTTGGACAACCCAGTTGCTATTGTGCTCATTTTACAGATTGGGGAATGAAAGCCCAGAGAGGGACAGGGGCTTGCCAAGAGACACAGCCACACCTCCCCCACACCCCCATCTGAAAGAGCTGGGGCTAGATGCCACGTTGATCTGGAGGGCTGGGGTGCAGGGTCACTCCTGGGCCCGAACTTCCATGCAGGTAACCCTAGAGACTGCCCCCCACCCCCCTAGAGTCAGGCTGGCAACATGACCTCTGCCGGAGGGAGAGCAAGGGGCGGCCAACCCCAGGGCCCCCAGCCCATCCCTGCAGGGGGAGGAGGGGCAGTCTGGCCCAGCCGGTTCTCTAGCCTGCCCGGGCACTCCAGGCCCTGCCCCTGCGCTGCTGGGGCTTTTGGTACTGGACCATCTGCCCTGGGAGACTTCTTATCTGAGCAGCACCCGGACCCATCCAGGACCGGTCCTGCAGGCACTGTGGTGGGGCTGGAGTGGGGGGGGGCGGCGCGGTTCTGGCTTCAGCCTTCTAGCATGCCATCCGTCTTCCTTCCCTCCCTCCCCTCCCCTCTTTCACAGATGCCCACTAAGCCCAGGCTACCTTGCTGGCTGCTGGCAGGATTCTCTGGCCTCCAGGAGCATCTGGTGGGACGGCAGAAGCAGACAAGTACACAGCCCGCTACCACTCTTCGAATGAACCAAGTAGCTCAGCTTGGAAGGGCTGGTGGGACTTTGACAGGGGTGGGGCGATTCTGGTGGCCTCGGGGAGCTCAACGGGACTGGAGCTGCAGGCTTTTGGGCCAAGTGGAGGGTGGTGGGGCCACAGCGGAGGGCAGGGGCCGTACCATGTGGGGCCTTGCCTTAGAGGGGTGGGGTGTGGGAGCCGTGATCAGGAGCTCGGGCTCTGGCCTCCGATCCATCTGACCTGAACGCCAGCATCCTCACCGATGAGCTGTGTGGCCTTGGGCTAGTTACTTGCTCCCTCTGAGGCTCTGCATCCTTGATCAAAAGAGGGAAGACACGGTAGGGCCAGCCTCAAAGGGTGTGAGGCACGTGGTGTGGCTCCGTAAGTGTTAACTGGTCTTGGCAGTCGCCCCTGCGTGCACGAGCTCGGAGCCCACGGCCGACCCGTGGGCCCGGCCCCCCAGAGCTCACGCTGACTTCGGGCCAGTGGAAGAAGGCTCACATGGCCTCCGGGCGGCCATATATAAATAAGGCGCATGCAGAGTAAGGCTGCAGGGAGTGGTGGGGACTGTGGCCCCCCGAGGTGCCTGTGCCCCGCTCCGGGCAGCACCCGCTTCCCTGCCCGGGGGCCACGACCCCACGGGAGTGTGAACCCAGTGTGGGCCGACGTGCTGACTCCTCACGAGAAGGAAACCTGCATTTTTCTGAGAAACTCCCCATTACTAAACTAGCATGCATATAATAGCGTTTTTAAAGCATGTCGGGAGCCACAGCTGACGCTTCTGTTGGCAGAGGCTGCCCCCGTGAACAAAGGGATGCAAGAGAGGCAGCGCATTCCAGGCCTGGAGAATCTTCCAGCCCTGTGGTCCGTGGCTGTGTCTCCCCTCCCGAGACTGGTTCTCCTCTGGACAGTGAGGTGGGAGGCCAGACCCTCTCCTCGCTGACATTCTCTGGAGCGGCCCTGCCCGCACACAGGGGTGGGAACGGGGCCCCTGCTCAGCACTCTGGCCGGAGGTGCCAGGCAGTCTGGGGGAGCCCGCTGCGCCGGCGGATCTGCTCTGTGTCTGGGAATGGCAGGTCCGCCTGGGGCCTGGGGAGGCGGCCCTCAGGGCTGTTGTCAGTGAGGGCCTGGCTCCTGGGGGGGTCAAAGGGCAGCAGTTCAGCCTCTTCTGGGGCCAACTTCCTGTTTGGGAGAGAAAACAGAAAGACCCCTGGCAGGAAATGGCCCTCTTCCCACAGCTTTTTTTTTTTTTTTTCCTGCGGGCCCTGGCTTGTGTGGAAAGACCCGTGGCGGATGGCTCCCCGTGGCCGGGGGTGGCCCACTCCTTCCTTTCCCCTCAGAGCCCAGGAGGGAACCTGGGGCCTCTCTGCCACGACAGCAAACCCCACCTCACCAGTTTCAGCCCTAGTTTAGGCGTGGCAACAGCTGGACCGTTCTGGGCCCGGATGTACCACCCGCTGGGCTCTGGGCCCCTCTGCGTCCCAGCACTGTGTCCTTAGGGGCCCCTCAGACAGCCACAAGAGAGAAAGCCATTGAGTGAGCTCCCCTCCACAGGCACAGGGCCTCAGCGGCTCCTTGCACACCTCTCGGGCACAGGGAGCTCACCTCTTCCGCTGGCTAAGACCATGTGGACAGAGCCTCTTTCTGCAGAAAGCAGGCCTGCTGCCGAGAATTCATCTAGAGCATCTCATTAAGGGCAGGTGTCGCAATGCCACCTCGACCTGCAGATGCGAAAACGTACACTATTGTGTTCTGAATAACAGTTTCCACTGGATTTAATATAAATCTGCTGGTTATAGAGGGTTTAGAAATTAAGCATCAAAAATAAAATTAAGGGCGCCTGGGTGGCTCAGTTGGTTAAGCGACTGCCTTCGGCTCAGGTCATGATCCTGGAGTCCCTGGATCGAGTCCCGCATCGGGCTCCCTGCTCGGCAGGGAGTCTGCTTCTCCCTCTGACCCTTCCCCCTCTCATGCTCTCTCTCTCATTCTCTCTCTCTCAAATAAATAAATAAAAAATCTTAAAAAAAATAAAATAAAATAAAATAAAATAAAATAAAATTAAAATCACCTGCAATTTCATTACCTAGAGCAGAGCTGGGGGAAAGATAAAAGGATTTGTTATTTACTGTGTTTATGCCTACCTCTGGTCGCCTGAACTTCATCCCTTGTGACAGCCCATCTGGCAAATACCTCCTCTCCTAGGCATACGTTCAAGCATTTCAATAATAACTAACCTTTACTGAGTTCCAGATGAACTCAGCTTATTCTCAAGCTGTAGGAGACGCCTCAATTTAGAGATGGAGAAACTGAGGCTCAGAGAGGTCAAGTCACTTCCCCATGGTTGCACAGCCAGTAAGGGGCAGCGGCAGAGATTTGAATTCATCCGGTGCAGAACTGCAGCCTCCTCTCCTCCAGATTAGACACACACCATACCTTTTCCTTCCCCTCACAGAAGCCGGATTCCAGACCACTGAGCAGCTCAGGTGTTCATCCATTCGTTCTTTCTCACATTCGTTCATTTAGCAAGTCACTTGACATTCCGGAACTCAGGCTGGGTGCCAGACGCAGGCTGATGCTGTCCCCTACACCACCTGCCCACATCTGCCACACTCTCAAGGACTCTGCCCCGAGAACCCAAACTCCATTTATTACAAAAGACTGGGTTTATCACATTGTACTGTAAACAGCTCCACCTGACCCCCAAGGTTCAGAGAGGCAGCCTGGGCCGAGGCCCCCACAGCCCCCTTTGACATCCCCCTCGCCCCTGCACGAAGGTCCTGGGTGGATGGGGGTGCTGAGACCGGGCCTTGGAGTGGTCCCGTGTTTATAAGACCAAATGGGTCCAAGGATCCCGCGCACATATATAAAATATACACATATAATGTATACATAGGCCATGGCTTCCCTTCCACGGGGTGTTGCTGGGGTGGGGCCGCCGGCGCCCACCCTGGGAGAGGCAGGGAGCACAGGCAGCTTCATCGGTCAGCCCGGGCACCCAGGGGCCTGCGGCCACAGGCCAGTCCTGTCCGGCCCTGGGAGCTCTAGGCCACCTGGATCTGCAGGTCCTCGTCCTCATCCAGGTCGCTGGCTCCGTCCCCGGCCTCCTCGGCGCCGAAGCGAGCGCTTCGAATCTTCCCGAAGAGGGGGGCATTCTGCTGTTGCCTGCGGAGCCTGTGGGGCCGGGAGACAGGAGGGTCGGGGCAGTCAGTCGATCACCGGTGCTGCAGGCAGCTCAGCCCTTCCCTAGCACGTCCCTGCTGCCAGGCGCCAGCTGGGGCCCTTCCCCTCCAGTACCTGATGTCACAGCACCCTCCCAGAGGCTGCTGAGATGTCGGGGTTGTTACTGTCACCCTCGTTCGACAGACAAGGAAACTGAGGCACAGAGCAGTCAAGTGATTTGTCCATCCCCCCAGACAGCAGGGAGTGAGGCTGGGCTCCGCCGTGGGCTGGGGCCGGAGAGGTGAGGCAGCCACTTAAGGTCACCCTGCTAGGATTCGAACCCACGCCAGGCTCCAAAGACCACAGAGAGAGAGTTTGGGGGTGGGGGGCCTGAGGTCCCCTATCCTCCCCCCCAGCCATGGAAGTGAGAAAGGGCTCCGCCCTAGTTCTTCCCCACACTGAAATTCCTAAAGCCCAAATTTACGAGGGCTGCTGGAGGAAATGCCCATCCCCCAGCAGAGTGGCCGCCTTGGCTCCATCTTACTGGAAGGCATGAATTATTTACACGGCAGGGAGGGGGCCAGGCGGGGGCCTCCATTACTGGGCCGTGATTTAGTGAGCTGTCCCCGGAACATTAAAGCACAAAAAGTTGGAAAATAAAACGAGGCGGCGGGCCTGGGCAGCCCTGGCCTCCCCCCGTTGGAAGGACTCGGGAGGCACAGCCTGCCTGCCCATTTTGGAATGAATGTGGCCGAAGGACGCGGCCAACTCTGCGGTAAAGCCCGGGGCTCAGCGGCCTCTGAGGGCTGTCCCCTGAGGGGTGTGTGTGTGTGTGTGTGTGTGTGTGCGCGTGCAGAGCGGGCAGCGCTGGTCAGACACGGAGTCTGACCTGCACTCACGCCTGGGCCCCCATGCAGCATTTTATGGGCATCATCCCAGGCAGATGGGGAAACTGAGGCAGGTTGGCTATGTCCCACAGCTGTTAGGCCCGGCTCCACGGCCTGTATTCCCAGCCACAGAAACTCAGCACACGGCAGCGCACAGTATATGCTCTGGAAATCGGGGTGCTGGTGGCCGGGGGGGCGATCCAGCCGGACCACCCGCCAGATGTGTGGCCGTGGAGACCCTCACCCTCTTAAGGCCTTACTCCTTGTCTGCCAGCTTCCTAGAAAAAAATAGCTTCCACTTCCCTTCTCTCATGGGAGAGGGATTCTTGGCGGGACCCAAATGTAAGGCCCCCCCTGCCCCACAGCCCCCAGCTGCTCCCCAGGGGGGAAGGAGCAACAGCACTTATGACGTGCCCCGTGCTTTTACAAGCTCACTGAATTCTCACAATAAGAGGCAAGACCTGTATCATCCCCATTTTACAGATGAGGGAATGGACACAGAGAGGTCACGCGAGTGGCCCCAGACCACACAGACCACTTCCACAGCTCCCAGTGCAGATTCCCACCCACCGGGGGAGTCTGGGTGCAGAGCCCGCGCCGCTCTGTTCTCTGACATCAGAGGACGCGACTGAGGGCCTGGCACGGGCCTGGCACAGGAAGTCAGCACAGTGGTCCTGACGCCCCTGCTGGTGGGGCGCGTGTGGAGTAAGGAGGGCCTTGGACTTGGCTCTCTGTCACCTCATGGGCCTAGGGAGAGTGCAGGGAGAGGGGGTACCGCACAGTATTGGGATGGGGTGGTCAGGGGAGGGAGAGAGAGTGTGCTGGGTGGGTCCCCCAGAGACCCTGCGGTCCTCCCTCACGAAGGCTGCAGCTGACGGATTGGGGCTCCCCCGCGCATCCCTGCCTTCCCATTGCTCAGATCCCAGCTGGCCCAGGGACCCTGGGGGCTGCTTATTCTTCCTGTCCATGACTCCCCAGACCCTTTGGCCCCGCCCCCTGCCCCACCTTGGACCTGCCCTCTTTGGCCCCCCTTCCTTCCCTCTCAGCACCCTCCCACCGGCCAGCCAGCCAGTCACACACAGATGATTCCAGGGCTCTCAGCTGGTCTCACTTCCTGCACTCCCCTTCCCTGGTTTCCTGGCCTTGGCCCTTCCTGCCTGGATGGGACAGGGTTCTGGCCCCAGGGGTCCCGGATCTCTTCCTTTGATGCCTTCCCCGCTAGCCTGGGCTGGGGCTCCAACCTTGACCGGGAGGAAGTCTCTCCCTGCCCTGCTTCTGTGTCGGCCAGGGGGCCCTCCCCACCAGGGCGGCACGCCCACCTGGACTGCAGATGCTCCAGCTGCACTTGTAGGTTCTCGCTCTGTTCCGTCTGCTCGTCCAGCGACCGCTGCAGCTTCCGTGCCTGGTTGTGGGCCTCGTCCAGCTGGCGGGGGGGGGCAGGGCCAAGAGCGTGAAGGTCACCTTGGGTCAGCCTGGCCGTCTACCCAGGACCAGCCCCTCCCGCCATTCCTCTGCCTTTCCCAAGAGCAGTCCCTGTCTGTTCTTTGAGGCCCAGACCAAGGCCCACCTCCTCCAAGGAAGCATGCCTTTGCCCCTCACCATTCCTGCTGCCCCTGCCTTCCAAATCTACACATCTTCCGACACCCCAAGCCACTGATCCAGCCATCAACCTGCCTGCCCGTCTCTCCCCATGGGTCTGTTCATCTGACCATTCATCTGTGGAATGACGTCTGCCCATGGAGATGCCTACCTACCTGCTCACCACTGCTTATTCTACTCAGCTACCCATTCACCCCATCTATCTGCTTCCACTCTCCCAGACACACCTATCATCCCATCTGTCCATCCTTCTGTCCTTCTCTCTGTCCATTCATCCTTCTACCCGCTGATCCAATTTAGTTATCTAGCCATCTTTCCACTGACCACACAGTCCTCTATTTTCCTGTGCATCTGTATACTCATCTGTCATTCATCCACCCACCCACCCACCCATCCAGTCACCTACCCATCCACCTACCCATTCACCCATCCACCCAACCATCTACCCACCCATCTATGCATCCACCCACCCATCCAGTCACCCACCCATCCACCTACCTATCCACCCATCCATCCACCCACCCAGCTACCAATCTATCCACCCACCCACCCATCCATCCACCCACCTATCTAGTCAACCACCCATCCAGTCACCCATCTATCCACCCACGCACCCACCCATCCACCTACCTATCCACACATCCATCCACCCACCCATCCACCTGTCCATCCACCGACCCAGCTACCAATCTATCCACCCACCCACCCATCCATCCACCCACCCACCTATCCAGTCACCCACCCATCCACCCATCAATCCACCTACCCACCCATCCACCCATCTACCCACCTATTCAGTTACCCACCCATCCATCCACCCATCCAGTCACCCACCCATCCATCTACCCATCCACCCATCCATTCATCCAATCACCTACCCATCCACCCACCTATCCACCCATTCATCCACCCAGCCATCTATCCATCCACCCACCTATCCAGTCAACCACCCATCCACCCACCTATCCAGTCATCCACCCATCCAGTCATCCATCTATCCACCCACCCACCTGCACACCCATCCACCCATCCAGGCACCCACCCATCCACCTAACTAGTCACCTACCCATCCACCCACCTACCCACCCACCAATCTATCTACCCCTCCACCCATCCATCCACCCACCCAGCTGTCCACTCAGCCAACCACCCACTCAGCCATCCACCCATCCATTCATCCACCCACCCATCTACCTACCTGTCCAGTCACCCACCCATCCACCCACCCATCCAGTCACCCACCCATCTACCCATCCACCAATCTATCCACCCATCTACCTGTCCAACCACCTGCCCAGCCATACACCCACCTACCCATCCACCCATCTATCCACCCATCCATCCACCCACCCACCCATCCACCCACCTATCCAGTCACCCACCCATCCACCTATCAATCAACCCACACACACATCTACCCACCTATTCAGTCAGTCACCCATCCATCCATACACCCATCCAATCATCCACCCATCCACCCATCCAATCACCCACCCATCCACCCATCCAGTCACCCACCCATCCATCCAATCGCCCACCCATCCACCCATCTATCCACCTATCCAGTCACCCACCCATCCATCCACCTATCCAGTCACCCACCCATCCATCCACCTATCCAGTCACCCCCCCAACTACCTATCCAGTCACCCATCCATCCACCCACCCATCCAGTCACCTATCCCTCCACCTACCCATTCACCTATCCATTTACCCATCCAGTCACCTACCCCTCCAGCCATCCATCCAGTCACCTATCAGACATCTCTTGTTACGTTTCATCCATCCTCCCTCTCCCCCTTCCTTCCCCATCCACCTGTCCCTCTATTCTCTCATCCATCTGCTCATCCATCCACGGAATTACTTTCTTGTCGTTCCATTTCCACATCTACGTGCCACACGGACCACGTACATGTCCGCCCACTCATCCATCCGTTAATCTATTCAGCTACTCATCCATCCTGCCGTCCGTTCTCCTTCCCACACACCTATCTACCGTCCACCTATCTACCGTCCACACAGTGACACGGGAGGGCCCTGCAGCCCTGCTGCCACTGCCGCTGAGGCCTGAGGCCGCCCCGTGGGCCCCAGCGGGTGCTCACCTCATCCTCGGCCTGGGCCAGCTCCTTCTTGAGCTCCTCCACCCGCAGCCGCAGCTTCTTCACCTCTGCTTCGTGCTGCTCCACCCGCCGGTTGGCGTGCGCCAACTCGGCCACCTTCTCCTGAAACTGCTTCTTCAGCTTGCCGTGCACATGCTTCAGGTCGGCCAACTCCTGCGGGGGGGCGCTCAGGGTCACGGGGCGCCTGCAGGCTCCCTGCTTAGTGGCCAAAGCGATATCAGGAACGTGGCCCACAGGGGACGCCCAGGAGGAGTGGCTTCTGGGGCCGTCGCCACCTCCGTCCTTCGTTGTCACTTCAGGGGTCCCCCGCCCCCCGTGGGCTGGAGCTGGACACATAGTGGGTGCTCTGCCCCGGCCCTGGCCGTACCACCCGCTACCCCACCTTGTTCTTCTCGAAAAGCGCAGCCTGGCTGGCCCGCAGGTCACAGTCCAGGGCGCTGGCTGTCTGCCTCCGCCGGCGGGCCAGCGCCTCCTCCAGATCCCCGACCTGCACCCGCAGCTTCTTGTTCTCCCGTTCCAGGCCCAGCTTCTCGGTCTCCAGCCGCTCACGGCGACCCCACTCGGCCGCGTTCTCGGCCTGCAGCCGCTCCATCTGCAACAGTGCAGGACAGGGTCAGGGCTCCAGGGGGAAGGCGGACAGGAGGGCCTAAGCTGGATGCTCCCCCCACCCCCCAGAGCCATTTTTGGCTCCAGGAAGCAGATCCAGCTGCAGCAGCTATAATTAACCTGGGCTGGTTTCACGGTGTGCAGGATGTGAGGGCGCTTCTGGTCTGTGTGTGGGAGAGAGGCCCGCCGCCCCCTGCAGACCAGAGCACCTTCCGGGTGTGGCTGGTCCCTGCCTCAGCGTACAGACCTCCTTCTTGCCCTCTTTGGAGTGGTCGGCTGATGGAGGCCAGGCCCCTGCCTCCCTCCTCCCCACCTCCCCGCCCCAGCCCCAAGCCCTCCCAGACCCCACCGGTGGCCTCACCTCACCCCTCAGCTCTGCCATCTTCCTGTCCATGCTGGACCGCGCACCTAGCTCATCCTCCAGGTCTTCAGACATGCGACCCAGCTCGTCCTGGTGGGCCTCCTTCAGGATGCTGAGCTGCGGGACACAGCGCAGCCTGGTTCCATGAGAACCACCTGGGTCTATCCCGGAACCGGCTCCGGGGGATGGGTGCTGGGGCAGGAGTGCTCAGCAAGGAGCCCGATGTGGGGTCCAGATGCGCCACGGGGTACCCAGAACAGAGCCTGGATCTGACTGCTGGTGCCGCTTCCGGCATTTCACACCTCCTACCTCATGACCATCTAGCCTCCCAGTGTCCACTTGCGGCCCCTGGCACTCCACTTCCACGACGGTAGCCCAGAATGAGCTCTTTAAAAAGATAAGTCAATCATACCCCCATCCCTGGGTTCCTTAGGATAAGACCCGACCCCTTTCTCTGGTTTCACAATATGGTTGGACCCTTGCCCATCTCTCCTCTCTCCTCGTAGTTCACAGTGCTCCAGGCTCGAGTCCTCAAACACACCAAGCTCCTGTCCACCACTGGGCCTTTGTACATATGGTTCTCTCTACCATCACTCTTTCCAAGTTGTTTTACGGGATTGACTTTTTGCATTCTCAGGCCTTGGCCTAAATGCCCCCTCCTCAGGAAGGCCTCTCTCCTCCTCCCTGACTACAAGAGGTGCCTCCTTTACTCTACGTCCCACTCCCCATTAGAATGTGAGCGCGGGAGGACAGAGAGCTTGTCTGTCCACCTTTGTATCCCTATATGGCCTTAGCACTGGGTAGCCCTGTGAACTGACTGAACGCACTCAGTGGATCTGAACAGGGTCTGCGCGTGCGTGCAGGCTTGGCCACACAGGGATCGCCTGGGGTGACGGGGGCATAGTGCAGATGCCTCGTCGTACAGCAGGGAAACCAACAAACTGTCACTCTGTGCAATGACACGGGGGAGCTCAAATCCGTAACACTGAGGGAAAGAAGCCAGCTACAAAAGAGAATCTTTATGACTATCTGCTAAACTGAACATTCATGTTTTATTCACTTTTCTGCAAAAGATTCCACTTCATAATATGGAAAGATTAAAAAGGCAGATTCCTGGACCCATCCCCCAAAGATGCTGCTTCCGGGGACGGATGGTTTTAGGACATTCCCTGAGAGATTCTACCATGAGACAGTCTTCGTTGCTTCCAGGGCAGTTTTAGGCTCTGGGGTCTGGAGCGATCTTCGCACCTTCTGCAAATGCAGCGGGTCCAGCAGACTTTCTCTGGGTGGCCTCGCCCCCTGGTGGCCACAGGGGCCCGCACACGAGGCAGTCGCGGCCACCCAGCAGGACCTCGGCCTGCCCTGAGTCCCCAAACTGCAGCGGTGGAATTCCCTCTTGGCCCGCCGGAGCCTCAGTTTTGTCCTTTATAAAATGGGGACCCCAGGGTCCAGCTTCGTTGACTGCCCTGAAGCGTCAGTGAGCTGGAGAACATTCTAGACCCCATGAATGCTACATCCCAACTCCTCCCCTTCAGCGTGGTCTACGAAGCCCGGTGAGGTCTGGCCCTTGGAACCTCGTCTCTCACTTCCCTCCAGCCACACTGCCCTCTGCTTTCTGCACATGCTAGGCTTACTCTGGCCTCAGGACCTTTGCATGTGCTGTGCCTTCTGTCAGGAACCCTGCCCCCATATCCTCTCAAGGACAGCTTCTTTAGGTCTTGCCTCAAATGTCACCTTCCCAGAGAGGCCATTCTTCCTTTTTTTTTAATTTTAATTTTATTTATCTACTTACTACTTTATTATTTTATTTTTTTTAGAGGTGCCATTCTTGACCCACCACCACCTCTCTTATTCTGTCCGACTCCTTCAGAGCTTATGGATTTATCTGGCTGCTTACTGTTGGTACTCCCTGTGCCCCACCCCGTAGCCCCCACAAGGTGAGCTCCCGAAGCCAGGGACCCTGCCTCCGCCAGCACTCAGAACAGCGGATGGAGCGTGGCCGGCATTTGATGAGGAATGACTGAACTCCCTCCTTTCTCCCACTCCCACCGCTGAAATTCAACAGTGTAATGCTGCTTCCTCTAAGAAGACCGCCGTCTCCAAGACTCACCTGCTTGAGCATCTCCTGCTTGGTCTTGTTCAGCTCCTCATACTTGATCTTCCACTGGCTCAGCTCCCCCTCCAGCTTCTCAATGTTCCTGCTCAGTGCCAGTTTATCCCTGGAGAGAGGAGGAGGAGAGGCAGACACGGGGGTGAGCCCACCGAGGCCCTCTGCTGAGAGTCCTGTGCGGCCTGCACCTGGGAAGCCGGTGTCCGAAGTCCTTGCCTCGGCATTCAAGGCCCTGGCACCAACCACCTCCCCCCCCCGCCCGGAGTTTGCACTCCTTTTGCAAAGAGCTCTACTCCCCACCTTCTGCACCACTGCAGGCGCCCAGCTCACGATGTGGGCAGGTGACCAGGACTCCAGGGCACTGACCATGCCTGGTCAAGTGTCTCAGGCTCAACTGCCCAATATGACCCCTGTTTCTGTTTTATGTATGGTTGTTGCCTGTAAGGCTTGGTTTGAACACATGGTTCTGGGGTCAGAAAAGCTGGAAAACACTGTCCACTGGGTCTCAGATGGAGGGGTCACCTCTCGTCGTCCTCACTGGGTGGGGAATATCTCCCACGATCCCCACTCTGCACTCTGCTCCGTGCATGAGTGAGATGCTGTGGGTAATGAGCACGGGGCCTGGCCCCAGCACACAGTAGGTGCTCAACGTTATCCTCACTCTTCAGCATGCTGTGCCTCGTGACCCCCCGCCGACCAGCCTCCCTCTCGGGGAGCCTGACATCTCCCACCTCTAACGTGGGCTTCTCAGGAGACAGTACCACCCTCTAGGAGGCATTTCTGGTAACCCTGCATGACCCGGTCACTCGGTGGGCAGGGACAAGGGGTGCCTATGTCCTGCACTGAAGGCCCAGGGCCATCCCACCCTCCAGGACTGATCCCGCATCCCCTGTAATGCGTGCATGCCCTGCCAGACACCCCCAGGTGTGCAAACCATCTGAGCCTAGACCCTCCCTCTGATTCACACATCAGCAGAAAGTATCTTTTGTACTCACAGCGTCTCCCCAGGAACAGATCGCTGTATAAATTGAAAGAACGGTGCGCTATGCTTGGCTCAGAACTTTACCAAAGGCTGTTCCTCTCTCAGGAAATCTCGTCGCCACCTCGACGGCGCTTGTGTATCTGAGTTGCGGACCCCACACACTTGCACCTGCTGTTTTTGTAGCTGTCCAGGGAGGTGACTTAACTGAGCCCATCCACACAAAGCCTGACTCAGAGTACGTGCTATGTAAGTATTGGCTGGGAGGGTTATCACTACCCTTCTTCGTAAAGGCACCCGATTCTGATTACCTCTGCCCCTTGAACACCCTGGGTTTCAACCGCATGGATCCACTTACACGCAGGTCGTTTTGATAAATACGGTACAGTATTGTATTTTCCTCCCTTTTTCTTAATGTTTTCTTTCCTCTAGCTTCCTTTATCGTAAGAATACAACACGTAATACATAGAACGTACAAAACACATGTTAATCGACTGTTTATATTATCGGTAAAGCTCTGGTCAACGAATTACGTTTTGGGGGATCAAATCTGGGGAGTCAGATTTTCAACTGCATGGGGGCGGGGAGTGTCAGTGCCCCTGACCCCCATATTGTTCAAGGATCAACTGCACTTCGTTATTTCCTCTAGTGGAGCCGGGCCTGAGCACGTCCATGTCACAATATGTATATTATACTATGCTTACATTCCTGCTTTATATTTCAGTTAGTGAAACAGGCTGCTATTTGTCCATCTTGCTTAAACAGAAATTTATGGTCTCACAGTTCTGGAGGCAGAAGTCCAAGATCAAGGTGTCGGCAGGGTTGGCTCTGTTTGAGGCCCATGAGAAGGAATCTGTCCCCTTGCTTCTGGGAGTTTGCGGGCCATCTCTGGTTCTCCTTGACTTATAGAAGCATCCCCCTGATCTCTGCCTTCATACTATCTATGCATTTAATTTCTGGACAGAAAGGGAGTGTTACAGAATGTTCATTATAATCAGGCCTGTGCCCTGATCAAGGTCACCGGTGACCTCCACACTCTAAGTCCTGGGTGAGCGCTTAGTCCTCTTCTTCCTTGACCAGCTGTTCACTCCCTCCTCTGTGAAACAGGTGCTGCTGGTTTCCCTGAGCCTTCCCGGACCCGCTTCTCCTGTCTCCTCGCCGCTGGGCTCTTCCTCTGATCTCTAAAGTCGGAGGGCCCCAGGGCTCCATCCTCTGACCTCCCTCACCCAGCTCACGGCTTTTGAAATCACTTATTCCCTGCTGACTCTTGCGTTTTTACCTCCAGCCCACATCTGCCTCGTGAACTCCAGACTCATTCACATACGCAACTGCCTCCCTGTCATCTCCATTTCAGCTGGGCCAAACCCGATTCCCATCTGCAACCCCTCAACCTCCCTGACCCTCCTTCCCTGCTCGTACCTTTGCCCATGACACAGTCTCCCCACTAGCACATAAGCTCCATGAGGCGGGGAGTGGGGAGGGTTTGGGCTCATTTACGGCTATATCTTCACTGCCGAGCACAGGTCTGACCCAGAGCAAATGCATGATACATGTTATTTGAATTAATAAAACAAAACTTGCGTGGAGTGCCCCAGTTAGGACACACTGCTCTAAAGTTCCAAGACTCAAGCCTAAATAGTGCCACGCACCTTCAGCGAGTCTCACATTCCACGACGCTGACTTTGTGCGATTCTGAGGGTGCCCTGGCGTGGCCCGGCCCGCCCCCGGGGCCCTGCTTCCCTGCCGGGACTTACTCTCGCTCCTTGAGCAGCACCTTCTGGGACTCATCTAGCCGCAGCCGCAGGGCGGTCAACTTGGATGCATCCTCCTCGATGGTGGCCGTGTCCTCCCAGGGCAGCCGGCTGCGCTCTTGGCGGCCTGAGCTGCCCCGTGGGCCCCCGGCCCCCACGCTGCGTGCCTCCCAGCAGCCCTCAGGCTCCTCTGGTCTGCTCTTCAGCAGGCTCTCCACCAGCTCCAGCTCCTGTACGGACCAAGGTGGAGGAAGGACCAGTGGCTGCTGAGCCCTCACTCTCTTGGCCGACCTCATGGCCTTTCCCAGGCCCTGGGTCTGGGATCGGCTTGGTGGGTAACCTTGGGCAAGTCACACAGCCCTCTGGGCCCCAATATCCTCTTCTGGAGCCTGCCTCTCCATCCTTGGAGAGGGAGAGACACCCCCTCTTCTGGGCCTCTCCCCTTCACCTCCTGGAACTGCACACAGAGTCAGCTACTACAGTTCCCTGTATCTTAGAAGATTTCCCAGGGCAGGTGGTGAGCCTCCCTGTCATCGGAAGTGTGCAAGCATATGGTGGGACACTGATGCGAACGGCATGTAGAAGCAGGGACTCCCACAATGGATAAGAACTAGATTCCCCCAAAAGGAATTCCAGCTCTAAGATCCCATTCTTCAGGTGCAAACACTAAGGCACCAGGAAGTAAGTGACATAAAAGATGCACAGGAAGGCAGCCCCTGTGAGCAGAACCAGCTCCCAGACAGAAAGTAGTGAGAGACTGTTAACTCAGTGCCTATCCCCTGAGCTTCCATTCCCCTTTGCCCCTCCGGACTGCCCCTGCTGCACCCAAGGCCTGCCTCTGACCACAGACCTGAGACATCCATGGCCTCTGTCCCAGCCTGGCTTCCCCCGTGACCTTTCTAGAGGAGTCCAGGCCAGCTCCTTCCCTGTCTGGCCCTCAGTTTCCCTATCTGGATGGGGACAGTGGCCCTGAGAACTACCTGTGGACAGAGATTCTACTCCTAATGTATCTCAGACTGTCTGGGTGGGGGCCTCAAACGTCACTCAGTCCAAAGCCTTATTGCACAAATGGGGAAACAGGGAGGGAAGGGACTGGTTCTGGGTCACAGAACACAGAAGTGTCTGGGCTGGAGAAAAAACTGACTGTAACCTCAAGGCTCCTGCCACGGTACCTGCTACCTCCTGAAGTGTGACTGACAACCACAGCAAGGACAGGACAAGAATAGCACCACGAGGCTGGCTGACAGGGGCTGTCGTCGTCTGCCCCAAAGAACAGCAATGAAGGAACGCCACCTCCAAACACCAGGCAGGCCTGGGGACGTGGGGGCTTCAGCCACCAGGAGGCAGCAGTGCCCACCCTAGCCTAGAGGGGTGGCAGGAGCTGGGCAAGGGAGGGGAGAGGGCAGCCAAGAATCTTAGCTGCGGGAGCTGGACCATCTGGGGATGGAGCTGGGAGGAACCTGAGCCTGGACTCTGCTCCTAGAAGGCCTGCTGGATTGGGGGATGCTGCCCTCCACCCCCACCACTCACGCTCCAGCCTCACTGATGTAATATTACCACGGACTCCGGAGTTCACCTGGGTTCAACTACCCAGCACTGCAGTCACCAGCTGGGAGACATTGGTACTTAATCTCCCTGTGCTTCAGTGTGCTCATCCACAAAGCAAACCCCTCTTGGGATTGTGAGAATTAACTAGATCCTGCATATGCGGAGTTTAGCGCGGTCTGCAGGTGCCCACAGAATGATGGGAGCTGTCATTCCCGGCCTCTGGGCTTTTGCATGCCTAGAAAAGCCTCTGGGCTTTTGCATGCCTGCACATTTCACAGAGAATTCCTCCATAACCTCCTAGTCTCCGCTGAAACGGGACCTCCTCCAGGAAAGCTTCTGGGAAGCCCCATCTGCAAAGCCTGGTTCAGGGACTTTCTCTGTGCTCCTCGTGCCCTGACAACCTCCCACCTCTCAGCTTTGACTGATGCGGGTTATAAATGTTTACCCCCTACACCCCCCCCCCCCATTCAAGTTGAACGAATGAATAGATTCGGCTCTGCTGCTAATAGGTGCCTACCAGGCACGAGCTTCGATCCCGCTTCTGCCCCAAAGGGACGATTTTAAGGTTCTGTTGACGGCTCAGGTGCGGGAGTGGAAGGACCACCAGATGCCAGGCCTCTCCGGAAGAACGCCGTCCTCAGGCCCCGCGAAGCAGAGGCCCGCGCAGGAGAGTGAAACTTCCCAGGGGACCAAGCCCTTCCTATCCCCCTTCCTCAGTCCCGCCGCACCCCCTTCTGGACCCCAGCGCCAAGGGCCCTGCCCAGGAGCCCGCCTCCTAGCCAGCCCCACAGCCCCAGCCGCGCCGCGCACCTGGCTGCCCTGGGGCACTTCGCACCCGACGTCGCGCACCGGCTCCTGCTCCCTGTCGGGCTCGGGCTCCGGCCCGTCGGGCGTGCGGTCGGCGGCCCCCCGGGCGCCCCGCAGCCGCGCCAGCTCGCGGCCCCGCGCCTCGCACTCGCCCTGCGCCTCCTGGCGTTCGCGCCGCGCGCCGGCCAGCTCCTTGGTGAGCGCGTCGAGGCGCTGGCGCAGCTGGCGCACCTCCTCGCGCGCGCGGTTGCGCTCGGCGCGCACCTTGCTCCACTTCTCGCGCCAGTTGGCCGTGCAGTCCGACCACCAGCGCATGGTCTTCTCCATCTGCGCCGCCCGCGCGCGCGCCTCCTCCAGCTCCCGCAGCCGCAGC
This sequence comes from Halichoerus grypus, assembly GCF_964656455.1. Lineage (NCBI taxonomy): Eukaryota > Metazoa > Chordata > Mammalia > Carnivora > Phocidae > Halichoerus > Halichoerus grypus. The sequence continues at coordinate 26,364,445 of NC_135726.1, read as the reverse complement.
TCCTCGCGGCTCTCCCAGTCCCCGTCGGCCAGCAGCGCGGGCGCCGGCGGCAGCGGCAGTGCGGGCGGCGGCCCCGGCGAGGGCGTGCCGCTGGGCGGCGTGGGCGGCAGCGAGTCGGCCGGCCCCATGCGCTCCGGCGACGGGCTGCCCAGGATGGTCAGGAGGCTGCCCTTGGACAGCTGCGGGGACTCGGCCAGCCGGGGGCTGGGCCCGTGGCTCATGGTGCGGCCGCGCGGGCGGGCCCCGGGTTCCAACTCCGGGCGGGACTCAGGGGCGGCACGGGGGATGTCCGGAGCACGCGAGACCCCTGTGCATGCTGGCCACCGCTCCCCACCGCTCCTCCTCGGACCTGTGGGAGAACACAACCGTTAGTAGGCCGTGGCCCCCATCTGTCCATACCCATAAGCTCAGCCATGGGAAAGGCAGAACGGGCAGCGGAAACAGCAAGGGCAAAAGCGGGAGGAGAGAAACGGTCTGGCCCCGAAAAGCCCCATTGAGGCTGTAGTGGTGAGCCTGGGCCTGTAACTGCTTCCTCACTGGCCTCCAGACACCCTCCTGCAAGGTCCTTTCACCCTGCAGCCAAGGCAGCTGATCTGAAACCTTGATCTGCTGTCCCTGACCTTCAAGTCCCATGTCACCCAGTGAATGACTTGTACTACTCCCCATCTCTACCCCAAGTGCAGCATGCTTGCACACTGACTGCCAGGACTGCCTTCCCTGCCTCTTCCTGCACTGGGCTAACTCTTCTCAGGCTTAAAACTTATCTGACTTATCACCTCCTCCTAGAAGTCCTCCAGGACCGCCTCAGGCCAGGTGGCCCAGCCCACCTGTGTCTCCATCACTAGTGTAATCAATCTCACCTACCATTTATCTGTGTCCCCCCCCTGCTCCCCGTCCTCACCCCAGGCTGTGAGTTTGCTGAGGACTGGGGCTGGCTCTTGGCCACTGTCTCCGTCCCAGCATATGATACCAATGGCAATGACATTTGTGGAAGTCTGACTGCAGGCCAGGTGCCATGCCCATGGTCTTATGTGAACTATCTCATTTATTCTTCTCAGTAGACTCCAGGGAAACGGCTCCCATTTACTCCAGAGGAAAGTCGAGGCTCAGAAAGGTTGAAGCCCAGATTTGATTCCAGGTACAGGGTAAGGTGGGGGTGCTCTGGTGTTAGGATGGAAATAAGCCAGAGTCTAAATGGCGGGGGTGAGGCAGTGGTGAGAGGTCCCACTGCTGGGCCCTGCTATTCTGGGCCACAGCACTTTAAAAAGAAGTGAGAGGGCGCCTGGGTGGCTCAGTTGGGCGCCTGGGTGGCTCAGTTGGTTAAGCGACTGCCTTCGGCTCAGGTCATGATCCTGGAGTCCCGGGATCGAGTGCCGCACCGGGCTCCCTGCTCGGCAGGGAGTCTGCTTCTCCCTCTGACCCTCCCCCCTCTCATGCTCTCTCTATCTCATTCTCTCTCTCAAATAAATAAATAAAATCTTTAAAAAATAAAAATAAAAAATTAAAAAGTGAGACACATGTCCTTCTCCTCTCTGTCCCCAACCTGTCACCCTCTCTCTCCATGGTGGTCTTACCCTGACCCCCTCCAGCAGCCCATTGGGACGTCATGCCCCTCATGCTCTCCCTTCCCCATTCGGCTTAGCCTCTCCCACAGACCCTCCCCCCAGGCCCCTCTGCCCTGATGGGCAGCCCTTCCCCTGTTATGCCCCGCTGGTGGGGCCCTCATCCGCTCCACAGCCAAGTGCCTCAACACCGACTGCTCCCAACACCGCACGGCCAACCCTCTCTGTCCCCTCTCCACCCTCCTCCCACCTCTAACCCCTCACTCTCAGCAGGTGATCTCATGTCAGAGTTCCCAGGAAAAGGGAAGCCATCAGATGGGCGTGCCCTCCAGGTCCTGCCCCCAGGCCTGTGGCCCCCTCCTTCCTGCCCCTAAGAGGCTGGAAGGGCTCTCCCTCTCTCCAGCCCAGGCTATGCTCCAGACCCCTGTGCACCTCTATCATGGTGCTCCTCAGATAACTCAGACTCAGCCTCGTCAAACTGGAACTCATCTTCTCCTATTCCCTCCACAACCGGCTTCTCCTTCTGGATGCCCCCTCTGGGAGAAGAGCACTTCCTCACCCCTTCACGCTGTGGAGGACGTTCTAGAATCTGCACCCATCCCCCCCGCCACCTCCAAGTCCTGTCCAGTCTGTCTGCCACACATCACAAGGAGCTAGCCACCTTCCTCCTACGCTGCCACTAACCTGTAGGCCACCACCATCATCTTCCACCACCTGGGCGACCCTAGCCACTGTCTCCCTGTCCTGTCCCCCGGCAAGGGGAGGGCAGAGGGAGAAGCAGGCTTCCCACTGAGCAGGGAGCCCCATGCGGGGCTCGATCCCAGGATCCCAGGATCATGACCTGAGCCGAAGGGAGACGCTTAACGACTGAGCCACCCAGGCGCCCAAGCTGTGCCTTCTTCAAATCCATTTGGAACTGCAGCAGCCAGAGGGAGTTTTTAAAAATTCCGTTGGGCGTCGGCCTTCGGCTCGTGTCATGATCCCAGGGTCCTGGGATTGAGCCCCGCATCGGGCTCCCTGCTCAGCGGGAAGCCTGCTTCTCCCTCTCCCACTCCCCCTGCTTGTGTTCCCTCTCTCGCTGTGTCTCTCTCTGTCAAAAAATAAAAATGCCAACCGGATCACACCAGTGGCCACACCCTTTGTCATCAGCAATAGCTGCTACGCTCTCTAGTGTCAAGGCCAAGCTCACGCTCTCTAGGAGTCCAACTCCAAAACTTCTCCGGTCCCAAAAGGGGCTCCAGCCCCTGATCCCACCACTTGTTCACTGTCCCCACCGCCCACCCCAGCCCCTCTCCCCTTGCCCAGCGCCCGTTCCATGGCCCTACTCTCGCCCTGGCCAACGCCTTCGGTGCCCCAGCCTCTCTCCTGTCCTTTTCTCTCCGGGCAATGCCAACCCAGGGCACCTCCACTGCTCTGCCTATCTCGCCTCCCTGTCCCAGCGGGCACGGCTGGTTTTCCCACCACGTGGACGGGCGTCAGGACCATTAGCGTGTCAGTGTGGTCCAGCGACCCTACTGCCGTTCTCTAGTCTGTTGGCTGTTTGTTAATTGCCCCCACCAGGCATCAGTTCTAGGCTCATCTCTGTCACGGACCTCATGTATGCCACTGCCCCTTTCTGGGCCTCAGTTTCTCCACCTGTAGAAGTGGGATGGGGTGGGGGTGAGGGAGACCAGTGCATTTGATCAAGGGGTCCTTCAGATTCACGTGGACACTTGTTTAAAATGCAGTTCCTGGGCACCCCTCCTCCCCTGCCCCGACTCATGGTCAGCAGGCGTGGGGCTGGGAATTTGCATTTTAATAGTCCAATCTGGGGACACTTGAGTATTTGGTGATGCCTTGTCACCACCCAGAGTTTCATACATACAAACTTGTACGTCTCAATGCCAATAACACCTGCAGAGACCAAGCTGCACACCCAGACACGGCCACACGGAAGTAGGTTCCGTACACCACTAACTCCCTGGCAGGCTGCATGCCCTCTGACTCAGTCTCCCCACCCGTGTGGTGAGGTGGCTGGCCCAGATACCATCTGCATTCACAGACATCTCTGCACGCCCGTACCCAACTGCAGACACACAAACACAGATACGAAGACATGGGCAGACACACGTACCCTCAGAGATGGACCATATGCACCCACAGCTCTACGGATGCACAGAGATGCTAACCTGGAGAGAGAGAGAGTTACAGATGCACCCGGAGACACACGCAGGCCAACACACAGACAGATACAGACAGAGACATGCAGATACTCATCCCTAAGACAAACACGGACATACACAAACACACAGACGGGCACTCACACTCCTCCTCTCCCCATTTTCCTGGCCCAGCTCCACGAGGAGAAACTCTTGGAAAAGAAAAACAATGTGAGAGCCCGAGGGGGAGGGGAGGAGGCAGGAAATCCCAGGGTGCCTGTCCGGCGCCCGCCATAGCGTCTCTGGTTATGGGGAGTGGTAGGAAGGCCCTCCGGGCTCCGTCTGCTGGGCCCTTCTGGCCGCCCCTAAGCGGACAGGGCGGCAGGGAGGGGGCCACTGCCATGTCCTCTGTGCCTCTGGGAGCCGCCAGGCCTGGCATGGGGCTCAGTGGGGTGGGGGGGGGCTCCTTCCAGGAATCGCCAGCCTGTCATGCAGGGGCAGGGCGGGTGCCACCCAGGCCCCTAATGGCTTCCAGGCGCCCACACTAAAGGCAGGGGTGGGCTCCAGACTCAGCTCCTGTTGCCCTTCCCAGCGGCCTGGCCCAGGCCCTCCTGGGGGCTGGGGGAGGAGGAAGGGGAGCAAGGGGGTAAGAGGAGCTCTGGACAGCCCTCCTGCCTTTCCTCTTGCAAGCCCAGGGTGCCCTGGAGGCTGTGTGTGCACACGTGGGGGAAGGCGTGGGGGTCCCAAAGCTGGTTTTCTCGAGAAGCCCGCTCCCCAGCACACCAGGGACCCTGCACCCTGTGTAGACTCAGGGCAGCCAGACCCTGCCTAGCAACGCCTCCCCTCACCCCCCGGCTCCCACCCCATTCACATGACATAGCCTTAGGGACACACACACATAGCCCTAGTAACGTCACATTCACTGAGAGTCCTGCAACACAGAAGCTCAACACAGGCTCTGGCTGCCCGGCCCGGCCCCTCCCCACTAGGCTCAGTGTCTTCTTCCCATAGGGTGTGGCATTTTGTATGTGGGGTGGCCTCCTGATTCCCCTAGGGTGTCACCCCCCCCCCAAAGAGCAGGTTGGGGAGGGACCAGCCACCACAGGCCCCAGAGAGCCTTCCCCACCCCACCCTCCCCTCTCCTGCCTCCCACCAGGCAGACGGGTCTATTCCTGCTCTAATCCTCAGGCTTTCTGCTCAGGCTGTTCCCCCAATTCGGAATGCCCCCCCCCCGACTCTGAAACCCCCACCCGTCCTTCAAGCTCAGTTCTACCACCTCCAGGAAATGCCTTGATCTCCTCAGCCCCAACTGCTCCCCAGGGAGCACAGCCCTACAAACTGTCAGATCTGGCCGACTGCCCTCTCCTCTTGTAACGCACGCTTCCCTGACCCAGATGGGACACTTGTGCCATCCACCGCTTCTAGGACAGGCCTTGAATACAGGATTTGCTTAAAGCTGGCTGGTGGGGTGGCCAGCAGAAGGCTAAACCATGACCTTGCATCCCCTTAGTTGGGCAGTCCCCCCCCCCAGTGGGACTCAGATCTCCTGAACCCCAGTCTCACAGCCATCCTCATTGCCCCAGGCAGCTGCTGGCCCACTCTAGGACAGAAACTAGAATGTTTTGATCCCATTCTTGCCTCAGGCTAGGCCCTCATCCACCTTGTCCACAGAAAGTGACCAGTGGTTCCTGCTGCTTGTGGAACTGTTTAGAAGGTCTCTCCCTCCTTCTTTCTCCATCAGCAAAATCCTACACATCCTTCAAGACCCTCTTCTGGGAAGCCTTCTCTGATTTCACACAGAGTATGTTAGTGTTCCCAAAGCACTGGCACCTCCCTGTTCTTCAGCAGTAGTCACTAGGAAATCTGGGTCTCTCTGGCTCTTAGCACAGGGCCCAGCATACAGCAGATGCTGCATAAATGCTTTCTAGGCTGATGGATAGAAGATGGACAGTTAGGGGTTCCCTAGTGAAGAAGGAGGATTGAGTGATCCTAAGGATAAGGAGTCATTTTGTGGCCAGGCTCCGAAACAGGCAGGTGTCTGAAACTGTCTGTGGCTAAGGTCAAAGCCAGAAGTCATCTCATGGCCAGGTCAGGGATCAGTCCTCTTACCCGAGGTAGCCTAAGTGGCCCACAGGAGAACAACTTTGTGTTTTGTCCTTAGCGTGTTTAGATAACTCTCAATATCCAGTGGGAGAAGTGAGCAATGCTGAAGCCTGGATGGGGGCCAGCTGAGGGGTTTGGGGGTCGCCCGTTGGCCCAACTCTTCCCTCAAACTCAGAAACCCCCTATGTCCTTCCAGAACCTTTCAGGTGGCGCTCTGGAGCTGCCCATGGCCACAGGCCTGGCTGTGGGCAGGGAGCAGAGCCCAGCAGGAAACCGCAGAGGACTGCCTGATTGGATAAATGCAGGGTCCAAGGCTGGTCAGCCCACAAACTGCGGGCACCTGTCCTTCGGACGTGCTGCCTGGGCTCCAGCCCCTGGATCACCAGGAGAGGACTGAGAGGAGGGAGGGAGGTAAGCAGGGCCTGTAGGCTAGACCTGAGCCCCGGGGTAGGCACCCCTGGCCTGTCCCAGGTATCCCCATCCCAGACTGAGGAGCCACAAAGATGTCCCAGATCACATTTAGAACTCCATTCTTTTTAACGGGCCAACTTGGGCCGAGAGTAGCAGCTACTTGCCCACATCCACACAGAGGACCAGCAGCAAAGTGGGGGTGACCTGGGGGGTGGGGCTGGAGTGCTGGGATTGGATGCCTCCCCTCCTGGGTTACGTCTACCTAAGGGCACGATGCCCCTGGGCACACTTACAGGATGGGGTCCTCAGGCATCAGGCCAAGTGGCCAGGCATAGATGGTATGGAGTGAGTGAGTGCCTTTCACGCGGGCCAGCTGGCCTCTCAGCAACTCCTCGAACTAATCTCTCTGCTAGAAAGGACATCCCACCAGTCCCGGCTCTGCCACTGATAGGCTGTGTGATTATCTGAAACTTTCTGCCCTGTCTGGGCCTGTTTCCTTGCCTGTACCATGGGGAGACGCACTACCAAGATTCCTAAAAGCTCTGTCCAACAAGTGGGCAGACCCTGTGTCACGGTGAACCAACCCGAACCAACCCACACTTAAGATACAGAAGCAGGAGCCTCGGGCGGAGCACGGGCTTGCCAGCTATCATCCATTGGCATCATCAGGACGGTGAGGCAATTGAGGCCCACTCCATTCTCCTCGCACTGAGCCATCGCTCTAACTGCCCCAACTCCTTCCAGAAATTCGCTTTCTGCCCTCCCACGCCATGAGTCGCGTCGGCCCTCACTTCCTCGCCCCCTCCCCAGCCGCCCCGGTCCGGCAAGGACGCCCCGCTCCCTCTAGCGGCTGGCGGAGGGCAGTGGGGGCTCCTGACCCCGCGGTCCCGCCCACCTCGCCGCGCGGCCCCCATTGGCGGCTACCTCGGGCGGGGGCGGCGGCGCCGTGCTCCCATTGGCTCGTGCGCCCGTCCATCCCGCACTCGCCATGGTGACCACGTTGGGTCCCCCGGGAGAGTTCCAAATTCCGCCCCCGCCCGCCGCCCCCCTCCCGTCCGGTCCCTGCCCGCAGCATTCCGAAGGCGGCCCTGCCCTCCCCCCCAACCCCCGCAGCCCCCCACACATGAGGTCCGGGACCCCGGGTGGTGGGGGGACCCCGGGGAGGGGGCTAGGAAGTTCTGCTGGGAGTTTGGGGGTTGCTGCGGACGCTGCGCCCCACTCCTTCAGCACGCCCCCAACTTAACCCCTTCCCTCCCGCGGGTTCGCCGTCTGGAGGGAGTTCCCGGGACGCAGTGGCTTGCCGCCCCCTGCACTGCCGCCCCCGCTCACCTCGGCCGGGGACCCGCGGGCTCCGGACGTCCGACCCGCCGCGGCTGGGCGGAGCGGGCACGGGGCTCGCGGCGGCCGCCGCCTGGAGGGCCGAGGGAGGGCCGCCGAGTCTCCTCCTCCCTCCCGGGGGGAGGGGAGGGAGAGGAGACGGCGGGGCGGGGGCGGTGGGCCCCGGCCAGCGGCGGCCCCAGTGTGACCCGGGCCCGCCGAGTCGCTGGGGTGGGGGCACCAGGCTGACTGTGGGGCGAGGCGCGCGGGCCGGGGCGGAGGGCTCTGCTGGAGAGCGAGCGGGTCCCGGCCGGAGGCCCCACCCCCGCTTGGGGCCGAGGGTGGGGGGACGGAAGGCAGGGTCTGGGGGCCCCGCGGGGATCGGCTTTCCCGCCTCAGGTTTCCCGAGCGCCAAGGACGTACTAGGCGCCCCGCAGCAGAAGTGGGCACCGCCTGTCCTGGGCTCAGCACGTGGGGCGCGCTGACCTAGTGTTCACTTTTGTTACCTGCGTTCTTCCTAGTGCCAGCTCTGTCGCCGAGTGGCCGCGGAGCAGCGAGGCTCTGCCCTTCACCGGGCCTCAGTTTCCCCTTTGTACCACAAAAGGGTTCACCAGAGTAACCTCACGCCTGTCGAGAAGCGTGGTGGGGCACTTGGCCCGCCCGGCGGAGATTTTCTCCGAAGTGCCTCGGTGCTAACCGCGGGCGACAGGGCCGGGCCGGCGGTCCCCGGGCAATTACGGTAAGGCGCTCTAGCGTGCGCCCCGCGGCTGTGGGGCTTCCTCTGCCCTTGGGAATAAGGTGTCTGCGCTTTGGGCGGGAGATGGGGTCGGGCGCCTCTCCTCACCATATCCTGTACCTGGAAGGCCACTGCAGTGAATTTTTTTTTCTTTTTCTCTTTTTTTTCTTTTTAAGTAGGCTCCACACCCACTGTGGGGCTTGAACTCAGGACCCTGAGATTAAGAGTCGCATGTTCCACCGCCTGAGACAGCGAGGCGCCCCTACGGTGAATCTTTCTAAAAAGATAACCAAAACATCACAGAGATAGTGAGGGGAACCAGACCGCGTTGGGACTTTGCCTTGAAAAGGAAACTAAAAGTGCTGAAGAAAAATTAGCTTTAGCTCATGCAGATTGTGATTGCAACCAGCCAGACATTAGAATGAAGAATCGGCTCTTGACAGAAAGAGGGTCATTTTTGCAAATATATTGGAGAGTGTCACACGCAAGGGTCACTCTGAATCCTTTGTTAGTTAAGCAGTTCTCTCTGGAAGGACTTGGTCATTTCTAAGTGATGTTCTCTTCCTCTGTGGTCAGCTTCTGCTTCATTTTTGTACGGTGTCACATCAACTTCATGAAACCCCACACTTTTTTTTTTTAATATTTTATTTATTTATTTGACACACACAGAGAAAGCACAAGCAGGCAGAGCGAGAGGGAGAAGCAGGCTCTCCACTGAGCAGGGAGCCGGACGTGGGGCTCCATCCCAGGACCCAGGGATCATGACCTGAGCTGAAGGCAGCCCCTTAACCGACTGAGCCACCCAGGGGCCCCGAAACCCCATACTGTTTGCAAGATGTGCAGTTTTGCTTGTCAGTTCATTTGCTTCATATTTGTGTGGTTAAACTCTGATAGCATCTGATGGAGGCAGATTTGGGTGGGGGTAGGTGTTGTGGGAGAGGAAACCACTATGAATGTTGCAAGCCTGGTCTTTGCTTTCTGTGTACCTTGGGCCCAGGAAAGACAGATATTGAGTACTCAGAGGACAGGGACTCCCTGTTCTAAAGCTGAGAAAATGATCCCGGGTTGGCGGGGGGGGGGGGGGGGGGCGGGCTTTTCGCTCAGACTTATCCAAAGTCCCATGGCTGGTAAGGACAGGAATGGGCCAAGAGCCCCTGGTTCTTTCCCAGCGCTTCTGGAGGCAGCAGGAGGGCTGGAGAAGGTTGAGGAGGCTTAGTCAGCGGTGAACCTAAGCTCCAGTTAGGACGTTGCAGTTGGGCCCTCTCTCTTAAGAAAGGGAGTAGTCCCAGGAATGTCCCTCGCAGCAGGTGGGGAGATCCCACCAGTCATGGAACCAAGATGGGTACAGACCAGAGGCTTGGCAGTTCATAGGAATTATCTCAGTTTTCAGGCACCTCACCAGCTGAGAACAGTGAGAATCAGAAGTCAAGTGACAGGCCCGGGGTCACAAAGCCAGAAGGTCTGAGAGCCCAGATCTGACTCAATGTTACCCCTGTCACCACTGTTCCTGAACCCACATGCCCAGACAGCCCACTGGTGTCAGCCTCCCGGTGGCCCTCTGAGGGGGTTCCTTCCCCAGCTCAGCCCAGTGGGGTTTTCGATGGAGGACTAGATTGGTATTTTCCACATTCCAGCAGTTCTGTCTTGTACCCCTGCTGCCACTTTTTCCATCGATACCTAGCACATTTCCTGTGCATCCTTTTCATGTTGTAGGATGTATGGGTATTTCTGGGTAAGTAGGAAATCGGCATCGATTTTCACAAATAAAGGAAAATAGAAAAAATAAATCCTATGTAAACAAACAACGCCACTGAGAACTAGCTAGAAACTTGCTCTTTGTTAAACAGGGACGTGATTGTACACCTTTCACAAGAGCCAAAAGGTAGAAGCCACCCGAGTGTCTGTCATGGGACAAATGGATAAATGATATTGGTCTATCTATACACTCAAAGGAATATTATTCAGCCTTAAAAAGGAAGGAAAGGCTGATCCATGCGAAGTGAAATAAGCCAGTCACAGAAGGACAAATACTGGATGATTCCACTTCAAATTCATAGAGACAGAATAGAATGGTGGCTGCCAGGGGCTGCTGGGAGGGGGTGGAGGGAGGGAAGTTGCTACTTAATGGGGACAGAGTTTCTGTTTGGGAAGATGGAAAAGTTCTGGAGGTGGATGGTGGTGATGGCTGCATGGCAATGTGAATGTACTTAAGGCCAGTGAACTGTACGCTTAAAAAATGGTTAAAATGGTAAATTTTATGTGTATTTTGCCACAATAAAAAAAATCATTAAAAATCAGTTTCCTAGTTTTCTTCGTCCAATAAAAGTTTGAAGAATGAAAAAATGAGGACACAGGGCAGTGGGAGAGAGGAGTTAGAGAAAATTTAGCTCTGAACGGAGGCTTCTCCTGGGTGCAACCAGGACTGAAAAACACTGAAAAGTAAATGAGTTTTGGGGGCACGAGGGTGGCTCAGTCAGTTAAGCGTCTGCCTTCGGCTCAGGCCATGATCCTGGGGTCCTGGGATCGAGCCCCGCGTCGGGCTCCCTGCTCTGCGGGAAGCTTGCTTCTCCCTCTCCCACTCCCCCTGCTTGTGTTCCCTCTCTTGCTGTGTCTCTCTCTGTCAAATAAATAAATAAAATCTTTTTAAAAAAATGAGTTTTTCATGGTGCGACTCAGTTGATGGCAAGTCCTGTTAGGGGTCCCCCTTACTGTCCTCTCGCAGATCACAGGGTGGAGAGCCCCTATGGAGAGAGACATCCCTGGGGATGGTGTGCGGCTCTCCCAGAGAGGAGGGTGGGAGGTGGCCTGCTGCCCTCCTCCCTGCCTGGGGGTGCTGAAAAAGGGACTGGCATGTTCCTAAAGCTGAAGCATCTGGAATGTTTTACAGGGGAGTTGGAGACAGAGCAGCCTTCTCAGGGGACCCAGGACCGGTGACACGTGTGTGTCACAGCTGGGACAGAGCAGGGAGGTGGGTGTGACTATGGCAAGCTCATCCGGAACCGGGTGGACGCAGAAGCTGGATGGGGCTAGACCATGAAGTCAATGAAGGAATAGGGAGCCACTGGTGGCTTTTGAGCTGGGGAGTGTCTTGGCCGTGATGTCCAGGGTCTGGAGAGCAGGGTGAGGTAGAAGCAGCACTCCACCAGAGGCAAGACATAGAGAGGGCGGCACAGATCCCGGGGTGGAAAATAGAGGGGCATCAGGGTGAGCGGGGCCTCCTCCTCGGCCCTGACAGCAGCTGCCTGGGTTCACAAACAGCATGAAGAGGAAGACCGCTGGTGTTGTAACTGCAGAGGTGACTAGGAGACCTCAGAAGGAAGGGCTTGGAGGTCACGGTCTGGGTCATGGCCACAGAAAAGCAAAGTGCAGAGAAAGGCAAGGGCTTGCCCAAGTCATCCAGCAGGAGCTGGATGGGGTCGGGTCCCGGGTGCCTAGGTGTCCCTGCACAGCAGCGGGCCTGGAGGCGTGGGTCTGTGCTCCCCCCAAATATCACTGCCCTCTGAGGTGCAGCTCTCTTCCGCTTCCCGCAGAGGCCTGAGTGAGCTACCACCTGTGGGTTGTGCATGGGCCGGCGCCGGAAGGGCCTTGGGGTGGGGGAGAGGGGAGAGAGACCGTGTGGGACCTGCCTGCTCTCTCCGCTTTGCTGCATCCCCATCTCACCCCAGGGGTAGGAAAGTACATTCCTGACTTGGACTTTTCCCAGGGAGTTTGGCTGAGCGAGCGAGAGCACCCTGCCTCCCACCAATGCACAGACACTCCCCCTTCCCCTCGGGGTTGTGCAGGGGAAGTAACTGGAGCAGGACAGGCTGACCAGCCCTCCAGCCACAGCCCGGCCACATCTCCTGAGCTCTCTGTTCCCAGCGAGGCCTTTCCACAGCCGTGAAACACGTGTCTGGTGACTTTGCAGCTCTCGGAAGCGCCACACTACCCCGTGAGGTGGGGCTGTCTTAGCTCCATTTTAGAGGGGAAACTGAGGTTCAGAGAGTTTCAGTCACTTGCCCAAAGCCCCCCAGCCAGTAAATGGCAGGTCTGGTATTTGAGGCCAGGCAGTCGGACCCGGCCCTTTGCCTGAGGTCGTGGTTATCTCAGTCTCATTGGTTGTTAGGTCAGGCGGGGCGCCTTCTCTCCTGTCTGGAGGTGCGGAAACAGGCCGAAGAGGCGCAGAGCGGAGGTGGGTCTTGAAACCTTGCCGGGAGCCGCGAGCACCAGCCCTCCCCCCTCTCCCCACTGACACCAAGCACCTCTTGAAGGGGTGCCCTGCCCAGCTACGAGTTCAGAGGAAGCAAAAAGGCTGCTGACGGGGGAAAGAAGAAGTGAAGTGAGAGTGTGGTGTAGCGTGCCCGCACGGGGTGAAGCGAGCAGGGGAGGGCTGAGGGCCGGGGCTGAGTGGCCCCAGCACACACATCCAACTTCCCTTTCTCCCTGTGGACAGGACGGTGGTAGCGGCCCAGCAGCTGGACGGCAGCGACCCCTCAGGTCAGCCCCCACCGTGCGGCTCTATTCCCCGCTCCCCCAGCTCTCTGTCCTCGTCTGCTGGGTCCCCAGCAGGCACCGGGCATGTCCCTGCCCTGGCGGGCCCAGGATTGGTGACATCCTGGGGGCAGCCAGCTGGGGACCCACCCTCATTCCCTTCACTCTCTGGTGGCAACTCCCAAATCTCTGGGAATGTAGAAGTCTATCTATCTATCTATTTTTTTTTTAAGATTTTATTTTATTTACTTATTTATTTAATTTTAATATTTTATTTATTTATTTGCAAGAGAGAATGAGATAGAGAAAGAGAGCACATGAGAAAGGGGAGGGTCAGAGGGAGAAGCAGACTCCCAGCTGAGCAGGGAGCCCGATGCGGGACTCGATCCCGGGACTCCAGGATCATGACCTGAGCCGAAGGCAGTCGCTTAACCAACTGAGCCACCCAGGCGCCCCTAAGATTTTATTTATTGATTTGAGAGAGAGAACATGAGCAGAGGGGAGGGGCAGAGGGAGAGGGAGAAGCAGATTCCCCACTGAGCAGGACCCTGGGATCATGACCCAAGCTGAAGGCAGATGCTTAACCTACTGAGCCACCCAGGCAAAGAGCAATTTAAATTAAGGACTGGTTAGACACTGGGTTCAAAACCTAGCTCCCCACCGTGGCCTAGGGCAGGTTATTAGACTTTTCTGGATTTCAGTTTCCTCATCGGTAAAATGGCGTTAATCCGGTGACCTGTACCTCGGATGACAAGGGCCTGCATGAAGTTTCTGCTGGGCAAATGTGAGCAAACGTGCCGTTCCTCTCTGAGTGACTTGGACTGGAGCCTGGGGATATTATGTCTCAGGGAAATGGCTCTGGGGCTGGCTTGGTCACAGAGTCCGTGTTGGGCCCTGGCGTGGCCTCCCTTTCCCTGCCTGTAAAATGGGGCTAAGAATGGTACTTGTCAGGGATTTTCTGCAGAGACCACCGGTTCACTCCGCACCCAGGCCGGGGTGAGGCCAGCGGCGGGAGCTCCAGCCCGTGTCTAGCAGGAGTCGCTGTTTGGAAGGGGCAGAGGGGCCACGTACAGGGGTGTGACTGGCTCAGCAGGCCTGGTGCTGTCGGAGACAGGGTGGGCTGGGGGGGGGCATGCATGGTCAGCCCCAGGGAAGAAGGCAGGGGGTCCCAAGTCTTATGCTCAGATATATCCCTGGCTGGGGCTTTGGGTCAGAGCCCTAAGCTTGTAGTGGGGATTGTGGAAATGTCTCTGAGTCTCTCTCCCTGGGAAATAGGTCTCTCTGGCCTCATTTTATGGACGAGAAACCCTGAAGCATGGAGAAGTGGACTTATTGCCCAATGTCACGGCCCAGGGACTGAATACTGGAGATGGTTATCAAATTTGCATCTTCCAAAGGCTCTGGCCTGCATTCTGCACGTTTCCTCATCTGTCTGTTGGCCTAGATAGAGTCTTACTCATCCGTAGAGCAACTCAGCCACCCAACCATCTTGGGGAGGCTGCAGTGCACAGCGTGGGGAGAGCACTTGACTTGGAGCCTGGAGCTCTCGGTTTGAGTCCCAGCTTGACCACTGGCCTGCCGTAACCCCAGGCAAACCCCTGTGCGGTTTCCAGTTTCCCCACGATCAACTGGAACCGTTCTGGACATCAGGTAAGGGAGTTCTGTTTCCCGGGGAGCCCCAGATAATGAGCTGCAGAGTGGATGGTGAGAGGGGCAAGGGTGTGGGGTGACAATGCATGGTGGCCTCTCTGAAGGGCTGGGGACAGGGGTGCTGGAAGTCTCAAGCAGAAGTGAGGATTGTGGTTTGCCCCTGGGAAAGGGAGTGGAAACCACAGCTATTTGGGGGTACTTGAAGGAGGTGTCACTTCTTCTTCAGCCTTGATTTCTGCAGCTGGTCGTGGGGTCAGGCCCCTCTTCCCTCTGTAGACACAGAGCAGGGTGGCCAAGGGCCTGGGGTCCAGTCCTTACGGTCCAGACCCTGGAGGTCAAATCCACATTATGATCTGGGCCTCAGTTTCCCCATTCACACAGTGAGGGGGGGGACAAGATGACCCAAGATCCAGTCTGCCCTATTGTGCCCTCAATCTTTTCATCTGAAACATTTCAAATTGTTTCATTCAGTGCTTCCCTTGTCTCGTCAAATCTTTTCCCTCCTCTCTTCTCTGAGGTTCTGAGAATTGCCCAAGGTAACACGGCCAAATAACCAAGTGACCAAATGAATAGGAACCCAGCACTCTATGACTCCAACCAAAGTCTCTATTCTCTCTCTCTCTTTTTAAAGATTTATTTATTTCAGGGGCGCCTGGGTGGCTCAGTCGTTAAGCGTCTGCTTTCGGCTCAGGTCATGATCCCAGGGTCCTGGGATCAAGCCCTACATCGGGCTCCCTGCTCTGCGGGAAGCCTGCTTCTCCTTCTCCCACTCCCCCTGCTTGTGTTCCCTCTCTCGCTGTCTCTTTCTCTGTGAAATAAATAAAATCTTTAAAAAAAAAAAGATTTATTTATTTGAAAGAGAGAGGGGGTGGCACGGGTTAGGGGCAGAGAGAGAGGGAGAGAGAGATTCTCAAGCAGACTCCCCACTGAGCACGTAGCCCGACCAGGGCTCAATCCCACGACCCTGAGATCATGACCTGAGCAGAAACCAAGAGTCAGATGATTAACCGACTGAATCACCCAGGAGCCCTTCTATTCTCTTTTCAAATAAACACATATATTACTAAATAATGTTAAGATAAATGGATGGGACCACCCAGAAAAAAACCTCACATCCCCATCTCATACTGTACTTCAGGATTGATGCAAATGGACTAGGGGTTCCAATGTGAACAATAAAACCTCAAAAGTCCTAGGAGAAACTTAGGAGAATTCCTTTGTAATTGGAGCGGGGTAGGCCCTTCTAGCTATGACTCAAAATCCAGAAGCCAAAAGAGAAAAATACAGGTAATTCTGATTATACACATAAAAAAAGACTTCTACACGACAAAAGGACCATATGTAATGTTCAAAGGCAAATGATAAACTAGGAAACATATTTGCAACTCACAGACAACGAGCTAATTTCCCTGCTATGTAAAGAGTTTCGAGAAGATGGTAAGGAAGAGTCGAACATAAAATAAAAATGGGCAGATGGTGAACTTGCACACGTGGGAAATGTCAGGACAGCTGCACTGTTGGAAGGAACCAAAGACCGGAAACCACACAGCCAGCTGTTCTGAGGGCACCTGCTGCATCAGTTAGTGCTTATCCCTCCAGCGTTAGCCTATGTAGTTGGAGAAGAGAAAGTGAAAACTCTAAGTACGGTTACGGGAAGCTCCCCCAGATGTATTTTCAAGCGAAAAAAGTGAAGTACAGAACAGTAGTGAGTGTGCTACTTTTTTTTTCATATAAGATGAGGAGAATCATATATGCTTATGTTTATTTGAAACTTGGGCAGATTCACCAAACACTAATAGCAGTAGTTATCTGGGGGTGACTAAGTGGGAAGGGAGTAGTTGGGTGACACAGGAGGCAGGAATACTTTGCATTTTATGCCTTTGTGGACTTACTTATTGCTTGGATTTGAAAGATGTAAATTTCTAAACTATCTGAAGAGCAGGGGCGCCTGGGTGGCTCAGTCGGTCAAGCATCTGATTCTTGATCCGCAGCTCAGGTCTTGATCTCAGGATCGTGAGTTCAAGCCCTGCGTTGGGCTCCATGCTGGGTGTGGAGCCTCTTTAAAAAACAAACAACAACAACTATCTGAAGAGTAAATAAAAATTGAGAAACGTGTAACTATAACATACGGGGTAACATTAGGAAATCTGGGCACCCAAAACAAGTAGACTCCAAACCTCACCACCCACAAGTGACCCCCGCATCTTTCAGAGCTTGCATATATAAGAAATGGGACTTTTACAAGGATTGGATTACATTGCTTTGCAACATGTTTTTTGTTTTTCATAAACAACATGCCACCATTATTTTTTCCATAATGGTAGTCATTTGGAGCATAAAAAATTCTAAGCATTAAAGACTTATTTTTCTGTTGTGAGGGTAATACATGTTTGCTGTAGAAAATTCGAACTCTACAGAAAACCTAAAAAAGAAAGGAATCCTCCTCCCCATATAACATTATTAACATTTTGGCGACCATTCTTCTAGATACCCTCCTAGGCCTAAACATGTATATTAGCATAAATTTCCATGCATGTGATTACATTATGTGTGTTATGTTCAGCTGGCTCTTTCTAGGCAGTGATACACGGTGCTCCTTTTTTATGTCACTATGGACATCATGATTTTTGATAGTGAAATGGCAAGCCGTTGTACTGAACTTTGAACTTTGACTTTTGAAAACAATGATAAATTCACAGGAGGTTGCAACAAAAATAGTACAGAAAGATGTTGTGTACACTTCATCCAATTCATCTGCATACTCTCCTCCTCCTTTTATTTGTTGAGGCTTCCATCCTGGAAACTTCTTTTCTCCTGTTGCCTTCTGGACAGGCTATACCCTGGTCCTGTAGTCCAACCAACAACCAGGGGAGTAGCTTCCCACATTTTCTGGGGAGTAGCTTCATCTCTTCTCTGGTGGGGTTTCCTATACCCTATGTTGTCTTTCATGACTTACTCCCTCATTCTCTTGGAGCGCATCCTCCAGCAGCCTTCTGATGGGGGTGTATGCTTTAAAATACTAATGATCCTTGGTTGACCATTCATCTTTAAGAGTGCAGCACTAAAGTGTAACTGCTTGTCAGGGTTGATGATTGGGAAAGCTTTAACCTAAGTTTGGTCCTGGCCATTTCACCGAGGAACACCAAAATATCTGTAGCTATAGGATACTTTTCTTGGAATGGCCAGTTCTTTAGAGAAGAATTTTCTCCTGCCTTAGAACATCATTGCCTGGCTGCTGCCGGCTTCTGGAAGCTGAGTGGAGGAGGAGGTGGGGAAGGAATATGGCTTAATTTTTCTATACCTGAATGGCATCCCACCCTTCCCCTCAGATTCTCTATCATGCACTGTCTCCAGGGAATGAACTTTATGTTGGGGTGGGGTTGAGGGTGGTAGGGTGGTGACAGTGGTCCTGGATACCCCAGGTGGCAGAGGAGATCTGGGACCCCAGCTGGTCACTTTAAAGACTCACAACCGGGCACCTGGGTGGCTCAGTCCTTTAAGCATCTGACTCTTGATTTCGGCTCAGGTCATGATCTCAGGGTTGTGAGATCAAGTCCTGTGTTGGACCCTTTGCTGAGCGTGGAGACTGCTTGGGATTCTCTCTCTCCCTTTTCCTCTGCCCCTTTGCCCCCCACCCCCTGCTCCCAGCTCATGCACACTCTCTCTCTCTCTTAAAAAAAAAAAAAAAGAGACTCATAAGCGTCTATCTCCCATTTTTTTGGCTTCATCCCTCATCCCTGCTTTCAGAGGTTCTCGATGCCTCTAGTTCTCAAGTGTTCCCAGGGTTGTGAGGCTTCTCCCTGTCCCCTCCCCTCTCCCCTCCCCTCACTCCACACCTCTCCCCACTGCAGGAACTCAGGTTCAACTTTTTATGGTCTGCTCGATGTAGGACTACGTGGCCACCTGCTTTGGAGCCTCCAGAGTTTTGCTAACATTTCTTGCCTGCTGTTGTCTTCTTTCCCCTTGTTCTGTCTTCCTGGCTCTGTGCCCATTTTATTCACTCACTCTCATTTTAGTGGAGTTTCAGGGGGTTTGACATAAATTTGCTATATTTAAGCAGAAGTTTCTTAGTTTATTTTTAAAACCACAGAAAACGAAGGCTGGGCGGGACAGACCCTTGCCTAAAGTCACATGGTGGATCAATGACAGAGCTGGACAGGGTTCCATGTTGCTTGCTCCCAAGCAGCTTCCCCTCTGGGTGAAGTCAGGGCCCCGGAGAAGCCCCCAGAGAGGCCATTTTTGGGGACAGGGAGTGATGGGCAGTGCTACAACTGGCTGGCATTTCTGAACAAATGGTCAGGGATTCTGGAGTCATAGAGACCTGGCTCAGGGGGCCTCACGCAGAGCAAGACCACTTGCGCCCTGAACCTCAGTTTCCCCATCTGTGAAATGCAGGAGTAACAAGGATCAATTAAGATGCTAGATGTCCTACCCTTGGGACATGCCAGACACCTAGAAGTGAGAGGTCACTCTCTTACTATAATGACAATGACATGCATCTTTTCTAGGGTGGGAGCCAGTTCTCGGAAGAGACTGGGCACAGGACATGGATTGCTGGGGGGCCTTTTTCCTCTGCCTATGCTTCATGACTTCTCAGAGTGAGACAATGGGTAAGAGGGTTCTGCTGAGCTGGGGGGCAATCCTAGCCTGGGCCCCTGGCTGTGATGTGGAAGGGGGATGCCTCGAACCAAGGGAGCTTGAAAGGGGGCACTGCGGCCTCCTGGGGCAGCAGCAAGGCTGAGGCTGGGGTGGAAGGCCCAGGGACAGAGGCCGAAGTGGAGATCTGACTTGCTCCACAGAGACATCCCAAGAACCCCTGCTCTGGATGGAGAAACTGGAGGTGATGGCCAGAAGCCGCAACTCGACTTCTCTTGCTGAGTGAGTCAGGAGGCCCTCCTGTCCGCCCGGATTCAGCTGTGCCTCCCACCCCCAGCTCGAGCCTTGAATCAGTGGTCCGGGGTTGTCCAGTGTGGACCATTAATCATTTATTCAACATGCATTTATTGAGTACCTACTGTGTGCCTGGCACTGGGCTTTGGAGATGCAGGATAAACATGTCCTGCCCTCATCAAGTCTGCTCTCTGGTTGAGGGTCTTTAACTATGGATGCCATGAAACCCGGTGCAGAATCCTGGGTCTCTGCATTTCTCTGGGAAGGAGCTGCAAGACTCGAATCGGGCTCTCGAGGGTCTGTGATCTAATGGCCATGCAGCTGCGGGTGAGGGGATAGTGCTGATGAGTGGCCAGGGAAGCACAGGGACCATGGGGCATTTCACTCAGCCAGCAGAGAAAAGCCAGAAAAGGCTTCCCGAAGGAGGTGTCAACAAAGCTGGACCAGAAAGAGAGGTAATCAGGAGGCGTGGATGAGTGGGGTGGGGAGGTAAGGGGGTGCCAGGGGCGCTGTGTTCAGAGGTCCGGAGATGCGAGAGGCCGATGCGGTTGGGGGAGGCCCCGCCCTTCTAGCCGCCTGGGGACCCTGGTCAGCTCCCGCCCTCAAGCCCACTGCGGACCCTGGTCAGCTCTCTCGCCCTCAGCCTCATCCGGGGCCTGGAGTGCAGGCTGTTGAACGCCAGCTTCGGGGGCAGCAACTTGACCTTGCAGACGCCCACCATCCAGTCACTGATCTTCAAGCTGGGCTGCAACTTCGCAGGCCTGTCACTGAGCAGCGCCACCAAGGAGCGGGTCCCCCAGGTCAGAGGTGGTCGGGGGGCCGGGGGGCAGCCAGTGCCTCTACCCCAGAAATCCTCCATGGGCTTACGGTCTGGACTCCCCTCCCCCCACCCAAACTAATCTGGTCTGGCCTCACAGCTGTGAGGTGCCTCCTCTGTAAAATGGGGCTGATGTTCCTCATGCGAATGATGGGAGGGGGTGCCCTGTGGCCCCTCAAGGGCAGCGTCCTCTTCCTGCTTTTGCAGGTCTGTGGGGGGTGGGGGAGGCAGCAGTGGGAGAGGCCAGGGAATCCAGGGTCCTAGGTGGTGGCTAGGAGGAATGAAATGCCTGGGGTAGGGGCGCCTGGGTGGCTCAGTTGGTTAAGCGACTGCCTTCAGCTCAGGTCATGCATGATCCTGGAGTCCCTGGATCGAGTCCCGCATCGGGCTCCCTGCTCGGCAGGGGGTCTGCTTCTCCCTCTGACCCTAACCCCTCTCATGCTCTCTGTCTCTCATTCTCTCTCTCTCAAATAAATAAATAAAATCTTTAAAAAAAAAAAAAAAAAAAAGAAATGCCTGGGGTAAGGCCAGGCAGGCTTCGTAAGAAGTGGGGGGCAGTGAAGGCACTGGGGCTGGCCCTGCAGGCCGTGGACACCAGGCTCAGCCTGTCCGTGCCCCTCCGCAGGTCTCACATGCCATGCAGTTCCCAGCCGAGCTGACCCAGGACGCCTGCAGGGCCCCCCCCAGGGAGCTGCGTCTCATCTGCGTCTACTTCTTCACGGACTACTTTTTCCAGGTCACTGCCTTGGTGGGCCAAGCAGGGTGGGCGCCGGCCCCTTCCTGAGGGCACTGTGGGCATCCATGCCATTGGCTGGCCTTGGGGCAGGGACCGGCACCTGGTGGGACCAGCCCATCGTGCACCCAGCCATTGCCCCTTCTGGGCCTCAGTATGAGGAGAATGGTGGGAAGGCCCACTTATAGGGAACCTACGTGTGCTCCTGTCCCTAGGTGGGAGATAGACAAAGGTGCCTTTTAACCTTGGCTTTGAAAGTGAGGTAGGATAGGGGCGCCTGGGTGGCTCAGTTGGTTAAGCGACTGCCTTCGGCTCAGGTCATGATCCTGGAGATCCAGGATCGAGTCCCGCATCGGGCTCCCTGCTCAGCAGGGAGTCTGTTTCTCCCTCTGACCCTACCCCCTCTCATGTGCTCTCTCTCTCTCATTCTCTCTCTCAAATAAATAAATAAAATCTTTAAAAAAAAAAAAAAAAAGAAAGTGAGTTAGGATAATGGTTAGTTAGGATGGAGGCTGGAATACACTCAACACATGGCAGAGAGTTGGGGGGAGAGGACAGCTTTCTAGGTGGAGGGGACAGCGTATGTGAAGGCTGCGAGGCTGGCCCATGCTGGACATGTGACAGGCATGCTGCTTGCTCTCATTTGGGGGAAGGGGCTGGTGAAGAGGGGCTCTCAGCCCTCAGCCGGTCTCTCCCTGTGTCCCCTGCAGTCAGCCCTTCTTCTGCTGTCCTTCCAGAATATCAACTCATCTCTGCTCAATAACTATGTCTTGGGAGCCCAGCTGGGTCATGGACACGTGAGCAACCTCAGCGAGCCGATCAACATCAGCTTCTGGCACAACCAAAGCCTGGTACTTTTGGGAGGGCGGGTGCCCCCATTTCCACCTCACCCCTGCCCCCTTGTGGCTCTCCTGTTGAATTTTGGCTTGACTAAACCCAAATCTGTGGAAGCATTTTGAAAACAAACAATTTCAAATCTATCACAGTTTGAAAATTCCTGTCAAAGAAATCAGAGAGAAGCTTTTACTTACTGCAGTAGGCAGGATTTTTTTTTTTTTCTCTTTAAGTAGGCGCCACACCCAGCGTGGAGCCCAATGCAGGGCTTGGGCTCAGGACCCTGAGATCAAGACCTGAGCTGAGATCAAGAGTGGGAAGCTTAACCAGATGAGGCACCCAGGCGCCCCCTAGGCAGGACTCTTTGAGTTGCAAGGGATACAAAGCCAAGTCAAGCCAGCTTAAGCACAAAAGGGAATTGATCGGCTCCCATAAATGAAATGTCCAGAGCTGTCAAGCTTCAGGCATGGCTGGATCCAGGGACTGATATAATGCCATCCTGGCTCAGCCTCTTTCCATCTCTCAGCAATGGTTTCCTGCCTTGGCTCTCTGCTCTGGCAAGATGGCAGCTAAAGTGCTGGACCTCTATCCCCTCTTCCCAGCAGGCTCTTCCTCATCAGTGCAAACCAGGGTCCCAGAACGGAGTCCTAAAGGTCCGGCTGGGTCACGTGTCCATCTCTGAACCAGGTCGATGGAACGTGTGGATTGGCCAGGCCCGGGTCACATGGCTCAGGGACTGGGCTGGATTCATCTGACCTGCCGTGGGGGGAGGCGTGGGTCCTCCAGAGAAGTGCAGAAGCTGATCCTGGAGGAAGGGAGAAGGGCTGCTGGGTGGGCATAAGCTCTGACGCCTCCGCTCTTCTGGCCCTGGCTTTCCTGAAAAGCCCAGAGCCTCTACGGTCTGCCCTGACTTCCTGTCAGCCTCTTCAGGACTGCGCTGCACTCTCAATTTCTCCATCATCCTTTCCTTTCTTTGCTCTGAACCTTTGCCCCTGCAAAAGTTCTTTCCTCAGAGGTGTTCCATGGCACTGCCTGTGTCATTCCCCCCACCCGTCCACCCACATGGCTTGGCTTCAGGGTGTCTGCATGTGAGTCTCTCCCCCACACTGGGCGTGGGTCTGCACCATTGTTGTTCCCCATGGGAAGGAGGGAAAAGGGGACAGTTGGTTATAGAGCACCTACTGTCCTGCCAGAGCTGGACCCTTAAGATTCCTCACTGACTGTAATTTAATACCATCCCTGAGACTTGGGTATAGATGATCCCATTTTGCAGATGAATAACCTGAGGCTCAGAGAAGCTCGACAACTTGCCCAGGTCACTCTGAGAGTCCAGAGTAGAGGTGAGGCTGGAATCTGGGTCTGTCTGATGCCAAAGCCCAGCCAGCATCTGGTAAAATGTTGACTAGGGTGCAGTTGAATCAACTTTGGCCCCTACAGTTTCCAGACTCTGACCCACGGCCATCCCCCACACCCCTTGGATGCACCCAACCCCAGCCTCTCCCCTTAGGAAGGCTACACGGTGACCTGTGTCTTCTGGAAGGAAGGAGCCAGCGAACATTACTGGGGGCTCTGGAGCCCCGAGGGCTGTCGCACAGAGAAGCCCTCACCTTCCCAGGTGCTCTGCCGCTGCAATCACCTCAGCTACTTTGCTGTTCTCATGGTATGTGTGCATCCAGTCCTGGTGAGGGGAGTCAAAGCTATAAAGGGCCCCATGTCTAAGCAAAAGGAGCAGGCAAAGGCTGGTGTAGGGGACAGAAAATCCAACTCAGATGGGCTTAAGGAGGCAAAAAGAAACTTATGAACTCATGTTGCTGAAGAAACTATGTTAGGCTTCAGGCATGGCTTGATCCAGACACTCAGTATCACCAAGACAGGGCTCTAGCTCTGTCTCCCAACTGTGCTTGCTTTGTGCTGGCCTAGCCTTCAGACAGGATTTCCCCACAGATTAATAATTTGGCTGCTAGCAGATCCAGGCTCATGTCCTACTAGCTTTTAGGCGAGTAGAACGAGAGCTTCTCTTACCCAATTCTGCCAGCTAGTCTTGAGATTAGAGTCCCACTGCCTTGGAGTGTGTCACATTCCCATCCCTCAACCAATCACTGGGCAGGAGGAGGGGGGGCTCTGATAAGTCAGGCCTGGTGCACCTGTCTACACACAGTGGGACCGCCCATGTGCGTAGACAGTGAAGGAGGGGAGGTTCTCATAGAGAAAGGGGAGATGGAGTTGAGGGGGGCAAAAGCCATTGTGTCTGCCAGGGCTTTTTTTTTTCAAGCCGGGACCACGGTGAGGTTTGTGGTGAGACAGGGAAGTTTGGAGGTGAGGTCTTAGCAGGTCCCTGTCACCGTGGGGAGGGCATTTCCGTGCTTCTGTCTCCCATTCCCCCTTCGTTCCTGCAGCAACTGTCCCCAGCCCCGGTCCCAGTAGAGCTGCTGGCGCCTCTCACGTACATCTCCCTGGTGGGCTGTAGCATCTCCATTGTGGCCTCACTTCTCACTACCCTGCTGCACTGCCAAGCCAGGTACGCCCCTGCCCCCATGCCGGGCCTGCCCACCCACTGCTGCTCAGCACCCCTCCTTCTTACCTAACTGAGCCCCAGAGGGCGGTGGGCTTCTCACGGGGATGGAGGCTGGGAGGCAGGAGACCAGCCTTGCCGTGTGGCTGTTGTTCTGTCCCTGCCCCCCTCAACCTCAGTTGTGTGTCCATGAGGGGGTGGCATGGCCTGGGTGATGTCCCCAGGCCACGGAAGGCCCTGCTTCCACCCGCAGGAAGCAGGGTGACTCCATAACACGCATCCACATGAACCTGCATGCCTCCGTGCTGCTCCTGAATGTCGCCTTCCTACTGAGTCCTGCGCTGGCCACGCCCCCCGAGTCTGGGGCAGCGTGCACAGCGCTGGCCGCCATCCTGCACTTTGCCCTGCTCAGCTGCCTCACCTGGATGGCCATCGAAGGCTTCAACCTCTACCTCCTCCTTGGGCGTGTCTACAACATCTACATCCACCGATACTTGCTCAAGCTCTGTGCGGTGGGCTGGGGTAAGCAGAGCCTCCCTCCCCTCTTGCTTCCTGAGGCTTCCGGCCAGATAGGGCGTCTACCCCCTCCTGCCCTTCTCTTCTCTTCCTCATCCTAGTGACCACATCATGAGCACGGTTCATCATCCCTGTCAACACTCACCACTACTTTCTACTCTACTGTTCTTATCGATTGTACCTCCAACACCTCCATTGCCACCTCCACCTCCAACACCTCCATCCCCTCCACCTCCAACACCTCCATCCCCTCCACCTCCAACACCTCCATGCCCTCCACCTCCAACACCTCCATCCCCTCCACCTCCAACACCTCCATGACCATCACTTCCAACATTTCCACCCCCTCCACCTCCAACACCTCCATCCCCTCCACCTCCAACACCTCCATGCCCTCCACCTCCAACACCTCCATCCCCTCCACCTCCAACACCTCCATGACCATCACTTCCAACACCTCCATGCCCTCCACCTCCAACACCTCCATCCCCTCCACCTCCAACACCTCCATGACCATCACTTCCAACACCTCCAGCCCCTCCACCTCCAACACCTCCATGACCATCACTTCCAACACCTCCATCCCCTCCACCTCCAACACCTCCATCCCCTCCACCTCCAACACCTCCATGCCCTCCACCTCCAACATCTCCATGACCATCACCTCCAACACCTCCATCCCCTCCACCTCCAACACCTCCATCCCCTCCACCTCCAACACCTCCATCCCCTCCACGTCCAACACCTCCATGCCCTCCACCTCCAACACGTCCATCCCCTCCACCTCCAACACCTCCATGACCATCACTTCCAACACTTCCATCCCCTCCACCTCCAACACCTCCATCCCCTCCACCTCCAACACCTCCATGCCCTCCACCTCCAACACCTCCATGACCATCACTTCCAATACCTCCATCCCCTCCACCTCCAACACCTTCATCCCCTCCACCTCCAACACCTTCATCCCCTCCACCTCCAACACGTCCATGCCCTCCACCTCCAACACCTCCATGCCCTCCACCTCCAACACCTCCATGACCATCACCTCCAACACCTCCATCCCCTCCACCTCCAACACCTCCATCCCCTCCACCTCCAACACCTCCATCCCCTCCACCTCCAACACCTCCATCCCCTCCACCTCCAACACGTCCATGCCCTCCACCTCCAACACCTCCATGCCCTCCACCTCCAACACCTCCATGACCATCACCTCCAACACCTCCATCCCCTCCACCTCCAACACCTCCATCCCCTCCACCTCCAACACCTCCATCCCCTCCACCTCCAACACCTCCATCCCCTCCACCTCCAACACGTCCATGCCCTCCACCTCCAACACGTCCATGCCCTCCACCTCCAACACCTCGATCCCCTCCACCTCCAACATCTCCATCCCCTCCACCTCCAACACTTCCATCACCATCACTTCCAACACTTCCACCATCACTACCACCTCCAACACCACCATCACTTCCGCCATTATCACTACCATGTCTACCTCCAACACCACCATCTACTGCTTCTACCTCTGACTCCACCATCACCTTCACCACCGCCTCCATCATCACCACCATCCTCATCCTCGTCTTCCCCACTCTCTCTGGCACCACCATCACTGGCACCTCTATCCCCATCCTAGCCCCTCTTGACTATCTCAGTTTCCTCACAAGTTCCCCCAACCCTCTGTCCCATTAGCTCCATCTCCCCACCACCACTGCCACTATCATCCCACCCTAGAGCCCTCACTAACACCATTTTGGAGAGCAGCCTCTTCTAAGACCTCCAGGCTAAGTGCTCTGAAGCTGGACCGTATGGCAGAGGCTAGGGCCTCTGAACAGTCCCTTCCCCTCCCTGCTTGCTCAGTGGAATTCTGTTTTAGCATGACCAGCCCTTTTTGGGGTCACCTGACATGTGCTGAGCCTCTGTCTCACCTCTCAGGAGTCCCGGCCCTCCTGGTGCTGTTCCTTCTTGTTGTCAAGAACTCAGTGTATGGACCCCACACAATTCCACTCTCCGACAGCCAGGGAAATGGCACGGGCTTCCAGAACATGTCCATGTGAGTGCTCTCAGGGCTGTGGCAGGCTCCCTGGCTCTGGCAGAAGGGCCCAGGGGCTCTGAACAGGGTGTCCTTGTAGGAAGGGCCCTGGCTGTGGGGCAAGGAGGGGGCCATGGCTCAGAGAAGGGGTGGTTGCCAGGGTGCTTTGCCATACCCCTTCTGCTGGATCCCCTGCAGAGGTAGGCTGTTGTTCTAGGCTGGCTACATCTAGGGAGCCCCGGCATGAACTCTGGTGCCTGCTCATGGGCCTCCAAGGCCAGGGAGGCAGCACCTCTGCCTCCCGGCGGAGCACAGAGGTCGGCCCAGCGCCCCCTCCTGCTCTCTGACCTTGAGCAGGGAGCTCAGCCTGCGCTGGACTCTGCCCTCCCTTCCCACACCTTGCTGTGCTCGCTCAGACTTCCGCTGCTCCCGACCTGTGGCTGGCATAGCACTGCCAGCCCTCAGACCCTCCTAGTCAGAGAGAGTGCTGCGGGGCCTGGGACATCCCAGGGACAGGGCTCAGCTTGTGTGTGCGCATCGGGCGGCCTGGGGGGTCTGCACGACAGACTCGGCTGCCTCTTCCTGTGCCCTAAGACATTTATCTTTTTCTTGTTACGAAGGTTCTCATAGCCAACATAGGGAGAATAGCTGAATGAACCCCTGCAGACCCATCTCCTGTTTAAACCTCGCAGCGAGGAGGAGGTCCTGTTGTCAGCCTCTGTTTATGGTTAGGGAAACTGAGGCACGGGCAGCTGAAGAACCCCACCCAAGGAAACCCAGGTGGTCCATGGCAGAGCTGAGACTTGGCCACAGGCAGGCTGGCTCCAGAGCCTGGCCCCCCCACTGCCCCTCCCAGCCTCCAGGAAGCGAAGCGGGTTGGGGTTCGTTCCTCTCACTGTGGGGGTCAGGCTGCTTTCTCAGAGGAGGTGTGACTTCGGGCTCCTTAGCCGTGTAGTTTTTATATACTGTGTGCCAGGAGCTGGAGGACTGGGGGGGGCAGGAAGCATGGTGTTGCTGGGCTGTCACGGAGTACCCCACTCTAAGAACCCGCTTCTCTGAGTCTCCCTCCCTCTCCCTCTCCCCCAGGGTTTTGTGACTTTTATTCTCCTGCATTTAAAAAGCCCTTAGGATGTCTGTTTGTGTTCCTGAACACAGACAGCACTAACCAAACCCTTGAAAGGAACTCCAATGCCCCCCCCCCCCCCCCCCCCCGGCAGGACAGCGGTTAATAGGTTGCGACAGAGCCACGCCTGCGGATGGTTACGTAGCTGTGAAAAGGAGTGATCCATGAGCACACTCAGCCCCTTGGATAAATCCCCCAAATAATGTTCAAGGCCCCTTGTGGCTGCCGAGGCAGGAGCTCACGGCGGGGGCCCGAGCAGGGGGCTGTGACAGGGGCACAGGCTCTGGCCTCGGAGCGTGGGGCTTCAAGTCCCACCTTTGCCTCTGACTAGTGTGTGCTCCTCAGCCCGAGCCTCAGTTTCCTCCTCTGCAGGGCGGGTATGACTATGCACCTGCCTTGTAGGGTCCTCATGAGGAGCGAATGGGCTCATCCGCGGAAAGCATATGACACGGTGCCTGACTGGGTGTCTTGGGGACACAAAGGGCGTGAAGACCTCAGGGAGGGTCTAGGAGCAGGGCTGGGGCCACTGCCAGGCCTCTGCTCTTTCCTCGGCCCTTGATGGCGTCTTCTTGCTCACTCTCCTCCTCAGTCCTCACCCCTCCACCAAGCCGCCCCCAGGTGCCACAGCTGTTCACTGCTCGGAGCGTAGAGTGTGGGCCCCTTCTAGGTGGGGAGGGGTCCTGGGGTAGGGCGCCCATTGCACAGAGATGGTGGTGAGATGGTGTTGACCTTGTGGTGGGTGGGAGGAGAAGTTTCCAGGGAAGAGGGCCCCGGGGCCATGGATCTGAAAGAGTATTGGACAAGTGGGCAGCTGGGGGGGCCATGGAAGGGGAGAGAGGCAGGACGGAGAAGGGAGGAGAAGAAGAGTTTTCAGGTGGGTAAAGGCATGAGAGCCCCATGTGGCTGGAAAGGAGAACATGGGGGGCTTCAGGCCAGGGGCCGAGGTGGCAAGGTGGGCCCTAACACGGTGGCCTGGCTGGAAAGCCGGGCCCAGAACTTCACCACACGTGTGGTCAGACAAGAAACAATGGGTTTGGGCTGGGAGACGGGACCAGGTTCAGGAGCCCGTCCATAGGCCCAGAGACCAGGGTCTCCCCACCCACCTCCCTGCCCCCCGCCCCCCTGGCCTGGGGAGCCACGCCAACCCTGGCACTTCACCCCTCCCCTGCAGATGCTGGGTGCGGAACCCCTTGGTGCACAACATCTTGGTCATGGGCTACGGTGGCCTCACGTCCCTTTTTAACCTGGTGGTGCTGGTCTGGGCGCTGCGGGTCTTGCATCGGCTACGGGCCCGGGACAAGGTGCTGAACACGCGGGCCTGCCGGGACAGCTTCACGGTGCTGGGCCTCACCGTGCTGCTGGGCACCACTTGGACCTTGGCTTTCTTCTCCTTTGGCGTCTTCCTGCTGCCCCAGCTCTTCCTCTTCACCACCTTCAACTCACTCTACGGTAGGGCCCGCGGGAGGCGTGCAGGAAGCCCTGGGGGTAGTGTTCGGCCGGTCAAATGTTGACTGCTCAAGGCTTCAGGTCAAGGGGGCGAGTCAGGGGCTGAAATCGAGCCCCTGCTGCCGCTCCGCTCCCCGCCAAGCTGGTTTGGGGCTCCTTCTGTCCACAGGAAGGGGCATGTCCTCCTAATTTGCACAAAGGCGCCCTCTGGCCTCCTGACAACTGGTCGTCCAGCTTCTATGCTCTGCCCCTCCTGGCTTCCAACAGTGAGGGACTCTGAGAATTACTCCTGGGCTTTAGGGAAGCCCAGCTCAGCCCCACTGAGGAAGTCCCTGGATTCTGGGTGAGGCCCCACATCGCTCCTTCCAGTCTCCCACTGACCTGTTTTTCGCTCGCAGGTTTCTTCCTCTTCCTGTGGTTCTGCTCCCAGAGGTGCCGCTCCGAGGCAGAGGCGGAGGCGGAGATGGAGGCGTTCAGCTCCTCCCAGACGACGCACTAGGCTGGGCCTCCTCGCCCAGAAGCCGTGGCCTCTCAGGCCGCCTGCAGCCCGAGACTCCGGCCTCCCCCAGAGAAGGTGGCAGGCCAGCTGCTGGGCACCAGAGGCCACTGCGGCCTCCAGGGAGGCTTCTCAACCTCCACGGCTTCCCCAGGCCCAGAGCGCTGGGTGTTGCTCTGCCTCCCCTCGCTTCCTGGGGATAGGAGGGCAGAGCCTCTTTCCCCTCCACCTGAGCCAGCTGGGCCCGGGGCCTGGCCATATGATAATTGGGTAGGTTTGAATTGCCCCTGGTAGGTGTGAGGGTATGGAGTCCAAACCCAAGCTCAGGCTCCCGTTGTAGAGAATCACCATCGCCCTTGACCTCTCTGTCCGGCCCAGAGGGAGAAGGCTCCTGAAGCCAGCTCCATTCCCAGGCTGCACACCAGGGGGAGCTCTGGGCCCGTGCTCGGAAGTCATTGGCTCCCAAATCCGATCTGGAAATACTGTCACCTGTCCGGGGACGTGACACCAGATGGAGGGGCCCTGCTTCCAGGACTGCTCCTGCTGAGTGACTGAGGAGAGGATTCCCGCCCTGTTTACACAGCCACTTCTCTCTTCCCGACGCAGCTGTTCGCTCTGGCTCTTGGGGTCTTGGGCATATGGGGCACTAGAATGGGTGGGCGTGGGGAGGCTCTCGGGGCCCCGCTCCAGGCCGCCAGACAGGTAATAATGACTTTGGATGGCACGGTGAGGGTACTGGAGCCGGATCCCTTTTCTCCTGGGGGGATCCTCTGCCCTCTGTTCATTCCCTGATGCGGAGAGCCCTTTGCCTGCTGGTGAGGCCCGGAGGCTCTGGAGCTGGACGGCCTGGGCTCAAAGGGCCTTGCCACTTGCTAGCTATGTGACTGTGGGTAAGCCACTCAAGCTTTCTGTGCCTTAGTCTTCCCATCTGTAAAATAGGGGCAGTCGTGGTGCCTATTTTGAAGACGAAGAAAAGAATCCATAGAAAGAGGCTTAGCAAGTAGAAAGTGCTCAATAGATAATTATTATTGTTATCATTCGTATTTTTGCTATTATTTTTAACAGAGTCGACTGAGAGGGCAAGCCATCTAAGGTCCAGGGCCGGGTCTGCTCAACCCGACAGGCCCAGCTCCTCGCTAGGCACGCCTGCTGTCCCTCAGCTCTGTCACCTCCTCTCCCACTTTCCCTAGAGTGGCCTCTGCTCTGACTCTAGACAGAGTGTCCCCCCACCTTTTTCAGGGTGATGAGAGTCCCCATCCAAGCCCCCCTGTCCTGGTCAAGCCCTGTCCTGAGCGGTACCAGGCACCTTGGGCCGTGGGGGGGCTCCCACACCAGTGGGGTGCAGGGGGATCATGGGAAGTCCCAGCCCCTGTCTTGAGCAGCTCCAGGAAGTGGTGACCCAGCTGGGCCTTGCCTGTGACTTGGCCCACCCCACTGGTTCAGGCCCAGCTTCTTAGACTCTACCAAGCCCAGGGCCACCCAAGGGAGGATATGGCCACAGTAACAAGGGATGGTTCTGGTAGTTCCAGGAAATGGGGCCAGGCTTGTGGCCCTGAGCATCATGGGGGTCCGGGCTCTAGGCAGGGTTCACTTCCCAGAAATGCCCCACCGGGTACGGGGGGGCAGGGATGGGGGAGACCTGCTGGGACTCCCTGCCCTCTCGTCACTCCCAGGAGGGTCCTGGCCTGGCCTAGCCTGGGCACTGGGCACTGGGCCCAGTTCTTGGGGGGCTTCCAGACCAGTGGGAAGATGGAATGGGTAGGAGGACAAATGGACGCCAGGGGGGCCACGTACTAGAGGTTTCTGTGTTGTTTAGTTGCTGCTGTATCAGAAAGGCCTAGTGTGTGCATGTGATGGGGTGGGGATTGAAAGCAGGGTTGCCAGTTAAAATACAGAATGCTAAATTTGGGAGACATATACTAAAAAATTATTCATTGTTTATCTGAAATTCAAATTTAGCTGGGCATCCTATACTTGTCTTTTTTCCCCTTTCTTTCTTTTTTTTTTTTTTAAGATTTTATTTATTTATTTGAGAGAGAGAGCATGTGCATGAGCGGGGGTGGGGTGGGGAGGGGCAGAGGGAGAAGGGGGGGAAGCAGACTCCCTGCTGAGCAGGGAGCATGACAGGAGGGGGAACTCGATCCCAGGACCCCAGGATCATGACCTGAGCCCAAGGCAGACGCTTAACCTACTGAGCCACCCAGGCGCCCCTTTTCTAACCCTTTCTTTTGCTGTCTGGCAAACCTATTATTTATTTTTTTTAAAGATTTTATTTATTTTAGAGAGAGAGAGAGACAGAGCATGAGCTGGGGCAGGGGTGGGACAGAGGGAAAGGGAGAGGGACAAGCAGATTTCCCGCTGAGTGCAGAGCCTGATGCAGCTCGATGTGGGGCTCCATCCGGGAACCCTGAGATCATGACACGAGCCGAAGTCAGACGCTCAACCAACCAAGCCAGCCAGACGCCCCTGACAACCCTACTGTAAAGGAGCATCAGTGTGGGCGTCCAGGGTGTGTACTCTTTACCCTTCAAATGAACCCCATATGTGCTGACTGGGGAGCCCCTCTTTCAATTGAACAAGCCCTCACATTCAGGCTGACAGCGCCAGGCTCCTCCCCAGTCCTCCCCTTTCCAGCCAAGGTCAAATAGGGTGTTTGAGGGGTCTGCCCTGTGCTGTGCCCTTACCCTGGGATCAACCCTGGTCCAGCCTCCAACACTGCAGAGCCTCTTCCCTGGCCTCCCCGCCTCCCCATTCCTAGTCCCCCCTTCACTCAGAAGCCAGAGGGAATTTCCACCCTGCAGCCCGATCACACCCTTCCCTGCCGACCCCCTTCCACGCTCTGTCCCTCCTCATTGCCAAACTCCCCACAGGAGCTCGAAAGGCCCTCTGCTCCAGCCCATCGCCCACCGCTCCTTCCTCATCCTCCTCGCAGCTGCCACGCTGAACTATGTTCCTCCGGCAGGTTCTTTCTCTCCTCCAGGCCTTGGCATAAGCTGTTCTTTTCGCCTGGAACACCGTCCCTCAGGCCTTTCATTTGTGGAAAGATGACAACACAACCTTAAGCTCTCTGCTTTGTACCCCTCCCTGACCTCCTCGTGTCTGGACTAGGAAGCTGCCCCTGACCTCCAGCATCTAGGGTGGGGTCTTCTCTCGGCTCCACGAGCCCTCCCTCCCCCATGGCACTAGTTCTTTCTGTCTCCTGCTTTGTCTCACCTGTCAGCCTGAGAGCATGTGGGGGTGGGCACTGCCTCATTCATTCACTGATGCATCACGTAATTGTGGGGGCACTTCTCCCATCCAGACACTGCACAGGTAAATGAGCAAGCCACCACATGGGAGGGGGGACATCCAATAAGCCATTTAGCAAATCAATATGATATCATTAGTGGTGCCTCATTCTATGAAGAAAGATAAAGGAGGGAGAGGGAATACAGGAGCTGGGGGCTTGGGTTCCAGCAGAGGGAGCTGGAGGGTGAACCCAGAGGCCATGGAGTTGGCAGGAGAGAGTCAGTGAGCTGGCCTGAGGGCTGCTTGCTTGGGGAGTCCCAAGGCCAGTGTCCTCTGGAGCTTTGGCCGCATGGTGATAGTGACCTTTGGGATCTAGGGATGGGGAAGATGGGAGCTTGTGTCTTTTGTGAGGAAAAACTCTCAAGGGGGGCGGGGTGGGGAGACGGTCCTGGGTTGGGGAGCCCTCTGCTCTTAGCAGGAGCAAAAGCAAACTCAATGTGGAGCAAAACTTCCCCCAGGTAGACCAGGAGGACCCCTGGCAGAGTAAGACCAGCTGATGAGCTGACATACAAGACTTACCAAGCCACAAGAAGGCAAGTTACCAAAGGAGCACCACAAGTGGACCCCCGGGGACAGAACACAGAGCAGCCACGTGGGACATGTTTAAATAAAGACAGGACGGGACGCCTGGGTGGCTCAGTTGGTTAAGCGTCTGCCTTCGGCTCAGGTCATGATCCCAGGGTCCTGGGATCGAGTCCCGCATCGGGCTCCCTGCTCAGCGGGGAGCCTGCTTCCCCCCCTGCTTGTGCTCTCTCTCTCTGACAAATAAATAAAAATCTTAAAAAAAAAAAAAAAAAGACAGGACAAAGTCACAAAGGGGAGCATATAAAACAAGTAGGGATGAAGAGAGAGATCTGGGAGAAGAAGATATGGAACTTCTAGAAGTGAAGGACATAATTTCAAAATCTGAAATTTAGTGAATGGTCAACAGCTGGGTAGAGAATTCCTGGGCCAGCAGTTGCATATAAAGAATGCAGCAAAGAGAGAGAAAAGGAGGTGGATAATACGAGTGAGAGATTAAAAGAGACAGAACACAGAATGAGAAGATCCCACATATTGGAATCCCGCAAGTAGAAGATAAAGGGAATGGAGAAAAAGCAGCATTTGAAGGCATGATGGCTGCAAATTTTCTAGAAACGGTGAAAAACAGATCCACGGCACCAGAAAGCTTGAAGTATCTGAAGCATAATAAACAAAAGAAAGGCAGGCATTACAGACATTTTGTTGGAACCACAGAGTGCCAAAGGCAGAGAAATGTTGAAGGCCGTCGGAAAGGACAAATCATCCAAAAAGGGATGACGGAACTCGAGCCGACTTCCCAGCAACCACAACAGAAGCTAAAAGGCTGGAATGATCTCTGAAAAGTAATAAGAGTAAATGAATGTCAACTCAGAGAGAGGCCCAGCAAAAGTACCTTTCAAGAACCAAAACAGAAAGAAAAGAAAAAAGTATTTATTTTTACATTTATAGGGAACCAGAAGCTGAGAGTGCATCCAAAGAAACTTCCCTAGGATGGTGCTTCAAGAAGGAAAATAATTCCAGAAAGTCAGCCTGAGATGCAAGAAGGGATGGTGAACCTATAGAATGGTAAATGTAGGTAACATCAATTCAAAAACCATCTGTGTAAAAGAATAATGACTTATTTCTGATGTTGAGGAAAAACAGGTCTGAAATGCTGGAAAATAGTATATGCGTGTGTGTTTGGGGGGGCGACCAAGGCAACGTGTTCTAAACATTCCTCCCTTGCACTTGGGAGGAATGGGGGTGGGTAAATATATTGTTTAACATTAGACATTGTTAATTAAATGTGCATGGTAAAAGTTAAAGGGTAACAACTAAAAAAAATAAAACTGGAATGTATACATTTCATTTCAATAGAGAGGAAAGGGTAGGATAGGAAAACAAACACATAAAAAGCTTTTTAAAAGGTTAAGGAAGGAGAAAAAAGAAATTGAGCAGGACTAGGGGTGCCTGGCTGACTCAGTGGGTAGAGTATGTGACTCTTGATCTCAGGGTCGTGAGTTCAAGCCCCATGTTGGGTGTGGAGCCTATTTAAAAAACAAACAAACAGGGGTTCCTTGATTGAGCAGTTGGTTAAGGATTGGACTCTTGGTTTCGGCTCATGTCCTGATCTCAGGGGTCATTGGATCGAGCCCCGAGTTGGACTCCACGCTCAGCAGGGAGTCTG
Source organism: Halichoerus grypus (assembly GCF_964656455.1). Classification (NCBI taxonomy): domain Eukaryota; kingdom Metazoa; phylum Chordata; class Mammalia; order Carnivora; family Phocidae; genus Halichoerus; species Halichoerus grypus. The sequence continues at coordinate 26,329,174 of NC_135726.1, read as the reverse complement.
CTTGAGGATTCTCTCCCTCTGCCCCGCCCTGCACTTGTTCTGTCTCTCTAAAATAAATAAATAAATCTTTAAACAGACAAATAGTGGGACTAACAGAAAAGGATAAACAGCTCAAGAGAAAAGTGGGCAAAAACCATGAACCAGCATTTCATGAATGATAAAACAGCTATGGTCAGAAAACATGGCAAGATGCTCACACTCTCTGGGGACCAGGGACCTGGAAATGAAGACCACAGTGACACGTTACTTTCTCCCCCCTATGATTGGTAAAAAGTCCAATGTCTGATGCTATTAAATGTGGGCGAGGATGTGGGCCAACAGGAGCTCTCAAAACTGCTGGTAGGAGTGCAAATTGGTTCAAGCGGCATGGAGAGACAGTTTGTCATTTCTCTGTGTAGATGGACCCTGGCACAACTGTGTCCTAGTCATCCTGCCCCCAGGATTCTAAGAGGAAGCCTTCTCGCATGTACACCCTGAGACCTGTGCAGCCCAAGGATGTTCATGACGGACGGCACTGCTTACAATCGCAGAAATGCTGGAATAATGCAGGTGAACCTGATACGTGGTGTGGGTATCAGGTGGTGAAAAAATCAAGTCCCGGGGACCATATACAGTCTGACGCTCTTTTCATAAATTGCAAAACCAACAAAAGTAAATAAAATCCAAGCATGTATATCACCCTAAGAGCAAGTTAATGAAACCCACACAATTCAGGAAGCCTCTGCGCTGCAGAAGGTGAGGAAGGAGAAGAGGAGAGGGGGCTCCGGAATTTGGACTTTATTTGAAGGCAGCAGAAGACGGGGGTTGTTTCTAAGAAGGGTGATGTGATTCCACTGTGTTTTTTTTTTAAAAAAAACAAACATGTAAGTAAATATACAGGTCGGGAATTGTCATACGTGTGAATGTTCAGGCTTTCCCTTTTCTGAGCCCCATTTTCTCTTTCTTAATGGTGAGAGGAAACCCTTACTATGGACCAGATGCTCGCTACATATAATATTTCATTTCATTTTCCTAACAACCCTGTGAGCTAAGGAGTTATTCTCATACTTGTTACATCCATGTGGAAACTGAAGCTCAGAAAGGTTAAGTGACTTGCCCAAGGTCACACAGCTTTTCAGTGCCGGAACCGAGATCCAAACCAGCCTGTGCTGAACAATGCGGGGATGCGAGTGACCATACTGGGGGGCAAGTCCTGTTGTGGCAGAGACTATATGTGTGTGTTCATGCTGTGGTCCCACCGTGGATACCCAAAAAGTCAACCACAATTATTACCCCAGCAGGGTCTGTCAGAGAGGCAGAGAACAAGGATGGGGGAATCCCAGACACCCTGGATTTAAATCCTGGCTCACCGGAGACCTTGGCAAGGCTCTTGGCCTTTCTGGGACTTCACTTTCTCACCTGTAAAATGGGGATGGTTCTAGATGTTACTTCTGGGGCTGGTGTGAGGGATCAGGGAGAGAAAGGTGTGACTGGCCCGGTCCATGGCCCGGCATGATTAGCAATGCTTAGATGTGGGCTGTTATTCGTCACCTGTCCACGGATGTCCTCGGCAGCTCTCTCCAGGCTTGGCCAATGGTAGGCCCTCCAGAGCGTGAGTGAACGCCTGGTCTGGCCCCGTGCGCACCATGGGTTCTGCGGGCTGTGTCTAAGAACGTCTTGATGGGGGGCCTGGGGGGCTCAGTCGTTCAGCGTCTGCCTTCGGCTCAGGTCATGATCCCAGGGTGCTGGGATCAAGCCCCGCATCGGGCTCCCTGCTTCTCCCTCTCCCACTCCCCCTGCTTGTGTTCCGTCTCTCGCTATCTCTCTCTCTCTGTCAAATAAATAAATAAAATCTTAAAAAAAAAAAAAAGAACATCTTGATGGGAGCCTCAGCCTAGGAGCCAGGAGGTCAGGGTCCAGGGTGAGAGCGAAGGTGGGCTCCCCAGCTGGCTGGTCACTACCAGAGTGGCCAAGACAGGCTCTGGGGTGGTCATTCTTATGGCGACCACCAGGAGTCAGGGTTGACCCTGTCTGCCTTTCTGCCTGGTCGCAGCACCCTAGGGTGGCCTGCAGAGGACAGCAGGGACACCTGTCTTCTTGCCAGCAGCAAGGTGGGGGTGTTTCCAAAAAGAATTCCTTTGAAGCCCTGACTTCCTTGGCTTCCTACCTCTGTTAAAGAAGAAATTTGGTAAGTCTGTCCATCCATCCATGGGTCTGTCTACCATTCTTTCACCCACAAATCCTTTGTCCCTTTGTCCATTCATCTGTCTGTTCATTCATCCATCTTTCTGTCTGTTCATCCATCCATTTTTCCTTTATCTTCCATTTGTTCATCTATTCATTTATCTGCCCCTTCTTCCAGCCTTCCACCTGACCATCCAGCCATCCACCTATCCTTCATCCATTCATCTATCTGTCCACCTGTCCATCCTAATATCTACCCATCTGTCAGTCATGCTTTTACTCACCCATTTGCCCATCCATCCCTCCCTCCCTCCCTCCCTCCCTCCATCCATCCAATATCTGTCCATCTACCTTCTGTCTATCCCCCGGGCACTGAGACCCTCTGTTGAGCCAGGACTTGCTCAGTCTGGAGGCACCCCATTAAGAGAGGTGCAGTTCCTGCTCCCACCCCAAGCTCACTGTCTGGTGGGTCAGAAGCTGTACCAGGCAGTGATAAAATAGCAGGATGTGTGTGGACAGACTTGGGGGTCGGGCAAAAATGTTGCATTTCATTATTAATTTTTACATCACATTAGACTCTAAGGCTCCATCCTCTGCAAGGGCAGGACATTCCTTTGTCATTTGTGGAGAAGGCCCTTGAGTTAAACAAAAATCTGGGAGGCTTATGTTGCTCCTGAAGGCAAATGGGGGAAGACGCCTGGTTTCACCTTCAGCCGCTCATGGTCGCTCTCTCCTGCCCCTCCCCAGGCTTCCTGGCCCCGGGGGGAGCTTTGCTGACCTGAGGCTGAGAAGCTGGGTCTCAGAGGCACCCCAGACCTTCCGTGCAGCTGTCCCCAGCAGTGGGAGCCCGGCTCAGGCAAGTCCTGGCTTCGTTCCCTCACACCAGGGGCTTGGGCTGCAGGAACACCGGCTTCCCCAGAGCCCAGAGCCTGGAGCCTGTGGGCTTGGCTGCTTCCTTAGGCCAGGGTTGCTGGGGCAGGGTGAGGGGTTTAACCCAGCCAGGCAGGGAGGCTTCTTGTGAAAGGGAATTTCTAGCTGGGGCCTCAGTGCTGAATAGGGTGAGACAGGGGGAGGGGGAGAAGGGTTTCGGGCAAAGGCTTGGGGTTGAGGGGTGAAAAGGAGAGAGAGAGAGAGAGAGAGAGGCGGGTGGGTTTGGTGGGCAGGGTGGTGGTGGGAGGGGCAGGAGGGAAACCAGAGGGGGGACAAGGGGCTCAGTCATGGAGCTTGGGCAGTAGGGAGATACTGAAGGTCTTTGACCAGGAGAGTTCCTGATCCAAGTGGTGTTTCAAAAGGGTCACTTCAAAAGAGTGGAGACAGGTTGGAAATACATCCAGGGAGGAGTGGCTGTGTCTGGTTCGTCCTTGGGTGGACCGGGTTTGATGTTGGGCCTCCCCACCCCCAGTCGTCCCCAGCAGGAACGGAGGGAGGGGCGAGGCTCAGAGAGGGGTTGGAAGGTGGACCCCCAGGATGGAAGGCCTGACTGGAAGTTGTTTGGGGTTGGGAGTCATCAAAGCTGCTACCTTGGGGTCCTGGGTCCTTGGAACAGCTTGTGTGTAATTGGGGCGGGGAGCCCGGGAAGGGAGAACGGGTGGGGTGTGTGTGTGTGTGCGCGGCAGTCTTAGTGATTTAATTATTTAATTATTTATATTTAAACATGAAAAATATTGTGAACATAGAGAATATACAGGATATACACACAATTTCACAACAACGATAAAAAGCATCTCCCCATGTAAGCACCACCCCCAGAACCCCCCAGCAGGGGCCCCTTTCTCCATTACGCCCCTCCCTGCACCAGAGAGAGAAACATCCTGACATTTAGAAGAATCACTTCCTCACATTTATTGTTACTTTCACCAGCTGGATCTGCATCTCTAAACAGTAGGGTTTGGGTTTTGCCTGTTTGGGAAGTTTATGTAAACAGAAGCCCACATTCCCTCAATTCACACATTATATTTGTAGGACCCATCTGCCTTGCTGTGTGTAGACACTGGTCATGCATGTTCATGGCTGCGTGCTATTCCTGCAGGGTGAGCATTACAAGCTGTGAGCCCAGCCTCCTGCGGACAGACGTCTGGGATATTTGCAGGTTGCAAGCAATGCACGAGCATTCTCCTCTGTAGCTGGTGGTGCACGGATATACATGTTTTCCTCCAAGCTATGTACCTGGGAGCGGAATTTCTGGGCTCCAGGTCACATGGTATCTTCGACCTTACTAGGCGATGCCGGTTTTCTGAAGTGGTTGAGCCGATTTCCCACCCAGCCCCGGGGAGTGTTCCCACTGCTCCTGAGCCACACTCAGTGTTGCTAATTTTTGGCCATCTGCTGGGTGAGTCGGGGTATCTCATTGTTGCATTTCTTTTTTTTTTTTTTAATATTTTTATTTTTATTTATTTGACAGAGAGAGACACAGCGAGAGAGGGAACACAAGCAGGGGGAGTGGGAGAGGGAGAAGCAGGGAGCCTGATGCGGGGCTGGGTCCCAGGACCCTGGGATCATGACCTGAGCTGAAGGCAGACGCTTAACGACTGAGCCACCCAGGTGCCCTGCACAGGTTAGTTTTTAAAGAGCAATATCAGAGAACTGTAGTGACAGTGGGCTTCCTTATCTAGCTACCAGTCTCAAAGGGAAAGTATTTTTACTGTTTCACCTTAAATCTAACATTTGCTGTTAAATCTTTATCAGATTTAGTGAGTTCATTTCTATTTATGGTTTGCTGAGGTGTTTTTTTTCTTATTAAATCATTAATGAATATTGAATTTTGTCAAGCATCTCTTTTGTATGTATTGCAATGATCATTAGAATTTTTGTCTTTGATCTATTAATGTCGTGAATTATGTTATTTTTTTTCTAATATTAAATCTACCTTGCATTGGTTACATCTAACTTTATCATAATATTACCCTTTTATATGTTACTGGATTTAGGGTTTGGTTTTTTGTGGTTTTTTTTGAGAGAGAGTACTTGCGTGCGAGTGGGGTGGGGGTGGGAGGGGCAGAGGGAGAGCCAGAGAGAGAGAATCTTAAGCAGGCTCCACGCTCAGCCCAGAGCCTGACAAAGGGCTCTGTCTCACTATCCTCAGATCATGACCTGAGTGGAAATCAAGAGTCTGATGCTTAACTGACTGAGCCACCCAGGCGCTCCTGGATTTAGTTTGCTAATATTTTGTTTAGGATGTTTGCATCCAAATTCTTGAGAGAGAGTAGCCTATAATTTTCTTTCTCAGGCTGCCTGGTGGGGTTTTGGTGTTAAGATTATGCTAGGGATGCCTGGGTGGCTCAGTGGTTAAGCGCCTGCCTTCGGCTCAGGTCATGATCCCAGGGTCCTGGGATCGAGCCCCGCATCCGGCTCTCTGCTCGGCGGGAAGCCTGCTTCTCCCTCTCCCACTCCCCCTGCTTGTGTTCCCTCTCTCGCTGTGTCTCTCTCTGTCAAATAAATAAATAAAATCTTAAAAAAAAAAAAAGATTATGCTAGCCTCATAAAATGAGTTTGAGTCTTTATAAGAGTTGGGCCAACTTGGAATTATTTTTTCTTTCTGGAATGTTGTATAGAATTTGCCAGTGAAGCTTTCTGGTCGTGAGTTTGCCCTGTGGGAGGATTTTTACCATAGATACAAGTTATATAATGTATAGGATCGTTCAAGATTTCTTTATCTATTTAAGTCTGTTTAGGTAAGCAACGTTTTTCTAGGACTTTTATATATTGATGTCCAGCTTAATTACACTGGGGTCAGGGATACATTATCTGAATGATTTAAGGTCTTGGAAATTCACTGAGATTTGCTTTATGGCCTAGAATATGAGCCATGATTATACACGTTCTCAATGTGCTTGAAATGGGTATTTTGTAATTGCTGTGTGCAGTGTTCTATTTATGTTCATTAAATCTACTGTATTAACTGAGTTATCCAAGTCTTCAGAATCTTCATCTCCTTTCCCTATCAAACTGAAAAATGTGTCTGCTCATCCCCATATGACCGATGGATGGGCCCTGGGTCTCTAGCAGATAGGTGCTGTGAAATCCTACTTCCTCTGCCCTTCCTCCGGGAGGTGGGAAAGTGAAGTCTGACTCCCCAGCTCCTGGCACATCTATCACTGACCTCTCCCCTGTCCACCTGTCCCCCAAACAACTGCCCCGAAGACCTCCTCCTGCCTCCTTCTCCATGGAGAGTTCATGAAATGGGGGCGGTATGGTGGGCTGGTGAGGAGCATGGACTCTGGAGCCAGGCTGGCCGGTGGAAATGCCCGCGCCCATGACTCAGGCAAGTCACCGAACCTTTCCATGCCTTCGTTCTCAGATCTGCAGCATGGGGATGACCACAGTGGTAACTAGCTCATGGCGTTGATAGGAGAATAAACAAGTGAATAATTGCAATGCCCTTAAGAACGGGCCTGGCACGTAGTAAGCATTGTAAAATCTGCTTTAAAAAATGGGATGATAAAAACTGTCTCATGCAGGTCATGGACACAGTGTTACCGCTCTTCTTGCTCTGTTCATCGAGTGCAACCCCTTCATTTAATAGATGAGAAACGGGGGCCCAGAGAGGGCGGAGATTCAGCCAGAGCCACCTCGCAGGCCACTGGCTTCCCGACCCGGAAGGCAGCAACACTCCAGGCCTCTAGCCCAGCTCTGCCGCCAGGGAGCGGTGGTCTGTGCTCTCTCTGGGCCTCGGTTTCCCTGTTGGTGAACCCAGAGGCAGGGCCAGGCATCCCTCCCCTCGGCCCCAGCTCCATCTGACCAGTGAGGGACGTTGTGACCAAGCCCCCGGGGTCACGCTAGGAGGTCTGGGGGTAGCAGATGCTGAAGTCACTCGAGGACCTGCCAGGGTTGGGGATGTGCAGTGGAATGATGCTTGAAGCTGTCTTCTTGGAATCCACAGGCTTGAGAACTTGCAGCCTCAAACCAACAGCTATCACACCTCACAGCCTTTGAGAAGGTGTTACCCAAGGACTGGTAGCTTCCCACGGGGGAGGGAGGGGGAAGGGCAGGGAGCTGGGGTGAGAATGTGCTGCAGCCCTCTGGCTGGGGGGGCCCCCGGCAGGCGGGCCCCAGGCAGGCGGGCCTTCCTCTCTGGGCCTCTGACTTCTGCTCCGTCTACACGTCCCTGAGCTGAGGCAGGGCACCTGGCTTCTGGCCTTGCACTCCGTGCCTCACATCGGTCCCTGCCCTTCTCTGGGCCTCGGTCCCCCGTGAAAGAAACAGGCCGGGCGACAGTGTGGATAAAGGCTCCGCCTGACCTGGCCGTCCCCTCGCGTGGCCCTGGTCTCCACCTGCCCCCACTGCAGGGGAAAGGCGGCGCAGAGTGTGAGCCCAGGGACGGCTGCCCAGCCGCCCTACTGTCGGACCTCTCCGAGTGCCGGTGCTCCTCACCTGTGGGTGGAGAGCAGCCCCCACGTGGCAGGGCTGGTAGGATTACCAGGGCCTGCCATTGCATCTGTGCTCCGTGATGCAGAAAGTAATTCCCAGCCCACCGATGCACCGCCCCCCCGCCCCCCCCCACACCGGCCCCCGCCAGGCCTCAGGGGCTGGAGTCTGCTCTCAGGCCTTCGCAGGCCCCAGGCCTCCACCCCAGAGGGAGCCAGAACTCGGAAGAGGCCTTGGCAGAAGGTTCCAGAGCAGATGCTGGAGTTCCCCTCCTGGAGCCCCCCCCCACCCTTATCCTGCTCGGCCTCCAGGCCAACCCCCAAATTAGTTATCATTTAGTTAGGGCCACCAGTCTGCAGGCAGCTAATTGCTCCCATTAGCAAAACAGGAAGACCTTAATGAGCAATTAATTAATAAAACGGATGACTTCCAGAGCCACTTCTTTCAACGGGGACTGATTTTATTAACCACTTAGTCACTTGGACAAAGGCTGAAATCTGTGGATTTGCATCCCCCTCGATCCTGGGAGGAAATCGAAGGTAAGTGGTTATCATTCGCAGAGTCAGTGCTGTGCCCAGAGGGGCAGGCTGCAAACCCCGGCTTATCCAGCTCTTCCGGTGAAGTACTATTATTATGCTCATTTTGCCCGTGAGGAAATTGAGGCTCAGCAAGGCTCTTCCCTTCCCTGAGGTCACAGAACTAAGTACAAATGGGTCCCGGTGGGTCTGACTCCAAAAGTATTTTCCCCTTGAGTGGCCCCTCAAATACCAATTTCCTTTCATGGATGGAAGGGCCCAGAACCTGTCAGCTAAGGGGCTGTTGCCTGACTCCCTCACGGCCTGGCAGGAAAGACTCGTTTGGACTCAGGTCTGTTCTCGCAGCAAGTCCACTGCTTTAGAGATGAAGGAAGCCCTCAGCCCTCAGACACACTGAGGCCAGCTTGTCCCCTCCAGCCTCACTCCTGCCCCTCAAACCACCAGCCCCACTCTCTAAGTTCCGGATCTTTTCTCTGCTGCTTGTCTGTGGTTCTCCCCACGAGGCAATGTTAACGTAGTTTTAGAAGACATAGGGAGATTAATTTTTAATCTTAGTTTCATGCGTAGCCTTTATTTTATTTTTTTAAAGATTTTATTTTTAAATCTCTACGCCCAACATAGGGCTTGAACTTACAACCCTGAGATCAAGAGTTGCCTGCTTTACTGACTGAGTCAGCCAGGCATCCCTAGCTTCATACACAGCCTTTAATTATGTCATGTGACTCCGATCATTTAACACAGGGATACTGTGCCTTCTTTGTAAAATCTACCATTTTGAATGACATTAAAAAAATCTATAGATCTAAAAGAAAATACCAGGTAAATATTTGGCAGATTTGACTTCTAGATTTGGAAAAAAACAATGAGAACGAACTTGCCTGCCTGAAGTTGGGGAGACCGGATCTGGGCTACCCGTTCTCTTCTTAACCAGACAGGTCCAGGGAGGGTTTCATCCGCCCCAAGAGAGAAGTCCTTTCCCAGAGGGGAAGTTGGCCTTCCTCCCGAGCCAACAGGCTCATGCTGCTGTGGGTTATTTATTTCTCTGCAAATGTTATCAATGTGCTATATGCACACAGTTTAAAAAGAATCATGGTTCCTTGGGGTGGGGATGGAGGGGAGGTTGACTGCAAAGTGGGCATGGAGGAACTTTCTGGAAAGATGAAGATGCTTTATATCTTGATTGGGGTGTTTGTTACATGAGTGTACACATTTGTCATCAACCTGTACACTTAAAATGTGAAAATTGTATTACAATAAAGCTGTTTTGAAAGCAAAATCAAAACCAAAACCACAAATATTCATTTGTGTCAGGAACCACTCATATTTGTTGCCACGTCTGAGTTCTGAGACCTGTACTTCACTGCACTATTGTATGTGCTGATTCCTACTCAGCTATCATTTTAGCTGCTCCCAAAGCCGACATTTATCGAGTTCGGCCAAGTGCCAGCCACAGCAAGGGTGCTTAAAATGTCAGAGAGCTACATTTAGGAAAGGGATATCACAAGTCAGCCAGGAAATGATGGATTAATTAATAAATGCTGTTGGGACAACTGGCCTTCCATTTAGAAGGAAGCAAAATTAGATCCCTACCTCATACCATATATACATACATGAACAGTCCACATGGATTAAAGATGGATGGATTAAATGTTAAACAAAAACCGTAAGAGTATTAAAGGAAAATAGAGGAGACTTTTTTTTTTTTATAAATTCTAACCAGAAAAAGCCAAGACATGAAAGCCAGAGATCATAAAAGAATGTTACATTTGACTATATAATAATGGAACACTTTCTGTGACCAAAGACACCGAGAATTTAGCTAAAAGACATGCAGCAGACCACCAGAAGATATTGCCTCCTATGTATTAAAGAATTAAGGATTTTAATATGCAAAGATGTCCTATAAATCAATAAGAAAGTGACAAAAAGCCCAGTTAAAAATGGGTAAAAGTTATGAACATTTGTTTCACACAAGAAGAGATGCGAATGGATAATGAAGTTATGAAAATCCTTCACAATTACAGATTGGGATGTTAAAACAATGAAACCCCTCTCTAGATGAGCAAAAGTTAAACAAACATTGATACAGGTAGGGGAAAATGGGCACTTTCCGCTAGTGTTGATGGGAGCCTAAATTGGCACTACATTTTTTTTAAAGATTTTTTAAAAAAATATGTTATTTATTTATTTGAGACAGAGTGAGGAAGCGAGCACAAGCGGGGCGGGGGCGGGGAGGGAGAAGGAGAAGCAGACGCCCTGCTGAGCAGGGAGCCCAACACAGGGCTTGATCCCAGGACCCTGAGATCATAAAGCCAAAGGCAAACGCTTAACCGACTGGGCCACCCAGGCGCCCCTTAAGGTACTACTTTAAAGTATAGCTACTACAGTTCAGCAGTATCTATAAAAGTTTGAATTGCATAAACTCTATGCAATTCAATCCAGCAATCTCTCTTTTAGAAATCTATCCATCAGGCAATAGCCACCTGTGTGTCCCAAAATATGTGTTAATTCCCGCAAAGTGTGTTTTACTAAAAACTGGAAACTGCCTACATTTCCTTCAAAAGGGGGTTATGGAAAAGAAACTTTCTATTCTGTGCAGTGGAAATCTTGTAGCAATTCGAAAGAATGAAATAGAACTCTATGTCCTGATCTGGAACGATATCCATTATATCTCGGCAAGAGAAAAGAAAGCAAGTGGCAAACAGGATGCCTAGTGTAATAATCATGTGTTTGTGAAACAATGGTGTATGTGAGTGGCAGGGTATATAGTGATAATGGTCCAAAAAATGGAGTCCTTACTGTATCTGCCAGTAGCATGGGATTATTATTATTGCTATCCTATAGAAGAGGCACAGAGTGGTTAAGTCACTCGTCCAGGGTGGCCCAGCTAAGTCAGTTGCAGAGCGGGGATTTGAACCCCAGCAGCCTGACTCTGCAACTGGGGCACTTGATTTTATTTTGGCCTTAAAAGCCCCAAATACTTCTGTTAGCAGTGCTGACCTCCCAAAACAACACTGGACAGGCTGAGTCACTTTTAATAAATAATTATAATAAATACACATGAAAGAACATGAACTGGTTAAAAAAAAAAAAAAGCCTTATCAAAAGGCCCAGTTTCCTGCCAACGCCCTCCTTAAAGGCAACCACTCTAACAGTTTGAGTTAATGTGGTTGTTGCCTCCAGAGCAATAAATAACATGCTTATACAGCTATTTCTTGATTTATTAACTGTGGGTATTATGTATTGACTTCTGCAAGCCCTGGAAAAAAGTAAAATTAGCTTATCTCTTTTTTCTTTCTCTTCCTGTTACGAGGCTTTGTGCTGCTCTGACTCTAGGTTGGACCCTGGGGTGAGCACCTCATCCCACTGTTGCTGAGTCGAGGCCTATTGAGGCTCAGAGTCGAAAAAGGACTTACTCGCCCAAGCTCCCTTCAAGTTGGTGATGGAGGGTTACCGGACCCCTGGTCTGTGCATCCCCAGGGCCTAGCTGTTTCTGGGACGCCCTGTGGCCCACCCCATGGGTGACTGTGGCGCCCTCCTGGCCTTCTCACTGTGGTGGAGGCTCAGCGTGGCCGGCGTGGGTGGCCCTGGTGGGGTGCCCGCAGGAGGCCACCCTGAGGTGTCCCGCTGCTCAGAGGCGGGAGCAGGTGTGTTTACAGAACAGCAGGTGCAGCATGCTAGTGTTTGGGGAGCCAAGGGTCTCATTCTCTACCCCTGAGAGGCCTAGACTTTGACCCCTTGGGGCCTCTGCCTTCCAGATCACTGTCCCACGTACCCGACACCACAGGCTGAACCAGTGACTGAGGCTGGTGGAGGGCTGGGCTCCTGATACCCAAGACCCTTAGAAAATAAGCACCACCCTCTCCCATTCCTTGACACTGAACTTACCTGGTTGGAGAGGCTTGAAAAAAATGACTAATACTGGGCACCATTCCAAGCCAATTAAATCAGAAACTGTGGCAGGAGGCCTTGGGTCTAGAATGGAGAGGAGCCCAGAGAGGGCAGTGATTTGCCGGAGGTCACACAGCGACCATGGGATGAATACATAGGAGTCCAGGTCTAAAGACCTCTTTAGCCTGGAGAGAAGCAGGCTGAGTGGGGGCAGTGAGGAAATTCAGGGCTCTGCCCGTCTGGTCCTCATGCCTCACCGGGAGTTCCTTGAGGCCCTCGGGGAGTCCCGCAGATTCTGGGGTCAGGTCTGGACTGCCAGGGAGAGGGGCCAAGGGCGTGGGAGGAGCTCGGGACACACAATTTCTGACCCCTGCCCGGGGCCAGCCTGCCCCTCAAGCCCCAAACTCTCCCTGGTTCCCCGGGGGCTTGGCCTGAGCTAGAACATCCTGGAGCTCCCCTGCCCTCAGACCCTGCTGGGCCCTGGGCTCAGCGCTTTGCACACCCCTTCGTTCCCGCGAGGCAGGTGCTCCTGTTGTGTCCACTTGAGAGACGAGGACACTGAGGCACGGGAGGCTTACCCATGAGGAACTGCTTGTCTTTGGGGCTCCAGAGTCTGCGATCTTGCCCACCGTGCTCTCCCGGCCCCCTCAGTCGGGAGGGGGCCCCCGGGCCAGGCCAGGCTCCGTGCTGGGTGCCAGAGAGTGTGCGCCCTTGTCTCGACCCCAGCCCTGCCCCTGCCGAGCCTGCGCTCTGCTAGGGTGTCAGGATCCACGGAGACAGCAAGGCCCGTCTGCCTGCGGAGAACCCTGGCTTTGTTCATCCCTGGTGGTGTGAACGTGGGCGTCTGCCTCAGTGTCCTCATCTGGAAAAGGTGGGTAACAGTAGTGTCGCCGTTGGGCGGCTGTTGTAAACACGAAGGAGTGATTGCAGGAAAGCAGGCAGAGCAGGGCTGCGCCGTGTAAGTTAGTCTTTATCCTAAGATCTCCACATCGGGCAGACGGAGGTGCTTGGTCCCGTGGCCACACTTAGCAGCCAGGGAACCAGGGGGTGATATTCTGAGGAGCTATGGGTCCCGCTAAAACCTGAGGCTCTATTCCTCTAGAAGGGACACGTGGCTGTTGGCCAATGCCCAAAATGTCTGCCCTAGAATCTAGAGGTTGTCATCTGGAGGCCCACTTAGGGTGGTGTCTGTCCCTAAATAGGTTTTGACTGATTCTCAAAGGGCTTTAAATCCATTGGAATTCATTCTCAACTTTTACTACTTAGATTTTCACCTAAAAATCAGGTTTCTGGCTTCTCTTGAAAAACTGAAGGATCAGGCTACAGTGGGCCAAAGCCCTTCAAGGGACGGTTGTTGGAATTGAGCGTCACCCCCCAAGATGGCCCGTGCTCGCCCCGCCCCACTTCGTACCTGCTCTCGCTGGCTTGGCTTGGCTCGCCTGGCCCCGGTGGGCACTACAGTTGTGAGTCCTGCCACCGGCTGCTGCAGACAAGGAAACTGAGGCCCGCAGAAAAGAAAGGGCTTGACCAGGGTCGCCCAGCAAGCTGGACAGAGTTGGGACCCCGGTTCCAGCCTGCAAACTCAGTTTCGGGGTGCTTTCTGCCACGCCGGCCCCCTGAGGTTTAGCCAGTTGTCCCGGTGCTCAGCGGGGAGGATGGCTCAGTGCTTAAACCGTAGGTGCTGGAGCCTGGCAGGCCTGGGTTCAAATCTCGGCTCTGCCGCTCTCCAGGGCAAGTAACCTCTGCTGCTCTGAGCCCTTTATATGTTGTTTTGTCTTGACTATGAAATGGGATAATAACAGTCCGCCTCTTAGAGTCACAGAGGGCTAGAGGGAGGTCAGGGTCATTGGCATCTGACAGCGAGCACCTCCTTCATTTGCACCTTAGGCCCCTCCCTCACCCTGCCGCACACAGGACTTACTTAACCATCGGGGCAGAAGCTCAGACAAGTGGAAAAGCACATTTGGGGGGGCGTGGCTGCCCCTTCCGTGTAATAGGACAGACCCTTCACACCCCCACCCCCACCCCCCGGGGCCACGACAGCCCCAAGTTGGAAGAGAATCTGTGCTGGTTGTGAAAGCGGACCTGCGTCGTGCCCGTGCTGGGCTGCCCCGCAAACGCGGACGCCCTCTCTGACTCCGGAGCTGTGCGCACGCCTCCTGTTCCCTCCAGCGAGCTGCCCTCTCAGGCTTCGGGGCTGACGTGGGTTGGATAACTTTAGAGGGACACCAGTTGCTTCCGTCAGCTGTTCTAAACACATACCTGCAGCAGTGACATGCTCTGGGCCAGCCCCGGCGTCTGGGTGCCCTCCGCCACAGCCCAACACATGGTTTCGGGCTCTATTTATAGACATTGATGCGCATAGATACCAAGGGTTTTAGTTTTGTTTTGCTCTTCCTGTACAAACTACATTAGAACAGCGATAATGGAAAAAACTCTGAAATTGAAAGGAACACCCGCAATCCCAGCAGTGGGCTTTGCTCCCCAGCAGCGCTGCTGACGTGCTTGCTCCGTGTCAGACGCTGCTTTCTGTGGTTACTCTCACTGAGGCTGCGTGACCACCCCAGGACGTAGGAACGGGCTACAGCTGGGGAAACTGAGGCACGGAGCTGTTAGGTCATCTCTCCAAGGTCACACCGCTAGTGTGCAATAGAGCAAAGATTTGAGCCAGCTCCGGGGTCCCGCACATACCCACCCCTCAAAGTTGCTTCTCCTTTTCCCACAACCCTGCCGCCTCTGGGCTTGACCTAGAAACACACAAGCGATAGCATCGTTCAGTCTACACAGGGCGTTTCTGAGTAGCCTGGGGACCGTCCCTGCCTCAGAGCAGACAAACTCCCGAGACAGGGAGAGACATCACCTTTGCTTTCTGCTTATTTTCACCGAGTTTAGCATGAAAAGCACTTTTATTTTGGTTGTGGCCATGTGACCACGAGGTGAGAGTGGCCAGCTGTCTCCGTTTGTCCCAGTTTCCCGGGATGCAGAGCTTTTAGTGCTAAAGCAGGGGTGGTCTATTTGCTGCCCCGGGCAAATGGAGACAGTTGGTCACCCTAGGGGGACAGAGCTGGCTGTGCTTTCTGAGCCGTTTCCTGGTGCTGGGCACTTGCACTGTTTCCTCTCTTGGCTGGTCAGGTGGGGCAGCCCTGTGACTACAGCTTGTCGCTGAGCATCCTTTTCTCAGGAGCCCCTCCTCTGTGGGAGGAGAGCAGGCTTTGGGGGATGGAGACTACAGGAGCTAACCCAACTTTCCTGACCTGTCCCTCCTCTGAGCCTGCAGGGAGGTCAGCCGGGAAGTTGGGACAGGGCTGAGGGCAGTGGCCAGGACCTCTGATGTGCTGGAACCTGCTTGTATGGGCTCTCAGGAGCTGACTGTTAAATGCAGCCACTGTGAAGAAGGAAATCGCACAGTGACACTGTAGTAGCTTTGGGTAGCCGCAGCTGGTGGTTACACTGAGCGTGGTGAACACTGAGGAAGGTGCAGATTTGTCAAATTAATATGTTGTATACCTGAAACTCATATAACCTCATATGTCAATTATATTTCCAATTAAAATACACACAAGAAGAATCAAGTCACATAAACTTAAAATTATATTAAAAATGGTAATAATGTGCCATCAAAAGCATTACTTCCTAATTATTATGTCATGTTCTGCTGCATCTGTTGTTAAGGGTTGGGTTGTGTCCCTCCCCCTAATCCGTATGTTAGGGTCCTATCCCTCTGTGGCTCAGGATGTGACCTTGTCTGGAGAGGGGGTCTTTCCAGGGGTAATCAAGTTATTATGAATTCTTTAGGGTGGACCCTAATCCACTAGGACTGGTGTCTTATAACAGGGGCAATGTGGATATAGACACACAGACGCCTGAAGATGAAGGCGGAAATCAGGGAGACGCTTCTAGAAGCCCGAAAATGTCAAAGATGGCCAACGCTAGAACGAGGGGAGAGCATGCAACAGATTCCCCCTCGCAGCCCCCAGAAGGAAGCAAGCCTACGGAGACCTCGCTCTTGGACTTCCAGCCTCCAGAAGCCGGGGACGATATATTTCTGTTGTTGAAGCCACCTAGCCTGCGGTCCTGTATCCCGGGGGCCCCAGCGCACGGATCGTCCGGGCTCCCGGGGTTACCGACGCCTCTGGTACTGGTATTAACAGAGATACCGCAGCGTGGTGAGCTGGGGCACCTCCTATCCCAAGTCCACGGTCAGCGCTTGTATCCCGAAGCTGGTCACGTGCACGTACTTACACCGCGGAGACCAGCCAATGCTACCCATCGGGCCTTGAGCTACTGCTCTGTTGGTTGTCTAGAGAGACGTCAGACAGCGGCAGAGGACACGGTCCCGAGGCACACTCATTGCAGCGTGTTGGGTCTGTGGTCATTACATCATGAATAGCACAAAAGACTGAAAGCGATTATCCCCTTCCGCAGTGCATTCAAAATCCGGGATCCACGTCAGCAAGCATTCCAGGGCGTGAAGGCTATTGTCCAGTTCTGCAGAAAGGCACTCATGTCCTTGATGAATAAGTGAGTTTCTCACATGTCTTTGTCATTTCACTTTTGTCTGACTTGGCAGCGTCAAGGAAGAGATCGGCGTTCGTGCCCGAACAGTACTCAGACGGCCAGTTGTCACCGGGGGAGTGGCTCCGGACCCAAGGCTGCAGAGGGCTGATGGGTAGATGGACAGACAGACTGCCTGATGGACGGACGGATGCCTGCCTTCCAGCTCTGTGGGTGGACCAGAGTCCCAGACGGGGTAGGGGGCCACCCTACGCTCCGCCCCAGGGCACTTCTGCAGGGTTCCTGCTTGGTGCCCGGTACCTCTCTCTCTATTAGGACCCTGTGGTGTTAGCAGCTGAATTCCTGACCGGGCCTGGCCGGGGGTGCAGGGGAGGCAGCTTGACCCAGCCTTGACCAATAGCCTTGACCTAATCAGGGCAGAGTCTAGTCCTTCAGCTACTCTCCTTGAAATGTATATTGATCCCTTCATCCCCATGTTTAAATCCACCCGTGGCATCCCACTGGCCGGGGATGGAGATCACACCTCCATCCCTGTCTTCACAGCGCTGCTCTCTGGCCTCATCTCTCTTGTCCTCCTGCTCCAGCCACACTCACCGCCTGTTTCCCCAGTACTCTGAGCTCATTCCCCTCTCCATGCCTTCGCCTATGCTGTTCCTTGTGCCCCAGGCCCACTCTTTCCAAGGCTGGCTCGTCTTTATCCATCAGGACCTTGTTACAAATGTCACCTCCTCCAAGAAGCCTTCCTTGATTACCTGGCTAAAGCAGGTTCCCTGTTGTAGACCACCTTTGCCCTTCGGTTTTTTGGTTTGCTTTCTTCATTGTCTTTACATTATATGTCATTATTTGGCTTCATACCTATTGAATTACTTAATTACTTCATTGACTTTTTTTTATCCCTCATTCCATCAAACTATAAGCTCCGTGAAGGCAGAGGTGGTGTCTATCTCCTGTCTGCAAAAGCCAGTGTGAGGCCTGGCACTTAGCACTTAGAAAATGTTTGTTGAATGAATGAATCAAATACATTTACTGAGGAGCTGCACAACATAGGGCTAGATCATGGTCCAGCAGAGCTGTGGGTTCAAATCCTAGCTCTGCCACTAACTGGCAATGTGCTCTAGGATGGGTCACTAAATCTCTTTGGGGGTCAGTCTCTCTTCTATAATAACAGTACCTCCTTCATAGGATTGTTACAGGGATTAAATGAGTCAACCCATTCACTTTTTAGGAAAGGGTCTGGCACAAACACCAAGAGAGTTGGATGTTAGTGTTCTTGTAGGTAAAATGCAGGACTTTTAAGGTTCAGAGGTTCAGAGGCTGACTTCCTATAGGAAAGGATGGGATAACTCCCAGAGGACTTCCTGGAAGAGAGGACATTTGAAATGGGCCATGGGGGTGGGTGCGTGGGTGAAATTTCTCTAGGCAGAGATGGGGCTGGGGAGGTCAGGAGAGAGGAGGGACACCTGGTCCCAGGAAGAGACCCATGGGCAAGCCAGCCCTACACTGGGGCTAGGGTGAGATGCTCTTGATGCTTCTCGCAGAGACAGGCCCAGCACGAGCTGTGCTGTTCTCAGCCCGCAGCCTCCCTGCCCACATGGCCTTGACATTTCATTTGTACCCATTTCCTGTGTTTGGTTTGTATACAGCGAGGGCTGACTCTGAGGAGACATGGGGAGGCCTGGCGGAAAACGCCCCAGGAGGAGATGACTCAGTTGACCCAATACCAACCCCAAGTAGACCCGAATCAATTTGACATGGGGCAGACTTGGAGAGGCCCCTCGGGGCTGCACCAGGATTGGTCATACATGTCTCGGAAGCTAAGGATGTGGCCTGATGCCATCGAGTCACACGGGCTTGCATGAATTGCTCTGACTCTCTGGGTTGCCCTCAGTCTCCTCACCTGTAAAATGGGGGCAGACACTCCTCAGAGTTGCTGGGATGGTGAAATGAGTCTTGGTGGGCAGAGTGCAATTCAGAGTGGTTTCTGCCCTGGTTCCTCATGTCAATCATTTGAAAACACTGTAGGATGGGTTTATTATTTTATTATCCCCATTTCACAGACGGGGAATGCTGAGGCTCAGAGAAGGGCCTTGGTCTGCTCTGCACCACCCAGCCAGGGAGTGGCAGACCCAGGACTGATCTCCAGACAGGGTGCAGGTGGATGATCAGGTATAGGCTGAACCTGGTAGGGGAGAGCGACCACAAGATGCAGCCGGTGGAGAATAAACTCATCAGGGGAAGCAAGGGAACACTGTTGGCTATCTTTCCCCTTCTTTTTTTTTTAAAGATTTTTTTTTTTTAATTTTATTTATTTGACATAGAGACAGAGAGAGAGGGAACACAAGCAGGGGGAGCAGGAGAGGGAGAAGCAGGCTTCCAGCTGATCCCAGGACGCTGGGATCATGACCTGAGCCGAAGGCAGACGCTTAACCGCCTGAGCCACCCAGGCGCCCCCCCTTCTTTTCTGAAGAGGGAAAGCCCATCCCAGCACAGTGAGGAGTGTTTTCCAAAACATAAGGCCCTGGCACCTAGTCGTTACTCTGTGAATATCAGGTTAGTGAACAAAAACATGAAGTAGTACAAAATAGCTCTCGTGAATTAACCTGTAAGTGGAAAATGATTTTAAAGACCAATTAGTCTTCCCCACGGATGTGGCGGGTGTTTTCTCTGTGACACCCCAGCTGAGCTCCTCCTTGGGTCCCCCTGGAGATGGGGAGCTCACTTCTTGACTTTGTGGGCAGCATTCTCTCTAAGAGGGAGTGTGGAGGCTGAGCCTGTGGTCCCAGAGAAAGAGCGGGAGAGGTCAGAGCTGGGGGCCCTTCATGCCCCTCCACACTTCCCTCCTATCCAGATAAAGGATTCTGCGTTTCCTGAGGCTCCTCACTGAGCAGGGCTGGGGGGTGGGGAGCAAAGGGAGGCTGGGCGTACCCGGGGACAGACAAAGGGCCCCAGTCCTGGATCAGACCTCCTGGGTATGACCTCAGATGTGTTACCTAGCACTCCCAACCCCCACCTCCCACCTTTACCTGTAAAACCTGCATTAAAAAGTGTCTCCTATCTCATAGGGTGGAGTGAGGAGTCCTGGATGGTGGAGGAGGGGGGCTCCTGGAGACCAAGCCCCCAGGCCTGCAAATGCTCCACAGATAGCTCACAGATACGTTCCCTGGCAGGGCACATTGCTGATCCCACCCCTTTTCCTCTGGAAGGCAAGCCGGGCGAAGGCAGCTGTCCTCATTTAAGAGATGACCTAAGGCACAGAGAGGTTAAGCAACCGCCCAGAGCCCCGGGGAATGAGGGTGGACCTCCCCTCGGAGCTTGGTGATTGTATCACTGCCAGGGGCCCTGGGGGCAGAGTGGGGTGGGGGGGGTGGGATGGAGCATGGGTGTTGGGAGCACAGGAGTCACGAACTGGGACTCCCCCGGGGTCCTTATCAGGGTGGGTGGCATCTCAGGTCAGGGTCACCGGGGCAGCTCTCAGGGCCCTGGGGGAAACCCTGGGGCTTTAAGAGTCAGGCTGTCTTCCTGCAGGCCTGTTGGTCTCCCTGGGGTGCCCTGTGCTCAGCCCATGGGCGGAGGGGGCCCACAGCTTCCTGCTGAGCCGAGCGGGCGTGCATGCCCGTGGGCAGAGCAGAGGCCATATAGCCCTTGGCAATTTGCCAGGGGAACAGGGCTTGGGGGTGATCTGGGGACCCGCAACTCCAGTAGGTCTGAGCTGTGGCCAATAGATAGGTCCTCCCTTGGGATTGGTGTTCTCCAACACGTCTGTAGACCCGGCTCCACCCTGTTCCCTTGTTGTCCATCTGTCTGTCCATCCTTCCTTCACCTCCCTCATGTCTACCTTGACTTTTTGGTTCAGCTCTGCCCACCTCCTCCTTGTTCCTTAGGCACACCAAGTGCCCACCCACCACCGGGCCTTTGCATGTGCTGTCCAGGCCACCTGGAATGCCCTCACTCCAAACATCATGCAGTCTGCCTCCCTTGCCACATCCGGTCTGTGCTCAGAGAGGACAGAAACCAAACCTTCTCTTCTGTCTCTTTCTCCTCCGCTTGCTTTACTTTGCTCTGTAGTTCTTACCACTGGATGTATTTCATATTTATTGGCTTATTAATTAATTATCTATCTCCGCCTCCAGCTCTAAGAGGGCAGAGATTTTTGTGTTTTGTTTACTGCTGCATCCCCAGTGCCCGGCACGCAATAGGCCCCTGATCAGCATGCGCTAAATGTATGGCTGAGTCCTTCACCTGTCCGTTTTCCCACCCGCCCGTCACCCCTTTTGTCTTCCCACATTTCCTCTGTCACCCACAAGTCACCCAGGATTTCTCTACACTAGGCCCTGTGCTGGGGCTTGGGTTTGGTGACCTGGCAGGGCACACAGACAAGAAAGGAAGAATTCTGACACTGGGGAATGGGTCCCAGGTAAGGGGGAGCCCAGGGGGCTGTGGGGGACACATGGGCTAGGGAGAGGTGAGGAGAGGTTCCCAGGGCACAGGGTGGCCCACAGCGGCACAGGATACAGACTTTGTTGAATGAATCCACGCCTGGACGGCCTCTTGGAAGGAGGGGTGTCTCAGATGTCAGGACTGGGGATACTGGGGGTGGGGGCTGGGATCAGAAGCCACGTGGGGGAGGGGGTTCCTGGCTGTTAGAACTTTGAGAAGACCCCTCCCTGGAGAACTGCTGGTCTGAGGTGAGGCCAAGGGGTGAGGCAAGGTCTGGCCAGGCAGGGCTGGGGGCCAGTGGTCCAGGAGCAGGCTGGGAGGGGTGTGCCCAGGGCCCCCATGGGAGCCTCTGGGATGGGGCAGAGCCTGTCTGGACTACTTGCCTCTACACCCCCTGGGGGTACCTGCCCCCAACCCCTCCTTAGGACGAAACTCCCGTCCCTGTGCCCACCTTTTGTCTGTCTCAGTTCCTGCTTTGTGTCCTGCAGGAGGCTGGAGGTTCTGAGGGTAGAGACTGGGTACCCCATTCCCCATCCCCGTGCAGCACCACCTTACCGCCGACCTCCGCCAGCTCTGGGGCTGCTGACTTGTTTTCCCTGTAGCCAGGTAAGCCTGGGCCCAGGCTTCAGGTGGGGCCTGAGCTCGGGGAGCCACTCACAGAGGTGGTGATTACGTAGGGCGGGCCAGTACCCCCGAACAGTGACTCCCCCAGGCTCATCCAGGGCCCACGGGCGGGCCAGCCCACGCATTGGGTGGAGGTGCTGAAAACCCATGGAGGGCTGAGGCCGAGGGTGCGGGGCACTCAGCACCCAGGGGGGCCAGGGCAGGCCCTGCAGAGAAATCCGGGAATGAGAGAGGGAGGTGGCAGCCAGCCGGAAATTCAAGACAGGCAGGCGGAGCCTTACCTGGGACAGCCTGCCCAGACAAGCTCAGGCTGGGTGCCCGTGAGCCCTGGGAGGAGGTAGAAGGGGAGGAAGCAGGGTCCGGCCAGGGGTCTGCCGAGACTCGGAGGTAAGAAGTCGCTGTTCGCTGTTTATGGTGGAGGACGGGGCAGGAAAATTTGGCAAAGTTAGACTCCCAGCCTGGCCCATTTGACCTTGGCAGGCTCTCAGGTCTAGTTCCATGCTCTGAGGGCATGTGGGAGGCCCGGCCCTTGGTCTGCTCAGGGTTCTGGGCAGGTTTGGAGGCCCTGGCTGTCCTGGGGTTCCCCCTTGCTGCTCTGAGTGTGGGCTGGTCGTTTTGGCACAGGGAGGCTGGCGGGGGGCAGTGCGGGAGACTGCGTAAGGTTGAGGACCAAGGTGGGGCTGCGAGCCCCAGGGCTTGGATGGGGAGGCAGGAGACAGGCACCCGGCCTCTGCCTGTTTTGTCCCCCAGCACCCAGAGCCTGTTTCCTCCTTGGATCCCGAGGGAAACCGGTTTGGGAGCAGGTTGACCCAGGTTGTTTGACTTTTGACAAGGAAGAGAAAGACAGCCTGCCTTGGTCAGCTGAGCAGAGGGGACAGGGCCCAGGCCTGGGGGCATGCCGGCCCTGTCTGGCTAGCACAGGATTCTTAGCCTTTCCCCAAGTCCCTCAGGTCTCTGTGATGAGACTGCTACTTGGTGGCCGAGGACACACCGGGATTGGAGAGCCATCATGGAGGGAAAGGCCTGGGAGCTTCCTTCCCTGGGTGCTTTCCCTGTCTGCACCCCGAGGGGGCTGGGCAAGGGCCACGGTGTGAGAACAGGAACCGGAGCAGCGGTGTCCCCCGCCACCAAGGGGCACAGCCCTCCTGGTCCTCCAGCCCCACGTGCCAGCCAGCCAGACAGATGTGGGTGGCCGGAGGTGGGAGGAACCTGGCCTCTGGCCAGCTCTGCCCTTACCAACTTGGCTCCCTTGGGGTGTGTGGGCAGCAAAATGGGCCCCCCACGTTCCCTCTGTTAATTAGCCCCTGCTAGTGAGTGGCTGTCATTGCCGCTCCATTATGCCTCCCGAGCCATCTGCGCCCCCGCACTTAGGGGGAGACCCCGGCTGCTGGGACAGAGGCACGTGCAGAAGGCAGTGCTTCTGGAAGCTGTTGGGGTGTCTCCTGGGGCCGGAGCCCGGGTGCTCTGCGGGCTTTCCACGGCTCTTTCTTTCCCTGAGAGAGAAGTGGTGGCCGCTGGAGTCCCGGGTGAGGAAAGGGGCCCCCTCTCCCCTCCTGCCATCGGCGCCTGCGCTCTGCTGGGCACCGATAGGCAGGTGTGGGGGAGGAGGGGTGGGGCACACGGGGGAGGTCAAAGTCGAGATCCGGGGCTCTGGGGACACTCTGGCAGTCAAATGAGGTGGTACCTTGTCCCTGTGAGTCAAAGCAAGTCCTGCCGCCTTTGTACACTGCTGTGCCGCCCGACGGGTAGTCACCCCACCTCTCTGGGCCTCGTTTGCCTCCCTCGGCGGGGGCGCTACAATACCCCACTGCTGGACCAGAGGCCTCTGGCCTAAGTCTGGGTGCCATCCAAACCTCAGAGTCCAGGGCCCAGGGAGTTGCTGACAGAAGGGGCGCGACCATGGAGACATCGGCTTGGTGGCCTGTCCCAGCCCTCCTGTCTGAACGGGGAGGAGGAGTTAGAAGTCTCCTCTGCGCACGGCCCCCCCCCCCTCCCGTTGAAGTATGTAAGAGCCCCTGTTATTGCTCTGCTGGTGAGACAGGCCTGGTGTCCCCATTTCAGACCTGGGGACACCCAGCACAGAAAGCTCAGAGCTGGACAATGTGGTGTCAGGTCCCATGCGGAGCTATTTGAAGGACTCTAGGGCCATGCTGGGCGGGGGGGGGGGAGTCTAGGTGGGGCGAGGGGCAGTTTGGAGCCTCCCGGTCACTGGGTCTCCCCCAGGCCTGAGCAGGGTACCTCGGGGCCCCTTGGGTGGAGCGGTCCTCCCAGCTATACTTCGGGCTCCAGAGGCCAAGTGGGAAGGCGCCACCCAGCCCACCTAGCTCCAATCCCCTGAGCTACAAAGGGGGACCTGATGTTCACAGATGGCTAGGACCTCCCCTGAGGAACCCAGGCCTCCAGATGCCTGTCCCTGCACCTGTTTCCCATGGCAAGAGTGGCCCAGCCTCGCCGGCATGAAAGTGGGGGTGGGGAGAGAGCTTGTGGTCCATCTTTGGTGGGCCCATCCTTGCCCTGGGGCTCAGGGGCTTCTGATGGCTGAGAGACAGGAGTGTGGCCAGAATGACCTTCCAGGCCTGCTCTGGCTGGATCTAATCTCCTGCCGAGTGCAGCTGGGGGCTGGGCTGAGGTCAGACATTCCGTCATGCCTGGAAAGAGGGGGTGGCAGCTCTGTCTACCTTCTATCTCAGGCAGCTGGCCACCCAGGTGTGCCTGCCTCCTGGGGAGGTCAGCAGGGGTGGTCCTTGGATGCCCAGCCAGCCTGAACTCTGTGAGGACTTACATTCTGTAGTGGTCTCCTCCCAGCAGGACAGGAACAGGGGGGATGTCTGTCTGCCTGCCTGTCTGTGCTGGGCCCAAGGCCACTTCTTGTTTGTATGAGGTCAAGATGCCACTGGAACCAGGAAAGTGGTACTGGGGGAGTTTCAAGGCCTTGAAGTTAGATCCTGGCTCAAATCCTGTGTGACCTTGGGCTGGCTCCCTTCCCTCTCCGACCCTCAGTCTCTTCCCCCAGCAAATGCGACAAGGCCTCCTTGGCAGAATTGTGCGGTGGGTGGGGGGGGGGGGAATGAAAGTCACTTGCCTGCCACGTAGTGCTCAATAGGGGTGCATGGACTCTGTCTCAAACCTTCAGGGGGGAGGGGTGGAGAGAGGGGCCAGTGCTGGGACAGGTGTAGACACAGGAGCCCTGACCACAAGCTCCAGAGCTTTTGAAATGTGATGCAGGTAAATGTGGGTTGCATGTTTGTGCAATGTGCACCTGCCTCAGCTTCACCCCTAAGGGAGCCAACTGGGTCCAGTCTGTTCTTGGAGCTCCAAATAAGGTCTCAGAAAAACAGGCGTGGACCTCGTGGTCTCCGCCCTCCTGTTTGCCTGGCCTTGCAGTCCATCCTTGGAGTTGGCACCAACCTGCTACACCCCAAGTCTGGGCTTGAATCTCCATTAGACTTGTCCCATTTTAATGGCCCACGGGGCCCCGTGTTCTCCCAAGTCTTGGATATGTCGGGCTCCTTGTTCCTTCTCCAGCCGGGGGATGAGCAGTGGGTGGGGGAGGCAGGCTTAGGGCACGGGGCACACAGCTCCCTTTGTGAGAGAGGCTGAGTCATATGGGCAACACCATCCACGCCGGGCCCTGGGGCGGCTGTGACGAGAGATGGTGTTATCATGGGGCCACAGCTGCCCCCGCGCCTGTGGCCAGGAGGCTTTCCCATGGGAATGAACCGGAGGTGTCTGGCCGCAAAGCACGTGGTCTGGATCCCAGGACCCAGGTTCAAGTCCTGGCTCGGGTGCTGATGTGCCGTGAGCCTTTGGGAAGCTTCTCTTTTCGAGCCTCAGTTTTCATCTCTGTTAAATGGGAACAGTCATCACTGTTTTGTAGAGGAGATACTGGACATGGAAGGACTTTGCCGGGTTGCCTGGGTGGCTCAGTCGTTAAGCGTCTGCCTTCGTCTCAGGTCATGATCTCAGGGTCCTGGGATCGAGCCCCACACTGGGCTCCCTGCTCAGCGGGGAGTCTGCATTTCCCTCTCCCTCTGCCCCTCCCCCCGCTTGTGCTCTCTCATGCTCTGACAAATAAATAAAATCTTTAAAAAAAAGAAGAAAAAAAAAGAAAGGACTTTGCAAACTGTGGAGGGCCAGGCCTTTGTTGACTTTATGATAACCACAGTGACACTGGCCAATATTTGTACCCACCTACTGTGTGCCCGGCGTGGTGCTCAGTGCTTTACAAGACCCCTCAGCTCGCAAAGGGACACGTGTGGACTTGAAGTGCTCTTGTCCAATAAAAACCCACCTCCAGGCAGCCAGTGGTTGCCCGTGACCCTTCCCACAGGAGGGCACAGCTCTTCACTGTCTTCAAGGCTGGCTCACACTGCCCTGGGGTGCTTTCCCTGTCTGGACCCAGCCCTTCAGCCCTGAGCCCGGCAATGTGTTTCCAGGCCTGTTGGAAGGTTCCCTCATTCACAGGGGCCCCCCCATTCCACTGTACCCAAGGGCAGCCTCTTCCCTGCCTCCCAGATCTGCACCCCCTCCCACGCCCCCCATGCTTCAGGACAGTTTCTGACATTTCTTCATGCCCCTCACCTTCACACGTGGGCAAGGGGGTGCTAGCCCTGCTTCGGGTTCTTGGACCAAAGTCTCCCCCCCAATCTCTCCCTCTGCCTCTATGTTCTCCACTGCCCCACTGGACCGCCCCTCTACCCAGCCCACTCACGTTGTTGGCGTAAGCCCCCGAGTCCAAACCAGGGTTTCTCTTGCTGAATTACTTTGTGTCTCTAAAATACCAGTGGGACCCAGCCCACAGGTTTGGGGGGATGAAATGAGAACAATCCATCTAAAACAGAGCATCCTGCACAGGGAACCCTATGGACACAGCAGCTCTTACCAGTCCTGTTATTAGTACTAATAATAGGTGTTATTGTGATGAATAGTAATTTATTGGGTTTCTCATTTGTGACCCCCAGAGCACTCTGGGAGCTCTGCAATGCCAGTAATTGACTCCCAGTGTCACCCTCATGTGAGCCCAACTCAGGGCTGGGTGGGCCCGCTGTCCACCCCTGCCCTGGAGCCTGGCACGGTGCCCAGCACGTAGCAGGTCTCTGAGAAGCCCGACGGTGACAGGGCGGGCAGAGCTTGGCAAGTTATCTCCGTCCTGGGCCAGTCCAGTGCATAGGCCTTTCCCAGGTGGCCCGAGGGGCCTGGCTCCAGGCTTCTGTGTCCTTTGCTCAGATGTCCTGCAGAGAGAGTGGTGCCTCCAACACTCCACCTGTGAGGGGCTGGTCCGCACCCTCTGTGGGGGGGGGGTATTGGGAGGGACTGCTTCCTGCTGGCTTGCACCCCGGGGGACAGCTGACGCCGCCCCGGCTGCCAGCTGGCCTGGACCTGAAGGACAGACCTTGGAGAAACTGAGGCTTAGAGGCGGTAACTTGCTCAGGAACATTGCATGTCAGGGACACCACATCCTTTTTGGATAACTCACTTCCGCTCCATTGTTTCCTGGCCCCCCAGCACGAACTGGCCCCTCCAGCCCTGGCAACGAGCGAGTGCCCACTGTGGCCCTGGGAGGGAACAGTGGGCCAGACACGGGCCAAGTGCCCACAGTGCCCGCCTGCCGCGGGCATCGGCCACAGCCCGCCTGGGGGGCTGATCGCTTGGAGAGCACAGCACTGCTTCCTGGAAGCTCTGGCCTGGGGGCCTCCCTGCCCTTCACCATTCACTTTATTGCCTTTCTCCCTGTGGCTTGATCTGTGTAGGCGGGTGAGGGGTACATCTCACCCACAGCGGACCTCTGGCCTCCTAGACTGCCTAAAAAGCTTCTATTCATGTGGCATCAGGGGACTTTTCCATGTCCCTTTTCTAGAATGCAGATCCTTGCACGAGAGAAGGGGTCTGCAGTGCCCTGAGCATCTGATGTGCCCAGGCCCCATGCCAGGGGTCCGGGGAGGCTGGATTCATGAGTGGTCAGGAGCACTGTGTGGAGCCAGACCTCCCTGGGCCTCCATCCCAACTGTGCCACTTCCCAGCTGGGTGACCTTGGGCACGTGAATTCCCTTCTCTGAGCTGCATTTCTCTGCCTTTTGCTCTCCCCTCTTCATCACCACATTCACAGCGAATATTTATTGAGGGCTCATCAAGTGCCGGGCACTGGCCTGAGCAACATGTTTTCCTCCTCACCCCTGCCCTGTGGTGCTATGGTGATGGTGGGAGGGAAGATTCTGGAATGCAGTAAATAGTCAGTAAATGTAATCATTATTGTTATTATTGTTGCTGTCATCACTTACCCTCATTATATTGTGAAATTCCTACGGCACCTTTGACTTGGGAATCGGGTAGGGATGAGGGAAGACAGGGAGCTCCAGGCCTGCAGGGTGGGCTGTGAGCCGTCTGGAGCTCCCGGACTCTCAGGGTGGCTATGAACCTTAGCAGTGGGAGGGAGCCTCTGACAGAGGCCAGTGGCCAGAAGGGAATGCATTGGGCATTAGCCCATTTCCAAATTTCTCTCTTTGGGCTTTTGGAAGCCACTGGGAATGGTTCTTCACCTGGGCCTCAGTTTCCCCTTTGGCCCAGCAGATGTACCCCCGGGGTCTCAGAATCTGGAACGGGAGTCTTGGATTGTTGAAACTTGGGGAGCATTGAGATAGGTCCCTTTGCTGTGACAACTGAGGCTCAAGGAGAGCTCAAGGTCAGGCGGTCAGGTGGTCAGTTCTGCGTGGCCACATGCCAAGCCACTTGACACCCCCGCCCCCCCTTCTCCAGTGCTTTCCGCTCTGCCGGTCAGCGCCGGCTCCTGTCTGCTGCCAAGGAGGCTGGACTCTCCTTCAGGAAGGGGCAGTTGTCGCCTGGGCCTGGCGTGGGGGGGAGGCAGCATCTGAGGGGCCTGTCGCCGTGGCAACCCTGGTTTCTCTGCGGGAACTTGGGGGAGAAGAGCCCCGGGGGTGGGGGGAAGCGACAGATGGAGGGCGGGGAGGCAGAGTTATCCCCAGCAGGGGCTGTCTGTCCACGGAGCCTGGCACCTGTCTGCCTGGATGGGTGGTGAGGCTGATGTGCCCCCTTGCCCAGCGCTGAGTCATGGGCATCCCCCAGGGTCACTGCCAGAGCTTTCTTGGCCCTGCCCCCTCCCAGCCTCCCTCTGAGAAATCCGTGACTCACGTAAGGTCCCGTCATCCCAGCCAAGCTAGGGAAGAGGGAGGAGCCCGGCTGGGGCAGGAGGGGGCGTCCCCCCCGCAAACACACGCTGCCGCCTCCGCAGCTCCCTGCCCGCCTTGCTCTGCCACAAGAGAGGAGCTGGGAGCCTCCCACGCTCACCAGCCCGCCCACTGGGGGCACCCGGACCCCGGTGGCTGGGTGAAGCCTCCGAGGTGAATCGTGAAAGGCATTCCAGCAGCCTGGCCCCACATAGGACCTTCCACCGGCACCAGGTACCAGATCAAGGGTGTGACAGCGGGAAGGAGGAAGGATGCGGTGTGTGTGGTGGAGGGTAGGCTGGAATTGGGAGGTCTCTCGGTGGCAGCCAGCCCCGATGGACTATGTGGTGTGGGGTCTCCAGGGTTGGCCAGGATGGACAGGGAGGTGGCTCAGAAGGGGATGGGGCCCCAGAGGCTGGAATCTCTCAGAGCCACTAGTCATTTGTTACCAGAGAAACTGAGACTCAGGGTGGTATAGTCACGAGGTCCAGCAAACTGGGGTCTGCTCTCTGGTCCGCTCCTGCTCCCACTACACAGATGGGGGAACTGAGGCTCCCAAGTCATGTATCCAGTCTAGCAGTAAAGGGCCAGGGTCCAGCCTGGGGGAGGAAGGGCTTTGTCCACAGATGCCCAGGGCTGGGTCCAGGGTGCCCAAGTGAGTCAAGGGCAGTCTGGCTCCTCACCACACAGGCCACTGCGGTCCCAGCCGTGGGGTCTGAGAGAGAGTGCAGGGGAGTAGGGGCAGATAGATAGGGGAGCAGAAGCCGCAGCCGGAGCCCCCTGCCCGCTAACCACCACCCCGGTGCTCCTATCTGTGTGGCACTGATAGGAATTTCTCCCCAGGCGCTACCGCAGTGCCCGCCCTGCTCCAGCGAGGGGGGTCTACTGCTTCCTCTTCTCTCCTCTTCCCCAACCAGCCTCCTTCCTGCGGGACTGAGCGGGGGTCTCCCGTGGCCCCACAGGAGGGACTGGTGCTCGTTTTACTGAGGAGGGTTGGGGGGGTGCCTATATTGAGACAGGCACCTCTCACCCCTCCACCCCAACTCCCATCCTGCTTGGTGGGGTGGGTCGGAAGAGCCTTTGTGTCTCCAGAGGGCCAAGGAAGTTATTCATGCAAGCACTTATTGAGTGCCTTCTGTGTGCCTGATATCCTGGGGGGGGGGGGCAATGAATGAGACAATTAAGGTGTCTTAGAACTCCTGGGTGGCCCAGACTGAGCCAAGCTCCTGCCCCCTCACTGTGGGTACCCTGAGGGCAGAGGCGCTTTCTTGGGGTTGGAGACTGAGTGGGAAGAAGCCTCTCCTGTCAGTGAGAGCCACCAGCTGCTGAGTTGGTTCCCCAGAGCCCAGGCCAGGGTCCTGTGGGAACTCCCCTGCCAGTGTCCAGAGGTTGGACTAGTTTGGGGGACAGACGTACTCCCCCTTGGCTGCAAGGACCCCGGGGATCTGAGATACAGATCCACCTCAGTCAAAGCACTTTGCCTTGCCTCTCTCTCTCTGGGCCTCAGTTGTCCCAGCTGCGAAATGGGTGTGTAGGGGTGATGCTAGCTGTCCTGTCTCCTGTGGCCCTGGGGCTTGGCTGCAAGAGTGTCAGCTTGTGAAGGACACCAGTCCGGGCACAGCCTGTTGGGGAGAGTCCGGGGGAGACGCTGTGCGAGGCAGCCTGCGCGCGCTGCCGATGCGGGCTTCAGGGTCCTGGGCCACTGGACGGGGGCTGGTCAGCCTGGCTGCGACACCCCGCCTTGTCAGGGACACCGCTAAATGAGACAGTGAGGATCTGAAGCTGAGGAGTGACATAATGTTGCTCGTAGAGGGGAAGAGCTTTCTGAGCTGGGAGGACCCGGCTGAGCTTAGAGACCGGTGGGGAGGGGAGAGAGGGTGGATGCACATATATGAAGATGGGGTGAGGGGCGTTTTGGGCAGAGGCCACCGCATGGAAAAGGTTTGGGAAGGACGAGAGCGGGGAGATGGGGCAGGTGATGGCACTGGAGACCTGCCATGGGTCACTGTATGGGGTCTGGAGCGCCCAGCCGGCAGGTCTCACTCCGCTCTGCAGGCGGAGGGATGGCATTGAGGCCAGCAGCCAGGTCAGCCGGGTGCCGGGTGACCCCCGCAAGATGGAGAGGGTAAGGCTGTGACGGGGTGGCCTGGCTGCCCAAAGCCCAGGCTGTGGGGTTCATCGCTCACTCGTGCTTGGAAGGCAGCTTCATGGCTGTGGGGACAGAGGGGGAGATGGCCGCCCGGCTGAAGGGAGGGCAGCTGAAAGAGGCAGGGTCTGTGTGCTGGGGGGATCGCCTTCCTAGCGGGGCCCGGCGTGACAAAGACGGGAGGGGGAGGCAGGCTCAGCCATGAAGGGGGCCTCGTGGGCCGTGCTCCGTGCTCCCGCTGAGCCGGGCCACAGCTCCCTCGGTCCTCGGCAGAGCTGCGTGTGGGGGTGAGGGCGGGGCCCCTCCCAGGGATGCAGGCACAGGTGGGCTCCTACAGGGCAGGGGTGAAGAGTCAGGGGCAGGGCATGGAGGAGGCAGTGGGGATGTCGGGCCTGGCACCCCCAGACCCTGCCTTCTGATTCCCAGCAGATGGGGCGTCACGTGAGCAAACAGCAGTCAGGGAACCAGGAGCCGAGGGACCAGGCAGATGGCAAGTGGGGAGTGGGGCAGGGCTGGCACAAAGGGGCCTCTCAGACAGTGCGGAGGGGCTGGCTGGGCCTCGAACCCCTCCGGGCTTACCCTCTGCCCGTCTGGTCCTCATGCCTCACCGGGAGTTCCTTGAGGCCCTCGGGGAGTCCCGCAGATTCTGGGGTCAGGTCTGGACTGCCGGGGAGAGGGGCCAAGGGCGTGGGAGGAGCTCGGGACACACAATTTCTGACCCCTGCCCGGGGCCAGCCTGCCCCTCAAGCCCCAAACTCTCCCTGGTTCCCCGGGGGCTTGGCCTGAGCTAGAACATCCTGGAGCTCCCCTGCCCTCAGACCCTGCTGGGCCCTGGGCTCAGCGCTTTGCACACCCCTTCGTTCCCGCGAGGAAGGTGCTCCTGATGTGTCCACTTGAGAGACGAGGACACTGAGGCACGGGAGGCTTACCCATGAGGAACTGCTTGTCTTTGGGGCTCCAGAGTCTGCGATCTTGCCCACCGTGCTCTCCCGGCCCCCTCAGTCGGGAGGGGGCCCCCGGGCCAGGCCAGGCTCCGTGCTGGGTGCCAGAGAGCGTGCGCCCTTGTCTCGACCCCAGCCCTGCCCCTGCCGAGCCCGTGCTCTACTAGGGTGTCAGGACCCACGGAGACAGCAAGGCCCGTCTGCCTGCGGAGAACCCTGGCTTTGTTCATCTCTGGTGGTGTGAACGTGGGCGTCTGCCTCAGTGTCCTCATCTGGAAAAGGTGGGTAACAGTAGTGTCGCCGTTGGGCGGCTGTTGTAAACACGAAGGAGTGATTGCAGGAAAGCAGGCAGAGCAGGGCTGCGCCGTGTAAGTTAGTCTTTATCCTAAGATCTCCACATCGGGCAGACGGAGGCGCTGAGGCCCAGAGACAACCCAGGGGGTGGGGGGGGCTTCATCCTGCCTCCCCCCTGTGGAGAGCTGGGGCCACTTGGGCTCTGGCAGGACCTCGCCCTCCCCCTCCCGCCTGAGTGGCGCTTTGGTGGGAAGGTCATGGGGTGGGCATCAGGCTCCTGAGCTGCTGCAGGCTCAGGCTCAGGCTCAGATAGTTTGTGGTACGCGTGGCAGTTCCAGGCAGGCAGAGATAAAGGCTGAGCCCCAGAGAAGCTGGCAGAGCTTCTAGGCATCAGTGGACAGGGCTCTACATTACAGGGAGGCGGCCGGGGTGGGGGGGGGCTCGCTGCGGAAGCCAGCCCTGCTCGGGCTCCCTGCAGCTAATGGCTCTAGCCCGGCTCCCCACCCCCCCGGGCTCAGGGCCACTTCAGTGAACTCCAGATAAGCAACGATTAGAGACTCGAGCCACCTCTCAGGCCTCTCTGCCCCGTCCTCAGGTCTCTGCCTTCCCCCTCCCAGAAGCCCTGGCTTTGTCCTTCAAGGCCCACGCAGGAAAGCAGAGGGCCCCAGGGGCCCCAGGTTGTCACCCGCCTGGACCTCAGTGTCCCCACGATACACAGAGATGAGCGTCCCACCCCCGGGCAGGGTGGTTGCTGGTATCTGGAGCAACCCCTGCGTGGGAAGTGTGTACGTAGCTCATGGTGCAGCTTTGAGAGGTCTTCTCTAAACCCGGGCTGAAGATTTTGTCTTCAGGGTCACGTGGTGGCTGAGTTAGAACTAGGTTCAAATCCTGGAACAGTGACCTTGAACAAGCAGCTCAATCAAAGCCTCATTACTTAGGCTGTAAAATGGGGATGAGGACACCTAAGTCTCTAATATCTCTATGAGACCCTGTGGGGGATTAGGGGAGACAGCTGCCCGCCTAGGGCCCCATGAGCAGAAGAGCCCCACGCTGAGCTGTCC
Organism: Halichoerus grypus; assembly: GCF_964656455.1. Classification (NCBI taxonomy): domain Eukaryota; kingdom Metazoa; phylum Chordata; class Mammalia; order Carnivora; family Phocidae; genus Halichoerus; species Halichoerus grypus. Next base: position 26,296,021 of record NC_135726.1, on the reverse strand, counting down.
CAGACCTTTGCTCCTTCATCACCCAGCTTGGCTGTGCCCCCGGGAGAGGCAGCCCAAGGTGGTGGCACTGGGCTGTCTGGTTCTGTCCCAGCTCTATTAACTGTGTGAACTTGGACAGGTGTATGAGCCTCTCTGTGCCTTGTTTCCTTCATCTTTAAAGTGACGCTGGTAATGGTCCCTTGAGAAGGTTAAGTGAGCACACCATAAGTGATATTGTCATTGCCACTGATCTGGGCCACCACCAAGACCTCAGGAAGCAGCATGAGTTTATCCAGGAGCATTCGCTTTGTGCTCCCATGCCGTCACTGGGAAAGGCACCAGGCCCCCCAGAGCCCATGCGGGCCCTTGGACACTCCCATCCAATGGGGTCTTGATCTGCTGGGATGGAGTTCTTCAAGAATGGGGCTCCCTCCTTCTCCTCTCTGTGACCCAAGTCCTGACCCGCTTGGCCATTGTCCTGGGCCTGCAGGGGAGGCCTGAGTTCAAGTTGGGCTTGTTTCCTTGGGCAGCACTCTCTGGTTGCTTCTCTGCTGGGCTGAGTTTCCTTGGCTTCTTGGCCCCTCGCCTGCGCTGGGTGGCTGACCCCCTCTGGGTCCCCGGACAAGTATGGCTCTCAGGGTGCACTCTGTGGTTAGCACCCTGGGTCTCTGACCCTGTGGTGGGGGGACAACTGTCTAGACCCACCTGTCTTCATGGTGACAAATGTGAGGGGTGAGCCCCAGGGGCTAGCTGGAGCAACTGAGTCATGTTTGGCCTGGCACCCTCTGCCCACTGCTCCTCAGGCTCTGTCACCATCTGGCCATGTGCCAAACCCTTGGAGAGACTCATAAACAACCCCCCCCCCCACCTCTAGTACCTATAGTTTCACTGCCTACAAAGACCGTCATTCAGTCTCGGGTGCTGCTGGCCTTTGGAGATTTGAATCCTTATCTACATTTCACAGATGAGGAAGCAGATCTGAGGTTCCCTGGACAGTCAGTGGGGGCCTGAACCCAGGCCTGAACCCAGGCCATGGCACCACAGACAGCTGCTCCCATTTGAGGGAGTGAGCTTCCCATCCCTGCAAGTGTTTAAGTTTGGCAGGGAATTGTAGAGGGAACTTGAGCAGCAGGTGGGGTTCTTCACGGCTCCTTCCAGCCCCGAGCTTTTCTGGCCCTGAGTGGGAGAGGTGCCCAAGTCCCACATTGTCCCCAGGCATTGAGCCCCTGAGCAGCCAGCCCGCTGGTCATCTGAATGGCATCAGGCGATGTTTGAGGGGGCAGGTGGGAGCTCCACAGCCTTGCCTGTCACCGTGCCCGGACTTCCACCATTAGCGCCATCCAGTGGCATCTTTGGGAGGCTCCCACTGGCCTCCCAATCATCCAGTGGGCTGGGTGGAAGGCACACGGGGATCAGACTGGGGATCAGGGATCGGGGATGGGGCGGGAGTGGACTGGAGGGTGTGATGGAGGGGTCAGGAAGGGGGCACATGCACCCCAAGTCATCAGGGAGCTGACGTTGCCCCTTGCTGTCCCTATCCAATGGACCCGTGCCTGGGCAGGGGTGTTCCTGGCCCTGTGGCGCTTCCCCCTCCCACACACCTGCATGTGATGGAGCCTGGCGAGAGCCGTGCGCAGTGGGCAGGGCCGGGAGGAATCCTCACACGGTTTCCTCAAATCTGTATTTATCCTACGTCTGTGGCGCACCTGCCACGCCCTCTTGGGCTCTGCCACCTCTGCGCACAGCCCAGACCAGACGGGCGGGGACTGCTCGCCAGCTCCCGGGCTGGGAGCCAAGGATGCCGAGGTCCTGGTGCCTGGCCTGGCGGAGGGGGAGCCAGGCGGGGGAGCGGTGCCCGTCTCTAGCCGTCCTTGGGAGGCTGGCCGGTGCTTCCGCACAGAGATGCTGCAGGTGCCAGCATGCCTCAGCTCCGGCCCTCGGGTTCGCTCTCCCGCAGAGCTGGGAGCCTCAGTAACTGCCGTCCGGGGTGGGTAGAAGTGTTCACAGCCCCCGTGGGTGTAGAGGTGAAGGGGCCCAGCCCCTGTTCCTGGGCTGCGAGGCCTCGGGTGCAGGGCAGCCTCGTGGACCTGCCTATCCACCTCCCGAGAGTGGCGGACGCTTCCTCTCCGTGTCCTGGAGAGTCCAGGGCAGGGGGTGTCATGCAGAGCAGGGGGTACAGCGCAGGCAAAGGAGTGTACAGAACTGGATTGGGGTCCAGTTACCAGCTGTGTAGCCCTGAGCAAGCAGCTTCTCTCCCCGTTGAGCCTGTTTTCTCAGCTGTAAAATGGGCATAATAGTGCCACCCTCATAGAGTGGGCGGGCACACGCATTACGGGAGGTTAGGTGCGCTCCATATGGTCTGTGTTCGCACGTGGTTCCTTTCCCTGCTCCAGCTGCCTTGTGAGTCTCTGCATGCTGGCCCTTGGGATATGCTTACCCTCAGCTTCCTAGACCCCAGGATCCTCCCTGGCCACAGACATGTATGGTTTCCCCTCCCCACTGCACCTTGGGGGGGCCCACAGGAGTCCAGATAGAAGTTTAGCATTTGCAGCAGTGGGAATGGGTCCCACCTTCATGGCAAATTCCTCCCTGGGTCCCCTCTTAGCCCTGGGCCATAGGAGAAGGTTGTCAAGAGGCCTGGGGGTAGTAACTTGGCCTTCGTGTCAAGAGAAAAGCCCAGGTTCCGTGATCACGAATTCAGATGGGATCTCAGACATCATCTAATCTAGCAACTTTGAATGTCTGTCTGCCGTCCCAGTGATTTAGGAAAGGCTTGGGCTCCCAGGCTTCTGCATTGCAGGACTTTTCAGAGCCTTTACCAGGCAGCTGTGTATTGGAGGAAATGCTAGGCTGGCATTTAGGGTCCTATCCCTACTCTCAAGCTGTGCACAGTCTTGGGAGTCCCTCTCTTGCCAAGCACTTGGCAGAGATGTTTATGCCCCTGAGCCACTACTCAGAGGTTGGGGAGTCAGGATGGCTCGGTGCTGGAACCCCCTGCCCCAAGTAGCACTTTTGGATCAAAAGTACAGCATCAGGAATTGGCTCCTACTGGGAAGAGGCTTGGAGCCGGTCTGACCTGGGTTAGAATCCCAGCTCTGTCTCATTCATTCATGTATTTAACTAGCAGTCATGCAGCATCTACTATGGACCAGACACAGAGCTAGTACAGGAAATACAAGCGGTGAGCCAGACAGTAAATGCTGAGAAATGGAAAATAAGTAAGCATATTGGAGGGTCATCTCAGACAGCGTTAAGTGCTGTAAAGTTAAGAAGATAAGGTGGCATGGAAGAGGGTGATGATGGGGAGGATAATGTTGGCTGGCTAATCATAGATGGATTCTTGGGGGAGGAGATATTCAAAATAAGGACTGAGAAGAAACCAATCAGGGAACATTCTTTCCTGGATGTGCTATGTTGAAGGGAAAGCACATGCAAAGGCCCTGAGGCGTGTCTGATAGAAAGGAGGCTAATGTGCTGGAGTTGGTAAAAGCAGGGTGGGTCGGGGGAGGACAGGGGCGGGGTGGGGGTGGGGGTGTGTGGGGTCACTAGCTTGTTATTTGGGCAGTTACGCTGCTCCCTGAGCCTCAGCTATGTGATTTGTAAAATGAGCCTCATCATTTTTGTTCCACACTCCGTTCTGGCCGGCAGTGCCGTGAGCATTGTCAATGTCTTTGGCAGAGACTTGGCTCTGGACAACAATGACCTGTGAGCTATTGTAAGTATTTTTGTCATTACAAGTGCTCGGCGACGTTGGGTGGGACCTGCGATGTTGTGCCTCTGTTTCTCGGTGTGTCCCTGCAGTTAGTGAGCACCAAGTGTGTGTAAGAGGCCAGGGGTGCCCCACATGCCCTCCCCTGGTTCCCCTGAACTGCAGCCCCCTGCCAGCTCTTTTTAAGCATAGAAGTTTCTGATCCAACAGTGACTGCCTTCTCTGGCCCAGCAGGCCCTGGAATCCTTTCTGGGGGAAGGTTCCACCGAGAACAGCAACTCCTTTCTTTGCTTTCTTTTCCTCTTCCTCCGGGGGCCAAAAATAGTGCCTGAATGGGACACAGCTCTGGGCCAGCAGCAAGACAATAGCTGCGTCCTGACTGAAGCCGCCTGCTGGCTCCGGTCCATGGCCGGAGGGGGGGGCGGGAGGAGGTGTGAGGCTGCGTGGGCACAGCGTCCCCCTGGCCCCAAGCCCCTGCTGCCTTTCCCATGGCCTCTGCCAGAAACCATTGCAAAGCCCCTCGGTCCCCTTTGAGTGTGATTGCCAAGGGGGTTCCCCACTTGTTCTGGGAAAGTGTTTATAGCTGCTTGGCTGAGACCCTAGCCCCTTAGCCCCCTGAGCAGCGCCACCCTGTCTCCTGATCTGCTGCTGGTCTGGAGCCATAGGCCCCGGCAGAGGCGTCTGCCCCTGGTTCTCTTCCCTGCCCTGTCTGGCACGTGGAGGCCACCCCATGTCTTCGATGTCCCCTCCCCTTTGACTCAATGGCTATGAAGGACTTCTTAGAGGTCAGAGGGCTGTGCCCTCTTGGGAGGAAGTGAGCTCCCTGTCCCTGGAGGTGATCAAATAAAGTTTGGATGTGCACTGGATGGGGGGCAGGATTTGTCAAGCGTCAGATGGACGTTTGGTCTCGATGTCTTCGTGTCTCAGGAGAGATCTTGAAGTTCCAACTAGGTGGCCTTGAGCAAGTCACATCACTTCCCCGAGCCTCTGTTTCCTTATCTGTAAGATAGCTTCAATAGGGCTAACCTTGGAGAGTGGTAGAAATAGATTTCCAAAATGCCTAGTGTAGTACCTAGCACATAGAGGGGGTTTCAGAAGCTTTACCTGTGTTCTCTTGCCTTTCCGCACGGGTACTTCCTCTGCAGCACGGAAAGGAGGATCTGACCCACTCTTGGCCCTCAGGGAACTGTCTGGGAGGAAGCCGGGGGAACCCCCCAGCCCCAGGGATAACTCAGAATGAAGATTCCTGGTGGGCTGTGGCAATCTAGGAAGGCTTCTTGGAGCAGGTGTCCCCCTAAAATGCTTCTAGGGAAGTATGATGCACGTTCTGTATTTGTGAGGGCCAGTAATGAGGGCTGGAGGGGTGTCCAGCCTGGGACAAGGTCAAAGCCACAGGCTGGCAGCCTCCAGGGGCAAAAGCAGCTGCTGATAGGCATCTTTGGTCACAAGGGTAGCCCCCGCCGGGTCCTAAAAGGATTTGGTTTAAAGTCAATGTTGACAAACTTAGGCAGGTGTCCCCCGCTGCTCTCCGTAACCCACCGTCCTCCACCCTGCCCTTCCTCCTGCCGGCTCCTTGCTGGGCCCGGCCAGCATCTGAGTCAGGAGACTTGGGTACCGGACAAGTTAGGGCGCTTGTGCGGTGCTGGGTCGGAGCCCGCCAGTGACGCAGCTCCCTTCCTGCAGCTGCCAACGGTTGCCAGGGCAACGGTTGCCAGGGGCTGCTCTCACCTGCGCCCCTTCTCCCAGGCTGGTGGCTGGGGCTTGCAGCCCGTCTTCCCGGCTGCCCGCTTTGTTTGAAGCTCCAGCGAGGGGGCAGGGGCTGGGCTGGCTCCGCTTCAAAGTCCTCCTCCCCAGAAACCCATCCACCGCCCCAGCAGCCTGCAGCCGCAGACGGGCCAGCCCTTCGCTCACTCGTTCACGCGCTTTGTGTACTTAGAGTCCACTCGATGCCACAAAGGAGGAACCCGGGTATGACTTCCCTAATCCTCCCTTCTTCCCGCCATCCCTCTCATTCCTGGCCCTGCTTCCCTCCCCCCCCACCCCCTCCCTTTTCCTTCTTCTCCCCCCACTCCTTTGCCTCCCCTACCCCTGCTCCTTCCCACCTCCCTCCCCTTCCCCCTCTCTTTCTTCTCTCGGTCCATCCCTCTCCCCCATCTCCCCTTTCTCTCCAGCACTGCTAGGGGAGCTGATGGATGGGGTTTGGGGGGGGAGCTGGGTGGCACCAGGGACCCGGGGAGAGGCACAGATGCCACGCTAAGGGGGATTCAAACAGCGGCCCCAGAAGGAAGTGGCTGGGGGGTAAGGGCTCCTCAGTCACACTCGAGCTCTGGGCTGCACCGTCAATGAATAAAGATAAGCCTCTGAGGGGTGTTGGGAGGCTGCAATCCTGGCTTTCAGGAGCCATGGCACGGGGGTCACCTGGGCCCTCAGGGGAAGGGTGTTCGGAACCCCAAGGAGACACATCTGGAAGCATCTTTCCTGTGAGTTTGAAAGAGAAGGCTTTCTAACAGTCAGGTAAGGTCAAGGGGAAACGGGCCGCAAAACCGAGAGCATCAGTTCTGGAGCCGGGCCCTGGGGTAGCATCTCGTGTGCACCCCTGGCTGGCTGGGCAGTCCCCATCGGGTAGCTCTACCTTCCGGGGACTCAGTTTCCTCATTTGTTAAATGAGCATAATGGCACTTGTCTCTTAAGGTTTTGGGGAGGATGAATGTGTTCCTTTGTGTAAAGAGCTTAGAATTGAGTCTTGCATTTTCCCAGAGCTTAATCGATGTTAGCTGTGTTGCTGGAGGGGGTGAGCACACTGCCCTCGGTGGGAGGGGGGTGGTGCAAATAGCCTTGGAGGACACGGCGGTGCTGTGTGCTCAGTGAGCTGGATGGAATCCGGTCTGTGCCTCCACTGCCCTTCCCTGCAGGGGCCTGGTGCCTCAGCCTTGCCCAGGCCCCCAGCTTTCTTGGGGGGAGGACACCTGGCCATGTGTCCCGTGCACCTCTGGGCCAGGGATCTGGGATCCGGGGAGGAGGAAAGAAAGGGAGGGTTCGTGGCTGGCTTTGGGAATACGAGGGTCTTATACTCCAAAGACGGGCACTCGGCCAGGTCCAGAGTAGCTGATCTGCAGCCCCCAGAGCAGGGTGCTAACTGGGCTGACCTTGTAGGCCTGGCCTTGGGCAGTGTGGGAACACAGATGGGGAAGGGACACTTAATCCAGCCAGCTGAGGTCTGCCTGTGGTTTGAGAGGGAAGACAGTCTGGCCAGGAGGAGGAGATGGCCTAGCACCTTCTTTGTTCCTCGCTGCCACCTGGGGTGTAAGCCCTGCCCTTCCCTGGAAGCATCCAGAGGCCCTGGCCCAGAGAGAAGACAGATGGGGACAGGGATCATAGTCATCCACTTACCACAGAAGGAAACTGAGGCTCAGAGAGGGGACAGGCTGGCCAAAAGTTCCCAGGGCCACTTGGCTGCAGAGTTAGTTCTGGACCGAGCACATCTAACTCCTGCCATCCCCGCTCTGGGCATCTGCATTCTCTGGGCAGGTGCTGACTGGTGCGTGTCCTGGGGTCCTGGAGCCCAGCCTCAGCAGCTCCTTGGGAAGAGGGCTGCGGGGAGACTGGGGCAGGGGGGCAGGCCCCACACTGTGCCAGGAGCATAGAGCTGACACCAGGTCCCCTGAACTGCTCCCGAAAAACCCTGGCGCCTGAGCCCGACCCCAGCCTGGGCCAGATCTGGGACCCTTCCTGATCCCTTTTTAAGTTCAAAGTCCCTATAATCCATTCTTGAATTCTAAGAGGCTTTGATTCTCGGCTTCTAAAAGCTCTGGCATGCTCATATTGCCTCTTTCTTTCTCTTTCTCTGCCCATCCCTCCCTCCCTCCCTCCCTCCCTCCCTCTCAATTCCAGCCTTCTAAGTGTCCCAGCTGCTTGAGGAGAGGCTGAGGGCTCAGCTGGCTCTGGCTGACTTTAATGGAAGGGCCAGGCTAGGGACAGGGCTGGCAGTGCCCCTTTCCCCAAGAGCTGCTCCCGCCGGCCGAAGGGAGGTTGGATGGGGCCGCATATACCTCAGGCTCCCCCCGGGGACCTCTTGCCTGGAAGTGTCAAGGATGGTGATGAGTTGACAGGGGGAACTTCACAGTCTAAATGGCTCCCGAAGCCCATCTCATGGTAGCTAATGGCCTCTGAGGGGCAGGGAGGGGCTGGAGGCTGGGAGGGAGGGTGCTGACAGGTTTCTTACTGTGTGGCCTCAAGATTTTTGAGAGCTTGTTTCTCATGTTGATAACAGGTGCCCATGCTAAAAAGGACATACCATCACAGTGGTCTGGGAATCTAAGCCCAACCAAGCTCTGGATTTTCTTTCTGCAGGACTGATCAGAGCCTTTGACATGCTAATACACAAGACCGAGCAGGGCCTGCAGTATTTCTCTAACTTGGGAACTAGTGCTTCTGGCAAGTTACCACTTGGTAAAGATGAGGAGACTGTCCCAGAGAAGGGATAGGCCCGGGGCATCAGACACAGCTTAAAGCTGGCATCCCAGGGAGGAGGACCCGTGTGTGGAAAGGCTTGGACGCAGGAACACTCAAGCCCGGGCTCACGTCTGCTTGCGTGACTGTACGTTGGCCTCTCTGAGATCTCTTAAGTGAATGGTCTGGGGCCAGACAGAGCAGGCTGCAGGGTGGGTGGCTCTGGATAAGGCTCTGGGGGAGGACTCAGGGTCCTTTCACACGGACAGACCTTTTCCTCCCATCCTAGCAGAGAACTCTCTGCGTCTCCCCTTCCTCGGTCTCCCCACCAGGCCAGGGCCCGTCTGGGTACACAGAGGGAGTCGTTGCCCACGGACTAGGCCAGACCAGAAGCTGCGGGGAGGTGGGGCCATGCGGGCAGGGACGGCCCTCCAGCAGGTCTGGTGCAAGAATGTGAGCCTCACCCCAGGCAGTGAGTGGGCATGACCTTGGCATCCTCCATCCTCCAGCCTCTGGGGGCAGGCGGTTAGCTTAATTTTTATTCTCCTTTATTGTAGAAGAATTCCTGCAAACTGAAGTCACTGCTTTCCCTAGCCAGCCCGGAACGCCCTGCCAGGGGGAACCTCGAGCCGAGGTGGTCACCTAGCCTGAGCTCAGCCACCCCGTTGGAGAATGGGAGCAGAGGGAAGTGAGGGTCTGGGGTGGGGGTGGGGCTGGCCTAGGAGGGGGCGTGGCCCTGGGGCCCTCCCAGGTGTGGTAGGGTCCCTCCTTTGGTTTGTTGGATAGCTGGTGTTTCTAAGTAAGATTTACTTTCTCAAATAATTCGGAAAGCTCCAGGGGAGGGTCTTCTCGGCCCCCCACCCCACCCCCAGGGAGGAAGCACCTGCGAGTGCTGCACTCTCTTCTGTTCTAACTGCCTTCCCTGGCTGCCCTTTGAGGTCTGAGCAGCCCTCTGTTCCTCCTCCGCAGAGCTAACCAGCCCCCACTCCCAGCCTTCTTCTGCTTTCTCCGTGCTCCCCTGCCGACCCGTACACGCGCGTGTGCACGCACCCACACTCGCATGCGTGCTTATATTCTCAAGGCTTTATGCTCACCCATCTGTCTCCTTGTCTCTGTCTTGGGTCACATCCTTCTTTCCTAAGCCCTCTGCCCCAGGCTCAAGGGGGTAGCCCGCAGCTCCCTGTTGCCCCCTCCTGGAGAGCAGCTAAGGATCCAGGCTGGGGCAGGACAGTCGGGCTGGGTCTTCTTCCTTCTGTCCCACCCCCAAGGAAGGCAAGATCAGGCTCACACCCGAAAACCCACTCCAGGGCTCCCCTTCCACCCTGGCCCTCCTCCTCCCTTCTGTCCTTTGGGAAGCCCCTTTCAGGTTCCTGGCACCCTGCTGAGCACCAGGTGAACCATCGAGGGGCAATGTGTTCTTGCCAGTGGGTGGACAAGAGGCACCCCCAGTCCAGGCCATGCCATTCAGCAGCTGAATGATCTGGGCCTGGGCCCCCCTCATCTCTGACTTTCTCTGGAAAACACGGCTACCGTTATCCCAGGCTTGGAACCCAGTGGTTCCAAGCCCTCGGAACGTCAATCAATGGGACGCTTGTTAAAGCCGGACTCCGAGCCCCGTCCCAGACCTGCTGCCTCTGATCCTCAGTGTGCAGGGCGTGTGAGTCTGCATTTTCGTGAGCTCCCTGGGGTGGTTCTGACCCACCGGCAAGTTTGCGCACCTCTGATATGAACTTCTCATGGCACTGGGGAGGGGGGGCATAGAGAGTGGAGGGTGGGGCGTGGCTACCCTCCCACCCCCCCCAAACATGTAGTTAATCCTGACAGGGGATGGGTGGTTAGGTAACACTTCATGGGGAGGGTGTGTCTTAACTGAGTCTCAACAGATGGGTTGGGTTGTCATAAGGATAGGGAAGGCATTCCAGGCAAAGGGCCCGCGTGGAGGTGGGGATGGTACGTCCACAGTGTGTGTAATGGGAAGGAGAAGAAAAGCAGTTGGGGGGGCGGGTCTGGGCCTATGAAGGGTTAACCCCAAGCCGACCAGGTCCTGTCCACTCAACTTCCACCTCTGTCCTCCGAGGAAATGGGTTTTCCAGGAGCCTGGACTGGGCCAGCGGTGACTCGTGGCTCCACACGGATGGCAGAGGAAGTGACTCAAGCCCCCGGGGGGGAGAAAGTGAGCCGTAGTTCCCCTGCCCAGTGCCCCCTCCCCCATCATGAGGATGGGCAGGGCTGGGTCTGAGCGGGAGCCAGAGCTCCTTCTCCTGGGCCCAGCCAGTCCTGGGGGTGGGTGGGGGAGTGTGGGCTAAGACAAGTCCTGGTCACCCTCCGCTCTGCCTGTGTCCCCGGGGACCCTGTGATGGTGGCCCCCATTGTGTCAAGCTGGGCCAGACCGTTCTGTTCCCTGTGTGTGTTTACGGAAGGCGGGAAGTCAAGGGCAGCTGCTCCAAAAGGGGAGGTGGGAGGGGATCCCTCCTGGGGCACTTGGCCCCCAGACCCTCTCTCCCAGGCTGGAGCTGTCTGCACCTGCTGGTGGTTTGGCTGCCCCCTCATTCGTATCTCCTTTTCTTTGGGGGGTCTCCCAAAGCGGGGGGAGCGTGCATCTCTAGGACCTCGGCCAGTACCAGCTCTGCAAGGAGTTCTCTAGGGTGAGACGCATGTCTGTGTCTTGGCTCCACCTGGGGTGATCTTGGATCAGATAACCCTTCCCTAGCCTCAGTTTCCTCGTCTGTAAAATGGCAAACCAGTAGGACCAGCCTCACGGAGTGACGCTCCTGCTGTGATCGTCGCCGTGCTGCTGGAGTTCCCCTCTCGGCGGCGCCCTGGCTCTGGCCGGTGCTGCGTGAGGTCTGACGAAGCCTAGTCTGCGCACCGATGCTTGGCTTTAGGACTCTCTGACGCCCGAGGTCTGTCCCGCTCTGCTGGTCCGCGGCTCCAGAGACCAGGGACTAGGTTCCGCCCGTGTAGTCTGTGTCGAGGTCCACGTGTGGGCCCCTGGCTCCTGGGTCTGGGGTTCAGCCTCCAGAGCACAGGACCCCTCCCTCCTTGGCTGAGTCAAGTGGGGGACTCCGGGGGTGGTGACCAGGGCATTCTGCAGCCCTGTTGGAGGTGCTGGGACAGTGTGGCCCCCGTCATGGATGCTGACCGCGTCAGAGTCGGCTGCATAGGGCGGCGGGTGTGTGTACAGGGGGCAGACCATAGTCCCCCCCCAGGCCGCCCCTCCCCCAGGCAGGGGAGGGAGGGAAGGAAGAGGGTGCGACGGGAGTGGGCAGGGTTCTCTGAAGTGTGAAATGGGGCTGGGAAGGTGCCAAGCAGACAAGCCAGGCAGTGCCCTCCCCCTTCCTGGTAGGGGCTGGAATCTTCTCTTTGTCCCTGGTCCCGCTCTCCTACCCCTCAGAGGGTCCAGAGGTCAGGGCTGCAAGGACGGAGGTTTTCTGGGTGGGGTTCCAGTCTTCCCATTGAGCTCCCGGAAGGAAAGTTTCATGCTCTAAGAATTTCCCGTCAAGGTGCTCTAGAGGCTGAGCTGGCCAGGGCCACAAGGCAGGGGGCATGGAAGGTGGGAGGGAGGGAGTAGGGCTCTGTGACAGGCCCAAGGGTTGACTTAGGGCAGGCATAAGCCAGTCAGAAAGCACACAGAGATATGTAGTTGACACCTATGGTGCCGACCGCATGCATGGCCGTGTTCTCAGTCCTTTATAAGCATCAATTCATGTACAGATGTGGAAAGTGAGGACCAGAGAGGGTGAGGACCCAGCCCAAGGACACACAGCTAGCGAGCAGAAGTTGGAGTTGAACGCCGGCAGTCTGGCTCCAGAGTCCACTCCACTGCTTGAGTGGGTTAAAGGAAGCCAGGCAGACCCTCCCACTCACATCCCAAGAATGCCCATGGGGACAACGTGGTCCACCTTGGAGTGGCCAGGGTAGAGTGGAGATGAGCCTGGAAGGGTCAGAGTCACAGTTGGTTCCTCGTCTGTGTTTGAATGCCCTCTGTGTACTTCGTGCAACCTCGCTTGTGCCCCTCCAGTGACTGGAAGGTCACTTCTTTGTCTCGGCCTTTTTGCTCTCAAAGCTCAATCCAGGAGGGTTGATGCGAAGTGGATGACTCTGCCCTGTCCAGGGCCCTTGTCTACCAACAGGGGTAGCTCACTTTGAAGGTCAGCAGGCCATAGAGGTACATGGATTTTTGGCCAGCTCCGTTTTTGCTTGCTGTGTGATGTCAGGAAGCCATTGGCCCTCTCTGGGCCTTGAATGCAAATACTATAAAATGGAGAATCTGGACCAAATCCATAAGTAATCTGTCAGCTATGAGTTCACGAGTATAGAGCAGTGGTTGCAGAGAGGGGGGCTGCCTGGGGGAGGTGACATTTGTCTCGGGGATCAGAGGTAGCTAGCAGCGGGGACTGGCAGGAGGGGGAGAAAAGAAGGGGCTCCAGGAGGGACAAAGCTCTGTCTCCGGATGCTGGGTTTCCTCCCGTTGGTCTGAGGCAGCAGGATGCAGTTACAAAAGGGGCCAAAATGCTCAGAGAGGAGAACACAGAGGGACACCTTAAAAATCACAACCTGGTTGACAGTGACCGTTCCCTAAAAAACTTTCATAGGCTTCTTCTAAGGGGTCCTGTGATGCCACAGAGGCAAGATGATGAGCCCAGTTGACTAATAACTGGACTGACAAGGCCCTTGAAATTGGGGTTCCATTATGCGTGGTGGGACATAGGAGACTGGCTCTAGCTTCAGGGGGTCAGGTTAGTTCAAGGACGAAGACAGTGAGCTCCTGCCTGGGCCCCCTGTCCCTTTAATGCTACCCTCCAATATTCTGTCCAAAAGCCACCTCTTCCTGGGAGCCCCTTGGCTTCCCCTAAACTGAGACGTCTCGTGCGCACCCAGGTCTCCAGGCTTCCTTTCGTCTGGCTTGTGGCAGATGATGGCATGTGTCGCCACAGCCACATGCAGTTCCCCATGAACTGAAGGAGGCTGTGTGTGTGTCCGCGCCGCGCTCAGTCGCGGGGCCAGCTGGCCGTGCGGAGGCCACCTGGCTTCTCTCTCTCAGTGCCAGGCATGCAGTTTCCTGCCAGGCACCACAGTCCTGACCAGGCAGGGAAAGCCCTGGCCTCTGGAATAATCTTGGGCAGGTCATTTAACCCTTTGGGCTTCCGATTCCTTGTCTGGGAAAGGGGCCAATGGTAGGGCCCACTTCACAGAGCTGAAGTGACAATGAATACAAGTACAGGGGTGCGGTGGGAGAACACAGGCGGGCAGACTGGTGTTCAGCTAATGGAGGCCATGGAGGGGCAGAAGTGCCCGCGCTACACCAGGGTGGGGCTGAGGGGGGAACTGGACCTTCTGCCATACTGTCAGTGTCTCCCGGTCAGCCTTTTTCCAGCTGGGGGCGGGGGCGGGGGGCGCCCTGGGAACTGGCTCCCCCTGGTGGTCATGACAGGAAGCACCCTTCTCCACCGTTCCCTGCAGGGGGCGCTGCGGGGCCGTTGATCCTTCATTTCACTCACCCGTCCAACTGCCCAGCCTTTGTCCAGCAACCCCCGTGCACTCAGCTCTGTCGGCAAAGATGGGCCAGGAGCTGCCTCGCTAGCTGAGGAGGGACTGCACCATCCTGCATTGCCTGGGGGACAGGGGAGGCCCTGGCCAGTGGTGGGAAGCCAAAGGAGGCCAGGACTGACTGTAGAAGGAGTTGGGGAAGGCTTCCCGAAGGAGGTGTCCTCTGAGCTGGGTCTTGGGGATGATGATGGTGAGGTTCCTGGAGGAGAACCCGAAGAGCCCCCTTTTTCCTGCATCTCCTCCAGGCCTGGAGGGGCAGGGTGGTGGGGGTGGTTCCAGATGGTGCTGTGGAGCCTTCCCCACCAGATTCTAGCCAAGATGACACCATCACTGCTGGGTCTAGAAGAAAGTACTATTATTTGCCCCATTTTCTGTGACTTGCACAGGGTCATGCAGCAAGTGAGAGGAGGAGCCAGGACTTGAACTCAGCCAGGCTCTGGACAGCCACTGCCCCTTGATGCTCAGCTTCTGGCAGCTCTGGGGAGACCCACGGGCTGTTTCCACACTTGCTTCCTTACCTCACATCCCACACCCAAGCTACACCGGCCTCCCCCTCTGCAGGGCTGGCCCAACCGCCTTGCAGATCTGGCCCCAGCTAACACTCCTGGCCTCTTTCAGGTGCTGACTTCTCAGGGTGACCTTGGGGAGGAAGATGGCCGCCCAAGTGCTGCGGCAGAAGGCGCTGTTCCTGCTAGGTCTGCTCTTCCTGGTTCAAGGTAGGCTATCTTGGGGATGCCCTGGGACTGTTGTGACATACATTACAATGCCCCCACGTCTAGGACAGCTGCCAGCATATCCACTAACCCCTTTGGGCAGGCACGGGACTTTAGACACAGTTTAGCAAGTGGATGGTATCTTGCAGAAAAAGGCATCCCTTCTTTATGCAGATGCAGCCCCACAGTGCACAGCTTGGGGTGGGAAACATGGACTGGGTTTTGGCCCCACTCAGCTCTGCAGCCAGAGCATCCTTGTGCAGTGCACAGCCTGCACAACCGTCTATGGCAGGCATGGCCTCATGAAGTACTTTGTTGCTATTAAAATGTTTTTTGCCTTTGAAATTATTATTAATTTTTAGTTCTTTTCATAATTTGAAGCTAGTAATTTGTGAGTAGGGCACATTCACATTTTTGTAGACCTTTGAGGTATAGGCCCTTGGAACGTATGTAGATCCCAGGCACTGGGATCCAGTATTCTGGGCCCAAGGCCTAAACCCCTCTCTTGCCCCTGGCTGCTCCCTGCCCCAGAGTCCCATCTGTAGTCTTTACCTCCCCAGGTACCCCTGGCGGGGGCGCCCGTGAAGACTTCCGTTTCTGTGGCCAGAGGAACCAGACACAGAAGAGCAGCCTCCATTACAAGCAGACGTCAGAGCTGCACATCTCCATCAAGAACTCAGAGGGAGCCCTCACAATTCATGCTCCCTTCCTGGCAGTGCTCCCGGCTTCCCAGCCCTTCCCTGACCCCAGGGGCCTCTACCACTTCTGCTTGTACTGGAACCGCCATGTGGGGATACTGCATCTTCGCTATGGCAAGAACGACTTCTTGCTGAGTAACCAAGCCTCTGGACTCCTGTGCTTCCGCCACCACAAGGAGAGCCTGGCTCAGGGCCCCCCGCTGCTCGCCACCTCTGTCAGCTCCTGGTGGAGCCCCCAGAACACCAGTCTGCCCAGTGCTGCCGGCTTCACCTTCTCCTTCCACAGTAAGGCGACTTCCAGGCAGAAGGAACAACGTGGACAAAGGCCTGGAGGCTGGGCAGTGGACTGGGTCTGAATGACCGGTCATGGTCACGGAGCTTAGGCTTTGTTCCCAGGCAGTGGGGAGCCATTGAAGGTGTCTGAGGAGGGGAAGGGTGTGATCCAAGGTGTGCTTCAGGAAGGTCTGTGGGAAGGTAGGGGTGAAGGCAGAGGGGCGAAGTCCCATCCAGAGGCTGCAGGGAAGGTCCAGGTGAAGGAAGATGAGGCCTGTGCAGGGTGGGAGCAGCGAGCGTGGAAAGACGGGAGTGGGTGTCAGGAACCAGAGGCCACACAAGCCCCCCACCCCCCAGCCCTCCTGGGGTGGGCCCTCCCAGCTCCAGGTGCGTGGGCAGAAGGGCACCGGGGCAGGTGTGTCCTGGCTGGCCCTGCTGGGGCTGGAGTTGCTGGGAGTTCCGTGTGGCAGAGCCCGCATGTGGCCGACTTCTGGGTGACCTTGGGGGATCCACCCCACGTTTTGAAGGCTCAGTTTCAACTTCTATAAAACCGGGGCGAGAGGCCTTCACAGTCACCAGAGGGTTAAATGGGAGTAGGAGGGGTGTGGCCCGCACCTGGCTCCCAGCGTAGCCTCAGGGCCTCTGTCTGTCCCCTCCTCCAGATCCTCCCCAGAAGGCCTCCCACAATGCCTCAGTGGACATGTGTGAGCTGAAAAGGGACCTTGAGCAGCTCAACCAGCTTCTGAGGCACCCCGGAAAGAACTCGAGGAGGCCCTCGTCCACCCTTGCCAGCCAGTAAGTGTGGCCCCAGAGACCTGGATGTGGGCAGGGCAGCGACCTGGAGTGGGAGGCAGGATGGAGGCCTCTCCTGGGGCTGCAACGTTGCCCTCATCTTGCCACCTCCTCCTTGAGGAGAATCGAAATCCAGCCCCGCAGGCCGAGCCCCTGACCTTTGTAAAAACAAGTATCACCATCCCCAGCCAGCCACCCAAGCCCTCTTCCCCACCAAGAAAGGAGAACTGACCAGCCCATTTGAGAGCTTGGCAGACTGAGGCCCAGGTTTGGGTAGGGCTGCTCCATGGCCACAGAGCGGGTCAGTCCAGGCAGAGCTGGGCCCGGAACCTGGTGCTCAGGATTACCGCCCCCTTTCCTGTTTGCTCTGATGTTCCAGCTTCCTCTCAGCCCGCCCCCCACTCGCCCACAGGCCATTCTGTCCCCCGCAGCAGCACCAGTCCTAGGGCTGTTTTCTCTCGTGCCCCCTCCCTGCTGCCCCCTGACCCTCCCGCCCCTGTCTCTGCCTGCCTCTTTCCTGTGTCTCTGCCGAGAGTCCCCGTCTAGCTCCATGTCCCTGTCCGCCTGGATCAACCTCCCCGCCCCTTCTCCCCCTGCCAGGAGGCTGCAGAGCCTGGAGTCGAAGCTGACCTCTGTGAAGTTCCCAGGGGACATGCTGTCCTTCGAGGAGGATCTGGTCAACGCCACGGTGTGGAAGCTGCAGCCCACAGCTAGCTTCCAGGACCTGCACATCCACTCCAGGCGCGAGGTCAGGGGTCAGGGGCCGGGGGCCAGGCTGGCCGGGGCAGGAAACAGATGTGGAGGCGTGAACCCTCCCCTCCCCGGGGCCTCTGGGAGCCAGATGCGTGCTGACAAGGAAGGGCTCGGGCCTAAAGAATCCCCTGTTAGCGGCTGCCCCGTGGCAGAGGACCCTTCCTGGCACAGTGGTGGGGATGGGGCGGGGGCGGGGGGACCGACATCAGGGGCTCCTATAGTATCCCCGTGGGAACAGAAGACCCAAAGCGCCCGTACGTGCATGTCAGCCTTGAGACTGCCCCTTGCGTGGGCCCAGCGGCCGGGAGCCACCCACGCTGCCCTCATGCTACCCCCTGGGGAGCCCAGGTGGCACAGCAGTCTCCCAGGCCTGTTTGCCCCCCAGGGCCCTGGGCTCTACCCACCAGGCTCCCCAGCCAGGGCTGGAGCCAAGGAAAGGAGGGCTTCCTGGAGGAGGCGGGCGTCGAGGTGGCAGCATCCAGGAAGGTGTTGGGGGGCGGGGGTGCGTAGAGACCTGGGAGCCCCCCCCGGCTGAGCCCCACAGGGGTTCTGCTCTGCAGGAGGAGCAGAGTGAGGTCCAGGAGTACTCGGTGCAGCTGCCCCGCACGCTCTTCCAGAAGACCAAAGGCCGGAGAGGGGAGGCTGAAAAGAGACTCCTTCTGGTGGACTTCAGCAGCCAAGCCCTGTTCCAGGTGGGGGGCACTGGGGAAAGCAGTTTCTGTCTGATGGGGAGGTGGAAGGCGGGCATAGAGCCAAGCGCCCTCGTCCAGAAGTTAGAGCCTTTCCTTGTAAGGGCAGAAACTGGACTGTGACATGCGAATCCCCCCCGGAGAATGCTAAATTATGTTGTTTTCACTACAGTGTAAATGACTACATGTTTAAGAACTGTTGCCAGAGGGAGACTGAGCATCTCAGAGCAATGTGTGGGGGAGAGACAGGAGTCTAGAGAAACTAGGGGACATTTGGGCCTTCTCAGCCTTGAGCCCTCCCCACTTCCTCTCCTCCCCCATCCCATGTATCTAGGACAAGAATTCCAGTCAAGTCCTGGGTGAGAAGGTCTTGGGTATCATCGTGCAGAACACCAAAGTAGCCAACCTCTCGGAGCCCGTGGTGCTCACCTTCCAGCACCAGCCACAGCCGGTGAGTGCAGACAAATCAGCCAAGGAGACAAGGGTCCCTGTTTGTCTTTTCTGCCCTGCCTCCTGAGTCACTTGTCTTTAACAAAATGACCAGCTGGCTGAGGACCTCAGCCAGTCAGGTCCACATGGGGTGGTGGCCTGACACTGACTTCCTCCAACTGGCCCAGAAAGGAGTGGGCTGTGATGGGGTCCACTCTCCTTTCTTGTCCCTACAGAAAAACGTGACTCTCCAGTGCGTATTCTGGGTTGAAGACCCAACATGTGAGTGTGGAGGGGTCTCTGAGCTGGGTGGGTATCTGGAGGAGAAAGGGGGTCCTGGAGAGTCGGGGAGATGGGGTTAATCAGGGAGGGCTTCCTGGAGAAAATGGGCTTTGAAGAAGGAATGATGGCAGACTAGATATTTGCCAGGGGAAGTAAAGGCTCAGAAAAGTGACACAATTATGCATTTCGGGGGGTCCAGTGGGGTCCTGAGGGACTGGGCTTGATCAGAGCCCCATGGAACCCTTCCTCAGTGAGCAGCCCGGGGAGCTGGAGTGATGCTGGGTGTGAGACCATCGGGAGAGAGACGCAGACGTCCTGCCTCTGCAACCACCTGACCTACTTTGCAGTGCTCATGGTGAGTGGTCCTCTTCCTGCCCCGTGCAGCTCTACCCTGGGTTGGTTTCTTGCTGCGTGCCAGCCACCTTTCACATATATGTCATTCGTTCCTCGCACCAGCCCCCGAGGCGTCTCCTGCTGCTGTCCTATTTTATAGATAAGGAAACCGAGGCTCAGAGAGCTTAAGCAATTTACCTAAGGTCACACAGCTAGTAAGTAAAAGAGCTGGTCACTAAAACCTTTGCTCTTTATTCCCAAATTTGGGTGCATGATAAAAATGCAGATTCCTGGCCCTAACCTAGAATTCTGATTCCACAGGCTGGGCGAGGGGCACAAGTATGTTTCCAAAGAGCCCTCGAGGAGATACTGAGGCCCATTGTGGAGGGCCTTACAAAGGACTTCAGTGTCCCCAAGATCACAGAAGCTTTGTGTCCTAGGTTCATTCTCCCAGAATCTTGGGACCCGACTTCTGAGGGATTGGAGTGGTCTCCCAGCCCTCCCTGGGTGTGGGGTGCTCACTCCAGTGTTGAACATTATAGAAAAAAATGAGTGCCAGGCCGGAAAAGGGATTCTCTGGTGGAGGGTTCTTTTTTTTTTTTTTTTAAGATTTTATTTATTTGTTTGAGAGAGAGTGAGAGAGAGAGAGAGCACGAGCGGTGGGGAGGGGGAGAGGGAGAGGGAGAGAGAGAAGCAGACTCCCCGCTGAGCAGGGAGCCCGATATGGGACTTGATCCCAGGACCCCGTGATCATGACCTGAGCGGAAGGCAGACGCTTAAACCGCTTAACGGGCTGAGCCACCCAGGCGCCCTCTAGTGGAGGCTTCTTGCCGGTAGTGGGTGGGGACCCATTTGAGGATGCCGTGAAAACTGTAGACCCTCTCTCCTTCCGAAGAATGCACTCACGGGACCACCCTCTGCTAGGTTCGGGGTGGTGGTGGTTCATAGATGCCCGAGCCCCCCCTCCCGGGGAGCTCAGGTTGTCCCTTCACTTGGGACAAACCCTCCGTGTCAAGCTGGGGACACTGAGGCCAGGCCCCGCCTGTCTCGTGGACCCAGGCCCCATCTGTGGAGGTAGACGCCGTACACAAGCACTACCTGACCGTCGTATCCTACGTGGGCTGCGTCATCTCGGCTCTGGCCTGCGTCCTCACCATCGCCACCTACCTCTGCTACAGGTAGGGCCGGCCGGGGAAAGGCGGGGGTAGGGAGAACCTTCCTTCCGGGCCTCTAAGCCGGGACCCCACGACCATGGAGACCCACCCTGGAGATTGGCTTGACGCACCCCAAAATGCATGTGGGGTTGTAGGAAGGAGCCCTG
This sequence comes from Halichoerus grypus, assembly GCF_964656455.1. Lineage (NCBI taxonomy): Eukaryota > Metazoa > Chordata > Mammalia > Carnivora > Phocidae > Halichoerus > Halichoerus grypus. The sequence goes on along the minus strand of NC_135726.1, from coordinate 26,276,051 downwards.
AGAGGCGGGGGCTGCATCTCCTCCTCAGCTCTGTGGTGTTTGGATGACATGACACTTACAAACTTTATTATCAACACTGTACATGGGGAGAAGTGACATAAAAATCTAGATTTCTGCCTTTGAAGAATCAGATGTGTCACCACTGGGGGCACATAATAATACGATGGTGACAATTGTAATCATGGTCAACATGTTCCTGGAGCTTCCCACGTTCTAAGTGCTTCACATGCATGAAATTTGTTCAGGCCTCACAAGGGCCCTATGAAAGAGCGCTCAGAGAGGGTAAGGGACTTGCCTGAGGTCACACAGCGAGGAAGTGGCCGAGGCAGGCTTACACCCAGGCAGGCTGGCTCCAGGTCCACAAGGCCTCGGTTTCGGGAGCCAAGCGGTGGCCACTGTGGAGAGATCCTTCCAGCGCCCTATTGTCCGGTGTCTGATTTAAGGCCCGGCCCCCGCGGGTATTGGAGTTTGACAAAGCCTCCCCCATCCCCCCCATGGAAGCTTCTGGCACTCCACTTCTGTTGTTTGGGTGCCCGAGGAAGAAGGAGCCCCAGGGAAAGGCTTGGGTGGGGTGAGGAGCGCCCGCACCCATCCTCACACCGGCCGCGTGGACCGGTCTGGATGGTCAGACTGGGCTTGGCTTGAGTTGAGGTCCACCTGCAGTCAGGGCCTGGGCCCGTGTGCGTGGGGGTGTGGGTGCGAGCACGCGGGGTGTGTCGCTGTCCGCACGGGTGGGGGGCGTGGCTATCCCGTCCCGCCCTCCGGCACAGGTGGTGGGTGGTGCCGGGCAGAGCGCAGGTCCCCGCGTGGGGGCGGGGGAGGAAATGCCCAAGGTGCCCTGGATCGGGTAGAGTCTTGGGGCGGGAGGGGCGCTGGGATGTGCACACAGACTTGCAAACCTGAAGACAGACAGGACCCCCCCCACACACAATCAGCCTCACAGACACACGGCTGTGCAGACAGACAGGCGGACACAGAACACGGGTGGCATGGATTCTCCAAAACAGCAGCAAATCCAAAGTCTTTCCCCTCCAACTCTGGGAGCATCTGGTTGATCATAGTGGCTGGATTTGTCTTGCTTGCTCTGTCCGTGGCTAAATCTGTTGTTAAATGTGCCCACGGTGCCCGAGCCTGTGGGTGTTGGGCACACAGTAGGTGCACAGGGACAGGTGGGGAATGACCTGGCTGCAGCCATAGGGATAGGATAGGGTGTGTGTGTGTGCGTGTATACCCTGGGAAGGCTGCCTGGTGGAGGAGTGCTGCCCCCCACCTTCCCAAGCTGGCCACCTGGGTGACCCCACCCCCTCCCCTGTGCAGGAGGAAGCCTCGGGATTACACCATCAAAGTGCACATGAACTTGCTGCTAGCGGTCTTCCTGCTGGACGTGAGCTTTCTGCTGAGTGAGCCGGTGGCCCTGACAGGCTCTGAGGCTGGCTGCCGCGCCAGCGCCATCTTCCTGCACTTCTCTCTGCTCGCCTGCCTCTCCTGGATGGGCCTCGAGGGCTACAACCTCTACCGACTGGTGGTCGAGGTCTTTGGCACTTATGTCCCTGGCTACCTGCTCAAACTGAGCATCATGGGCTGGGGTAAGTTGGGAGAGGGCGTTGGTGGGCCCCCAGACCTGCCTCTTCTACTTGGTAAAATGCAGGCACCTGGTTCCACTTCTCTGCTTACCTCGCTGTTCCCTCACTCTTTCCTTCACCCACCCATCCTCAGCTGTTCTTCACCTGGGCTGGGCTAAGGTCCCCTTTAGGAAGATGAAGTGGTGAGCATTGCCCCAAGAAACACATATTCTCTACATCGCTCACTCTTTTAAAAGCGGGGTTTGCAGACAGAGCCACCGCGTATGGATGTGCAGGTTGTGCACTGCTCAAAGGCACCCAGTTGGGGGAGGAGTGGGCTGTCATCCAGTCCTCCACTCACCCAGTTCAGCCTGGCAGTGGCTCTGTCTGTGGATCCTCCTAAGCTTCAGGTAACAGATTCCCTGTAGCTCTGGCATTTGTTCTTGGCCAAGACCACCCAATTTACCCATGGCCCAGACCTCTCAGTCAGACCTGGAGGCCCAGGGGGCACACTGCAAGTCCTTCTGGATGTTGCACAGGCCTGCCAGGCTCCACATGTCCCTCACCCAACTTGCTGCCCCCCCCCCCCCCGTTTCTCCTCTGGCCCTTTCTTGGTTCACTCCATCGATTTACATAAAATTCCTTCAGAGTTGGCTCTGTGTCAAGACCCAGGTGTTTGGTGGTGGGTGACCCCTTCTGGAGAGAGCTCTCAAGCTCCAGCCCGTGGACAAAGTTAAGGCCCAGTGCAGACTCTGGAAGCACCCCCTTCAGCTGTCCCCCACCCTCCCAGTCTGTGCCTCCCATCTCCCCTTGTGACGTCCTGCCCCTCGGCGGGAAGTGCAGGCCCTTTCTCCCACGGGCCCCCGGGATGGTGAGGGGGATGGTGGAAGGTCAGCGGAGACGGGGCTCTCAATGGGAAACCCAAACTGGAGCGGGGCAGGGGCGAGTCTGATCATGGAGGACCCTCCCCACACGGAGCTGCATATAAGCCTGGGAGAAGGGTCTTGCCAGAGGGCGGGGGACAGAGCTCCATGCTTTGCGGCCCCGCAGGCTTCCCCATCTTCCTGGTAATGCTGGTGGCTGTAGTGGACGTGAACACCTACGGCCCCATCATCCTGGCCGTGCAGAGGACCCCAGAGAGCGTCATCTACCCTTCCATGTGAGTGGCTGAGCACAGCGGGCTCAGGAACACGGGCCTCGGGGGGCAGAGGCCAGAGAGCGGCCTGGGCCGAGGCCGCGCCGACCGAGCCAGGGCTGCTGGAGGTGTCGGCCTGGCGGAGGCTGGGGGGTCAGGGAGGGTAAGCACAGGCCTGGATTTGCCCGTCCCTCGCCGGGGACCTTGTGCGGCGCCTGGGTTGCTTTGTGTGAGTGGGAATAGAGGTTGGAGCGGATGAAGGCGCGGAGGACTGGAAAGAAAGTAACGTGCCCCCGTGCGTCAGCGGTGTTGGAGGCGGCCCCCTGTGGCTTGGGTTCCCCGAGGCGCACGTCCTCAGCCCGGGAAGCACCGCGCCAGCCCCGCCAGCATGCACTCAGCCCTCCCATCTCTGCCCCCAGGTGCTGGATCCGGGACTCCCTGGTCAGCCACGTCACCAACCTGGGCCTCTTCAGCCTGGTGTTTCTGTTCAACACGGCCATGCTGGGCACCATGGTGGCGCAGATCCTGAGGCTGCGTCCGCACGCCCAGAAGTGGCCCCACGTGCTCACGCTGCTGGGCCTCAGCCTGGTCCTCGGTCTGCCCTGGGCTTTGATCTTCTTCTCCTTTGCTTCGGGCACCTTCCAGCTTGTCGTTCTCTACTTCTTCAGCATCATCACCTCCTTCCAAGGTAGGCGTGGAGAAGAGCCCACCCCCCCATCCCCTCCCGGCCCCGGGCAGGGCGCCCACGCGTGGAGCGCGGGGTAGGGAAGGTATGGACCCAAACCGAAGGCTTCCCTTCTCTGGGCTTCAGTCTTCCCGTCTGTAAAATGGGGGCCCCCAGGCCATAGCTGACAAGTCTTTGTTGAGTACCTGCTTTGTGCAGGCCCTGTGTTAAGCCTTGGGGCTACATTTGTGGACTGGTTGGGTGAGGGCCTTCCTTCCACGGAGCTCATCTCCTGTGGGAAAGACCAGGCGTGACGAGCAAGCCTGCAGCCATCTGAGGGGATCTCGCAGAGGAGGGCAGTCGGTGGCGATGTGATGAACCATCTGGGCTGGGCTGGGCTGGTGGACACTTTGGGAAGGGTGGCCAAGGAGGCCTCTGTGGGAGACATTTGAAGACAACAGAAGGGTCCAGCCAGGGAGAGATCGAGGGCCTTGGGACTCCACGTGTGTTCCCGGGCCCATGGGCATCAGCATCGCGGGGACTCTGGCCTCCCCAGACTTGCCGAATCAGAGCTGCATTGTAACAGGTGCCCCGGGGGGCGTGTGTGCGGCGCAGGCTGAGGAGGTCTGGCCTACGGAGAGAGCGTGCCAGGCAGAGGGAGGAGTAAGAGCAAAGGTCCTGAAGCTAGCACTAGGCTGCGTGTTGGAAGAACAGGGAGGGGGAGCGAGGCTGAAGGGTAGTTGGCAGGGAGGAGGGGAGAGGAGCAGAGGGGCTGGCTCCTGAGGGCTGGGGCTTGGTGCCAGCAGGGTCCTTCTACCTACACCCTCTGCACACCCCCACCACCCAAGGACAGACAGACAGATACACACAGACACACACACCCCTCTGTTCTGGCCCAGAGGTGCCTAAACAGGTACTCTGGAGCCTGAACACCAGGGTTTAACTCCTGGCTCAGCCAAGGCCCCTTGCCTCCCAGGGCCTCAGTTTCCTCGTTTGTGAAGCAGAATAGTAATGAATAGGCCTGACCCCTTGAGAACCTTGACAGAATAAAATGAGATGGGGCTCAGGCCATTGCACAGTGTCTGGTGTATGGTGGGGTCCCCCCCAAATCACAGGGGTGCTGGTAGCCTGTGTAGGGAGGGGGGGAAGGGTCAGGGCCGCCCCCCGCCTGCTGAACCCTGTGCCCCCTCACTGCCCCCAGGCTTCTTCATCTTCCTCTGGTACTGGTCCATGCGGCTGCAGGCCCGGGGCGGGCCCTCCCCACTGAAGAACAGCTCGGACAGTGCCAGGCTCCCCATCAGCTCGGGCAGCACCTCGTCCAGCCGCATCTAGGCCACCAGCCACCCGCCAGGAGCTGCGTGAGGAAACAGAGATGCGGCCTCTCCTCACCCCCACCTGCCACCCCCACAAGCCAGGCCTGACAATTTGAGGGTCAGCCAGAGACTCAAGAAGAAGGCCCAAGCCCCTTGGGAGAAGGGGGCTGTTGCCAGACTCCCAGGCTGGGCCTTCTGAATTGGCCTGCGGGCTACTCGGTGCCCCGGTCCAGCTCACAAGGGGCTCGGGAGTGGGACCGTACCCCTGCCGTCCTAACTGGGGGCTGCAGGCCGGTCTGAACTCAACTGCCGCTGGGCCCAGCCCTCATGGCTGTGGATGGGAGCCCATGAGCCCCAAGGTCAGGTCCTGTGAGGCCTGGCAGCATCCTGGGCCCTGCGCTATAGCCGATCTGTCTCCGGTGACCGCCCCCAGGGCACTCTGCAGTCCTGTCATTTTAGCCTGAGAGTGGTACTCAGGGCGCATGGGGTTGGGGCAGAGCTTTGAGCCAGAGCCCTGGAGGAGGAGAGCCCCCTCCCGGAGCATAGCAGCAACTCCTCTACCTCTGAGCCCAGGGCCCTCTGTCAGCCTCTCCAGCCCTCCCTCTCCAGCCCCCCATTCAGCCCTGGGCAGGGTCCTGATTCCAGGGCTGTATTTTGGGTTGTGGTTTCCAAGAGCTGTCTGCCGTAAACCTTTATTTACTGCACGGGCCTTTGCCTGCCCTTGACTCAGGCTTGGACGTGCTGGGCTGGGCTAGGTCTGTCTGTCCATCTGGGCCTTTCTATAAGCTGCATCGCCCTTGCTCACCACTGCCAAGCCCACCCCTCCCAGGGACCCTCAGCCTCTCCCAAAGCCCTCTTGTGGCAAGAACTGTGGAGCGTAGCAGTGCGGATTTGTTTCTGCCCCAGTACCGGGAAGACTGAAGCGTGCCTCCCCCCGCGACCCTGGCCTAGAGCCCAACATGCTCTTAAGGGGCTGGAACTACAAGGGGAGCCACCATTCCTGGCTGGGGATCCAGGAAGACTTCCTGTAGGAGACAACATTTGATCTGGATCTCAGTCTTAAAGACGGGGGAGGACTTTCTTTTTAAGCACTATCTCATTTGTCTTTTGAATTTAAAGAAGTAGATGTTCATTGTAGAGAGTTTGGAAACTGTAGAAGAGCACACAGAAAAAAAAAATCAGCTGTTGTTATCACCTAAGAAACCACTGTAAACATTTGGAGCACTTTCTTCTGTGCTTTTATTAAGAGTCACTGATACAAACACCTTGGGGCCAATCAGGAAACAGAGATGAGAGAAGGCCATGTGTGAAAAAAATCAACTGCTGGAAACTATCCACCAGGACTAGCGGGGCGGGGGGGATGGGGGTTGGATAAAGGACAACTTGGCGTCAGGGTTGGGGAGGCAGTGGGGAATGCTGGGGTCTGTGGTGGAGTGGAGATGCCAAGCCACTCGGCTCCAGCCACCCGCTGTCCTGTGCAGGGGTGCAGAGATGACGGTCCGTGTGGCCAGACCACCCTCCTTTTATGATAAATCAGAAATCCAGATTGTGCGGGTACAAAATCCCCTGAATGAAAAATTTGGCTCATCCAAAAAATTCACCGGCCAAAGAAATCAGATGTGGGGATAGAATTCAGCCCTTGGCTGGTCACGTGATGTCTGGAGCGAGTTTGTGGGCCGGGGTGACGAAGGTGGGCTGCGAGAAGAGAGGATCAGACTTGCCTCCCATCACGGCCTCCAGCTGCTCCCGGGGGATGGTGGGATGGGGAAAATGGCACCGGGGTCTGGAGTTGGACGGGACGGAGGCGAAGCCCCCTCCTCACAGACCTCTCAGTCTCCACAAGGTCCCGTGGGGCCCCATTGCTGGGCTAGGCCTGGGGGGCACCTCCCACCATCCTCAGGGAGGGAAAGGACCCAGCCCCCTTTCCCAGGCAGAGAGCACACCCTTCAAACAAATTGTCCCCCTTCAAAGAACTCCTGAACACTAGGTGCTGTTTTTGAGGCTGGCTCAGGTAGCAGGGAGGGCTCTTGGGCTGGAGCCCACCTTCTCGGGACAGGTGCTGGGCGGGCCACCCGATGGTTCTTATCGTGCCCTTCACTGGGCTGTAGGGCCTTGGGGAGCAGGACCGCTGTTCTCAGAAGGACACAACCAGGTTTGCGAGCGGAGACGTCGCTCTGGCATGGAAAACGGACTGAAGCAGCCAGAAGCCTGGAGGCCTTGGCCCTGGAGACTGGAGACCACGTGGAGCCACTGGGACAAGCCGGTGGTGGTGGGAGGTGGCAGAAAGCAGAGCTACAGTTCCATCTGCCCTGGAATTTGGGGGGCCCAGGGCTTTGTACATGGCTCCAGGCCTGTCCCCAGCCCCGGTGGGGCCTAGAAGGGGTGGCGCTCACCCTGGCCCTGCCCAGCTATCTTTGCCACATTCCCAGCCTCCCGGTCCCGTCTTTCCAGGTGTGCTGGACACTCTGGGTCCCTCCTTCCAGGCCCTCCTTCACAAACAGGCCCCCGTGAGCCCCTTTGAGGGCCCTGGTGCCAGGATGGGTCTCCAGCAGTGGGGCCAGCAGGTCGCAGTTCACAAAACCCTTGTCCACCATCTCACCTCACCTGGCTGCCCCTGGGAGGGAGGCGGGACAGGCCCCGTGGTTCCCATCTGCCCCCAAGCCTTCCCTGCAGAGGAAGTGCCTGGGGCCCCACACCAGATTCCCACCTGCCACCCACGGCCCATGAGTGACCCCGATGTCCTCTCCCCAGCCCTCCCCAGGCGCAGAGGGCCCAGTGGGGAACTGAATCCTGTGTGGACACTGTGTGGGAGGAAGGGGAAGGGGCTGGGTGGGTCCTCAGACCCCCAGGGTAGAGCACGTCCAGCTCAGGCCCTGCGGGGGGGATGCTGGGAGGATGCACCTTCTTGGCGGGGTGCTCTCTACCTTTGATCTTGCAGTGACCATGGGACCACGCCAACGGACCTGGCCTCATCCACACAACTTCCTCAGAACCATCAGAGCTGGGGCCCGAGTGGTCAGCCCCTCTCCTTCCCTTGTGCCGCCCCCCATGTGTGTTTGCTGCTCCCACTTCCCATCTGGGCCACCAGTGGCCACATGGGCACTAGGACCGTAATTGCGCAGTACTGACAATCATAAAGAGATAAGGACCGTGGCCACGCCCAGCGGTCTGGACAATTCCACTCGCATCTCATGAGTTCTTTGTACGTCTTGTGAGAGGCTCAGAGCGGCAGACAGCTCGCCCAAGCTCACCCAGCCACGAGGGGGCCCGGACAGACAGCCCAGGACAGACGTCAGCCCAGGCCTGACCAGCCCCCAAGCCCATGCTCCTGCACACCCCGTCCCACCTCTCCTGTTACCCCGTCTGGGCAGGGAAGGCTGTGGCCCATGGAGCTGGTCCTCCTCTCCTCCTAGGTCCCCAGCAGCCATGGGCTTAATCCCAGTCTTGTTCAACCCACAGGCATGAGCGAAGGAGCGTGAGCACCACCCACATCCCTAAAGCCGGCTTGTGCCTGGCACGTTACAGGTCTCCTCAAACCCCAACATGGCCCTACATGGCAGCCCTATTGCTGTATCTGCTTCACAGAAGAAGAAACTGAGGATCAGAGAGGCCCCCAGCTACTGAGGGGAGGGTCTGAGTTGGGAGTGCCTGACTCCAAAGCCTGTGCTCGTCACCATTCCCCAGGGGTCTGCTTGGGTGTGGAGGCCTCTGTGGCTGCTGGACCCCAACTTCACAGCCCCCAGAAGCGTCCCTGGGTGGGCTCAGCAGCCCCCTCTGTAGGCGGTCATGGGGTGGGGTGACACAGGAACGCAGCCCAGTTCCCCACACTCGCCTTTCACAACCCAACCGATGGTGGCATGGAGCAGGAAGGCGGAGAAAGGCCACAGGAAGCGCTGCGGGGGGGACGGGGGGGCGGGGAGGGGCGGCAGTCCACAGCACAGAGCCTGGGACCAGAGGGACGCTCAGACGCAGGGCTCTGCCAGGTGGGCAAGACTGTCCAAGGATGATGACACCCAGGGTCCTGGGGGTCCTGCTTCTCTCGCTCCTCCTGCCCTGGGCCTCAGGTGAGCAGCTGGCTCCTTATCCCCTGGGAGCCCAGGGGGCCTGGGAGACTCAGGGCCAGGGACGGGGAAGTGGATATGGGTGGGGGTGTCTAGAGCATGTCCGTCCAAGGAAGCCACCCCAATGGCCTCGGCGTCTTCTCTCACCTCGTCCTCTGAGTTAGCTGTCGTCCTGATAAACTTGGGTCAGCACTGGGTCTCAGGTGTCTTGTGCTCCCCACAGAGCTCCTTCCTCCCCTACTCTGGGCCGTGGCTCCCTGACAGGCCTGGCTCTGGGACACTGGTGGGCCCCGGACACACTCTTATCCAGCTGGCCTCCAAGCTTCTGGGGAAGGGGGTCAGGATGCTCTGGAGGCTGAGGCCAGTTGGGGCTTGTACTGTCCTCCCTCACCCCCTTGTCTGGCTCCCTCCAACCTGACCCCCCCAACTCCCCTCTCCTTGTCCCAGCAATGGCCCCCCAGCCCCCAGTTTCCCGGAATAAGACCCCCCCCCAACTGTCAGCCTTGCACACACACATGCGGTGGTTCTCCAGAGCAGTTTGAGGACCCTAGGCCTTGCCCTTGGCTATCCTTCGCCCGGGAAAGCCGAGCCCACCCCTGGCCCACCTGGTCAGCTCTCACCTACCCTCCTTGGGGCCCTGTGATGTCAGCAGTGACCCCCTCAGGCAGAGGGAGTGCTCCCATCGCAGTGCCCTGAGTGCTCCTCCTGTTTTGTTCTTAATCCGTGGGCATCCTGCCTGCCTGCCGAGCAGGGGGTCATGTGGCTCTAGGCACATGGATCAACCTCTTTGGGCTTCAAAGAACCTTCTTCTCAGGATGCCTGGGGGGCTCAGTCGGTGTAAGCATCTGCCTTCAGCTCAGGTCATGATCTCAGGGTCCTGGGATCGAGTCCCACATCGGGCTCCCTGCTCAGCAGGGCGTCTGCTTCTCCCTCTCCTTCTGCTCCTCCCCCCGCTCATGATATCTCTCTCTCTCTCATGCTCTCTCTCTCTCTCTCAAATAAATAAATAACATCTTAAACACACACACACACACACACAAAGAAACTTCAAATGTTGCGAGATTCGGTGAAGTGCAAAGTTCAGTCCCTGGCTCAGAAAAAGGGGCAAAATGGCAGTGTTGTCTTCCTGGTGGAGCCGGCCATCGGGCAACACTTGACAGATTCATTAACTCAGTAACCAGTAGTGGCTATCGTCCGGCCTCAGTGGGCTTCACAGGGACGCTGGGCCCTGCACAAAAGCCGTGAGTACCCTGGTTGGGACTTCCAGGCTCCCCCGAGTGACTGAGCTTACCTATGGTGATGTGGGTGTGTGGGCAAAGTGCCAGCCATTTGAGTCGCCCGAGGAGCCTTGAGAGGCTTATATGTAGAGGTAAGTCTGCTTCCTTGGTGGACATTTATGGGTCTGCCCATTGGTTCATTCATTCCGAAACCACCGATGGGGACTCCTGTGCCGTGCCAGGCTCTGTGCTGGGGTGGTGTGGCTACGGCAGAGAGAAGCAGGCCCCTGGTGGTGAGCCCTAGGAACGGGCAGGTACCGCCCCTGACTGCCGGCCCGCTCCCCACTTGAACCTGGATTGAGGTGGTCCCTGGAGGCCAGCTGCTGGGGCAGAGCGGGATGGGGGAGGGTAGCGCGGGTCTTGAGGTGGGGGGCTGGCAGCATCCCGCCCAGGCCCGGGCCAGGCTCTCTCTGTCTGGGCTAAATGCTTCCAATGTCTTCAAAAAATAATCCCAAAAAAGATAGTCATCTTTTCTGTACTTGCCAAAGCCTTCACATATATGACTGCCCTGAAATTTCATGGCACGCCAGGAGGGAGGCTCTGTTAACACCGGTCCGGGTGCCCCCCAGCACCCATTTGTAACCCCTCAGGCATGCAGAGGGCTAGGATTACACGGAGAACGGCAACCCCCCCCCCTTGTCCTCTCCCTCTTCTCTCTCCCTCTTCCTCCTTTATTTAAAAAGCAAACGTGGATCCTATTACATACATGCTCATCTAGCATTTGCTTCTTCCCATTAAACAGTGTCATGAATATCTTCTTTTTTAAAGATTTATTTGAGAGAAAGAGAGAGCATGCACACATGGGGGGAGGGGCAGAGAGAGAATCTGAAGCAGACTCCCCGCTGAGCACAGAGCCCAACTCAGGGCTCGGTCCGGGGACCCTGAGATCCTGACCTGAGCCGAAAGCAAGAGTCCGACACTTAACCGACTGAGCCACCCAGGCGCCGTTTACCTACCCCTTTTTAAAAGTTCATACATTTTGACCCAGAAATTCCTAGGATCGTAATGTTTTCTATGAATTCTTAACCCAAGCTGACAAAGATGTAAGCAGTGTTGTTCAGAATAGGGGGGAGAAAAAAAAGACTGATGATCCTAAAAGCCCACCAACAGAGGACCAATCGAAAAAGTGCTACAACACCCGCCCAGTGGAATAGTGTGCAAGAATATCAAGGAGAGGGGGCACCTGGGTGGCTCAGTCGTTAAGCGTCTGCCTTCAGCTCAGGTCATGGTCCCGGGGTCCTGGGATCGAGCCCCACATCGGACTCCCTGCTCAGCGGGAAGCCTGCTTCTCCCTCTCCCAGCCCTGCTGCTTGTGTTCCTTCTCTCTGTGTCTCTCTCTGTCAAATAAATAAATAAAATCTTTAAAAAAAAAAAAAAAGAGTATCAAGGAGAGGGATCAGTAGGTGCTGATGTGGAAAGCTCCTCAAGACATCTTGCTAAGTGATCGCGTTCATGTAAATTTTTAAGTGATTTACACCAAAATACTTGCCTATGTATAGAAAATTTCCCCAAGGTTGTGCATCGAGCTGCTGCAGGTTGTGAACTCTGGAGGGTGAGCTGGGAGCTGTGGGGACTTTTACTTTGCATTTTGTGGTCTTGTGTACGGTTCAAAAAAAACTGTGCCTGTATTAATTTTGTTGAGAGATAGGTAACTATGTAGACATATATATACATCCAATGTAAATACACAAATATATAAATAGTTTTACAGTGACATTCTCGCCTCCTGGAGTAAATGACACTGGCTCTTTGAACATTTATGATGAGCTATATCCTTTATGTGTATGGATGTTCTCTAATCTTCCCCCAAACTCACAAGGAAGGTATTATTAGTCCCATTTGGCTGATGAGAAGAGGGAGCCTCAGAGAGTTTAAGTAACTTGCCTGAGGTCACACAGCTGGTAAGTGACTCCCCACTTCCATTCCATCCCCATACCAGGTGAAAGGGGAACTGAACTGGAAGTCACGAAAGCTGGCCTGTCGTCCTGGAGCTGCCCCCTGCTAGCTGGTGCCCTTGCTCAAGTCACTGTGCTCCAGGGGCCCTCTATGTTCTCTCCCTGCCCCAGGAGGCAGCCTGTGAGGGTCATAATGAGAATGTAGGAGAAAGAGGCAAACCGAGACAGAATACGCCCAAGAGTTATACCACGAGGCCACAGTTGCAAAGGCTTTGGAATGTCTGATATGGAACAACTGTGGAAAGCCCAGCAGACTCCCTGGAGGAGGTGTTAAAGGGGAATAGGACTAACATATGAATGCTTTAATCTACAGAGCCATGTGCCAAGCCCTTTGTACACACTTTCCCCAAAGCATCCCACTGGGCCTATGAGGTGGGAGGTCATATCTCCTTTTGCCTTGGAAATTGAGGCCCGGGGAGAGTGAGTCCAGCTCAAGTACACATAGTGTGAATGGATGGAACTGGAATTCTAGCCCACATCGCCAGACCCTGTAGCCTGAGCATCTTACCCCCAACACCCTGCCCTTGCTGCCTCCCCACCCAGCCCATTCACACCTTCTGCATCCCTCCTTCAGGTATGGAAAATTTTAGCAACAAACATGAGCAACCGAGAAACGTCTGCCTGGGGCTCATCAATGAGGACCAGTATGAATCTTTCCACCTGGAGAACACTGCTGACTGCTTCACAAAGTGCACACAGTCAAGGAATGAACCCTGTGACCTGGAAAACTTGCAGAGGTAAGAGGGCCCTCAGAGCTAGAACAGGAATCGAGGGTGGTAGGGAGGCTGTTAGGAAGGGACCAAGCTCTCAGCCCCTGTGGCTTCTGAAAATGCTGCTCCTAACTCATCTTTCCACCCTCTTGTTTGACACCCACATTCCCTCGCATCCACTCACTGAGAATTTTCTGATCCAGGGGATGCAGAGATGAATCAGCCCCCATCCCTACCATTGTGGAAGGTCAGACATGGGCCCAAATGATGATGATTCTAGAGTGCGATCATAGAAAAGGGTGGATAAGGTGCCAAGTTAGCTCAAAGAAAGGAAGACCGCCAAGGCTTCACAGAGGAGGTGACTCACGAAAAGGCTTTGAAGACTGCATAGGAGTTTTCTAGTTGGATCCAAGCAATGTTAGGGGCTACAGGCATCAGAACTTCAGGGAGTATTGGGGGAGAATGACAGTGCTTTGAAATGTGAAAAGGTGAAGTGCTGGGGATGGAGGCAACAATGGGGAGGTGGGTTGGGTAGGGGATAGGCTAGAAATATAAGCAGGGACCAAAGTGTAAAGGGTCAGGTAAGCTATACCAATTTGGGAGGGGGCAGAGCAAGGACACATTTTAAACAGAGGAAGAACGTGGTCAATTTTGCATTTGAGAAAGTTTGCTCAGGTTTCAGGGAAGGGTACAAGGGTGGTGATGCCAGAGACGTGACCAGATAGGATGCAACCACAGTGGTCTGGGTAGGAGTGAAGGCTGAACCACCACCATCACCACCAATGGGCACTGTACATCTGGTAAGGAGGGATGGATTAGAAATATCGTATGATGTAGAATCAATAAGACCAAGAGACTGATAAGACCAAAAGGTTAAGAGACAGGGGATGAGGGAGAAGAAGGGGTTTAGAATACAACATCTCGAAGAATCAGCTCCAAAAATATTTTTGCCTCTCTCCTCCTCTCCCTTTGAATCAAAGCTGGCCATCATTCCAAGATACTCGGGACAAACTCATAGTTGGCACTCGATGCATGTTTGTTGAAAAAAATGAATGAAAACCCTGTGTTCTCAGGCTCAGTGTTAGGACAGCAATCTGATTGAGCTACATCATGTCCGTGGCCTGAAAACACTGCTCTCCCCACCTGAAACTGCTTCAGTAGGCTTCTTAGCTCTGGGAGGCTGTTCTGGGAGCTCCTCTCTCTGCTGCCTTACGGTGGGGATAAGCACTTTGGGAAAAGTGAGGCTCTGGGGTCAGGAGATGTGGATTCTGTTCCCAAATCGAACACTTAACCAAGTTACCTTCTTTACCTTCACAACCCCATGAGGCCGGTCTGGGCTTCAACCCATTTCAACATATGAATTTGCGGGGAGGGCACATATATTTCGTCCCTAATAGGCGCTCTTATGAATAAAGTTGCCATGAACATCTCTGTACATGTCTTTTCATGAACACACATGTTCATTTCTCTTGGGTAAATACCTAGAGGTGGTATTGATGTCAAAGGGAGACGTATGATGAATCTTAATACTCTCACTGGCAACCTGTGAGAGTCCCAGGTACCGCACATCCTTGCGAAGCTTGGTATTATCAGTCATTTAATTTTCGCCATTCTGTAAAGGATATAGTGGTATCTCATTTCTTTTTATTAACTTTGATAGCTTTATGAAGGTGCAATTTACATACTATCCAGTCTATACATTGTTAGAGGACAGTTGAATAATTTATGGTATATGATACGGTGTATGGAACCATTAAGACAATCATTTTAAAAACACTTACATCAGCCCCCAAAGGACCCTCATGCCTGTGTGCAAGCAATCCCTGCTCACATACCCAGCCACAGTCAAGCACTGATTTCCTTTCTACTCTATAGATTTGCCTTTTCTGGGTATTTTCTATAAGGGAATCATACAACATACTGTCTCTTGAGTCTTGTTTCCTTCACTTACCATGTTTTTGAGTTATATTCATACATTACCATGTATCAATAGTTTGTCCTTTTTTATTACTGAGTAATATTCCATTGTGTGGACATACTGCATTTTGTTTATTCATTCATCGATCGATGGACATTTGGATCGTTTCCAGTTTGGTGATTGTGAATAATGCTGCCATGAACATTTGACTTCAAATCTTTGGAGACGTGTGTTTTCATTTCTTTTGGGTAAATGCCTAGGAGCAGAATTGCTGGGATATCTGATATGCTTCGCTTTATAAATAACGCCCAACTGTTCCTCAAAGTGTATCATTTGCTTTCCCATCAGCATGAAAAACGACTGTAGTTCTATTACATTTTTGCAACACTGTCAGTCTTTTGGCTATTAAAGCCCTCCCCCGAGTGTAAGTGGTAGCTCACTGCGGTTTTAATTTGTGTTTCACAAATGACCAGTGATGTTGAGTATCTTTTCATGTGCTGATGAGCCATTTGTATCTTTTCTTTGGTGAAATGACTACTCAAATCTTTCCCTCTTCTTTTGAATTGAGTTTTGTCTTCTCACTACTGAGTTTTAAGAATTCTTTTTTTTAAAAGATTTTATTTATTTATTTGAGAGAGCGAGAGCACAAGCAGGTGGAGGGGGGCAGAGGGAGAGGGAGAAGCAGACTCCTCGTTGAGCAGGGAGCCCGATGCGGGGCTCAATCCCAGGACCCTAAGATCATGACCTGAGCTGAAGGCAGATGCTTAACAGACTGAGCCACCCAGGTGCCCCAAGTTTTAAGAATTCTTTATGTATTCTGGACGCAAGTCTTTTATCAGATGTCAATTTGCAAATATTTTCTCTCAGTGTATGTCTTGTCTCTTTGTTTCCTCTTTGTTTCCTTTGTTTTGAAGATCAAAAGCCCTTAATTTTGAGGAAGTCAAATTTAAATGTGTGTTTGTGTTTAATATCATATCAAAGAAATGTTCATCCAGCTACAGATTTTCTAAGTTTTCTTCTATAAGTGTATGTGGTTTTAGCTCTTATAATTAGGTTATACATTTGGAGTTAATTTTTTATACACAGTGTGAGGTAGATGTCTAACTATATTATTATTATTATTATTTGCATTTGGGTGTCTAATTGTTTCAGCACCATTTATTGAAAAGAATGCTTTCTCCATTTAATTGCCTCTGGGAGGGCATTCCATTGATGGGCTAAATGGAAGCTCCTGGAATGTCTTCTTACCAAGATAGTAAACAGAAACCAAAGTACATCCCCTGGGGACAACTGCAGAGAATAACGCCACCAATAAAGGACTTGAGAGATTCAGGGGTGGTGATGCCTATCATAACTCCATGACTGCCTATCTTAACTCACCAGAAGTTAGGCAGATGTTGGGGAATGGCTGTGAACTAGCCTACACTTAATCAGGTGGTGAGTCCAATTGCGGCTGCTGTCCCAGAGGAAATCAACACAACCCCCGGCAATCGATACGTTCCATGGCTAATGCATTGTTCTCTATACCAGTTTTCAAGGGCTCCTGGAAATGATTTACTTTGACCTGGCAGAGTCAACAATAGACTGTCACGGTTTCCTGTGGGCTCTGTCAATTCTCCTGATCTCTGTCATCACTTAGTCCACAGAGACCTTATTAATCTTGACACTCTACATAGCATCACTCTGGTCCACTATATTGGCAACATCATGTGGATTGGAGCTGATGAGCAGAAAGTGGCAAATAGTTAAGATGCCTTAGGACAACAAATGTGACCTAGAGGATGAGAAATAAACCCCACAAGAGTTCAGGGGCCCATCACCTCAGGGAATTTTCTGGGTGTTCAGAGATCTGGAGAACATCAAGATATCCCCTCCTAGGTAGAAGGCAAGTTGTTGGATCTCACACCACTTACAATGTAAAAAAAAGGGACAGTGTGGACAAACACGTATCATGCAAACAGGAACCAAACATATCTGCGTAACTATATCAGACAAAGAAGATGATGTTTAAGCAGGTGTCAAATTTGTCATTGAAAATTCAACTTTACATCTATGCCTTAGACTTTCTGACTATATCTTAC
This sequence comes from Halichoerus grypus, assembly GCF_964656455.1. Lineage (NCBI taxonomy): Eukaryota > Metazoa > Chordata > Mammalia > Carnivora > Phocidae > Halichoerus > Halichoerus grypus. The sequence continues at coordinate 26,259,375 of NC_135726.1, read as the reverse complement.
ATTTCACAACTAAAATAATTTTTTTAAGTGCTCTGAGAACCAGATCAAGAAATCTTCCCTCAAGAAAGGTAATTGTGTTGTTTTGTGAGGCCAAAGAATTTTTTAAGTGCATATATCTATGTGTATATATATGTGTGTGTGTGTATCTATATATAGAGAGAAATACAATTAAGTACATGTATATGCAGTTATAATTCACTATTATATTTGGTGACAGTGAAAGTCACAATACTTTGTTTAGATTTTTAAAAGGTAAATAAAAGCTAGACTCTTCATGTAGCTCAATCAACAGATTTCAACAATCTCATCCCGCTGTTTCTGGCTGGATGGTGTTCTAATGGTCCACCCCACCGAAGCACATTTGCACATATTTGCATGGTTTACTCTTTATACTGTACAATATTTTTTCTGTGGTTTCTTTGGGTTTCTTCCCTTGGTAACTGCGACTGTTCAAAAATACATGAAAATACAAGCCTCCCTTTTGTCTCCCTGTCAAGCCCTCCGTAGCTACTCCTTTCCAACAACCTTGATCTGGCTGTATCTGCTTTCTTCCCCTTCTTTCCCATTTCTACCTCAGCCCTCACCTGTTGAGAATTGCTAAGGAAAGGTAGGCAGTACATCTTAGGATCCTAGCTTGAGAAAAGGAACTCTGGCCACGGAGAAGTTTCAATACCATGGAAAGCAGGTGGTGGAGGGTGGGGGAAGGGGAGTGTTGCTTTTAGCTGATGGCACAGGGGCCGTGATAAAATAAATGGCAATTAACTTTTGTGTTCCCTGTGCTTCCAACACCAGTTCAGTTGCCATAAGTCATTTGCTGCAGAGTTCAGCCTTCAAAGAGCGAATTCCCAGTATGCAGTTAGCACTCAATAAGTGCGGGTTGGCACTCATGCCACACAATTATCATCCCACAGTTGGAGATACTCAGAGGAATATATAAAGGTATATAAAGGCCAATCAGTACATGAAAAGATGCTCAATATCATGAGTCATTAGGGAAATGCAAATTCAAACCACAATGAGATACCACTTCACAATTACTAAGATGGCGGCAATTGCAAACAAAACAAGACAAAATGGGGAATGTCAAGCGTTTGTGTGGATGTGGGGAAATGGGCACCCTCAAACGTGGGTGGTGACAATATCAATTGGTACAGCTGCTGTGGAAGGCAGTTCGACAGTTCCTCGAGAAGTTAAGCATAGAATGACTGTGTGACCCAGCAATTCCACTCCTAAGTATATGGCCCAAAGAATTCCAAAAAAGTCTTCAAGCAAAAGCTTGGACTTACATATAAGCAGCCCTGTTCATGACAGCCAAAAAGCGGAAACAACCCAAATGCCCATCAGTGGATAAATGTGTTCACAAAATGTGGTCTATCCACGCAACGGCGTATTATTCATCCCTAACAAGGAATGGAATACTCACACATGCTTATGCAACAGAGATGAATCTTGAGACCATGCTAAGTGCAAGAAGCCAGACACAAAGACCAGAGACCGTACAATTCCATTTATATGAAACTTCTAGAATAGGCAGATTCATAGCTCAGTGTTTGCCAGGGGCTGGGGGAGGAGAGGAAGGGTGACTGCTTCATGGGGACAGGGGTGATGAGAATATTCTGCAATTAGATAGTGGTGGTGGTCACCCAACATTGTGAATGTATTACAATGTGTATTCAACATTGTAAACTGTACAACTGCATTGTACAGTTTAGAATGGCTAAAATGGTAAACTTTATGTTATATATATTTTGTTACAAAAAAAGACAAACACATACACTATTCAGAGGGACCCCTGGCTGGAATCCCTCCAAACCAGCCTGGCTTGCTCCCATGCCACCCTTCTGCAGTGATCCTAGCGTCCTTCCTTTGATATTCTGAGTCACCCCTCCTACCCCAAGAGCCTGATGGTGGCTGCCCATGGCATCTCTTCTCCCATCATCCAGGCTGGGGGCCAGGGGAATGGGTAACTCAGCCTGCAAGACCCCACCTGCCCCCTAATCCCTGGCCCTTTGCAGGTACTGGCTGAAATTCGAGTACCATCTGCTGGAGAGTCAGTCGGGCATAGTGAATATGTCTTTTTTGAAGGCTGCTGTCCACAATGTCAGCACCAACATCTCAGAAGACCTGTTCTTCTCTCTGACGCCCTCCCAGGTGAAGAGTTCCCCATCCCTGTTGGCTGGTTCTGGCTCCATTTCCTTCAGACATATTTTTCAGAATTCTGAGAGACTCCTGGTCTGCGCTTGGTGCCCACCAAAATTTATCCCTCGCATGTCCCATTTGATAGTGCTCTGCCACTTTGCTAACAGATGCTACTGAGTTGCTTGGATGGGTGGATCCGGGTGACAGATGACCCAGGGCATGAGGCTGGTACAATTTGGAAGATCACCAAATTGAGAGTCAGGGGATCTGGATTCCAGTCCTGGACTCCCCACCCCCTCACTAGGTGTCTTCCAGGAAACCCCTTCCCCTCGCTGGGCCCCAGAGCCCTCATCTGTAAGATGAGCTCTAGATTTACACAGGTCTGGATTCAAGTCCCAGCTCTGCTCCTTACCAGCTAATGTGACGTTGGGTGCACGACCGAAATTTTCTGAGCCTCGGTTGCCCCTTCTGTAAAATGGTGCCGGTGTTGCCCACTTTCAAGGTTATGGGAGATAATGTACAGGGAGTGCTGGGTGCAGGGAGGGTGCAGCCCCCCTTAAGGGGTGAAGCTGAGCGTGGAAGTTCAGGCGGCAGGCATGTTGGCTCTCATCGAGGTCCTTCTAGGTCTGTCTGGAAAAGGGGACATGAAAGATAGGGCCTTTATTGATGTGACCCAAGAGGCTGAGCCCTCTGCGTGGGGGCACCCGCTGGCCGCAGAGACCGTCCCACGTCCTTTGACAAGGGCCCAGACTGGGAAGGAGGAAGCTGGGTCCCTTGCCTCCAACCCTTAGCTCCCCCTGTTCCAGCGCCCATGGGATGCCTTTGAGGCAGGACCCGGTGGGACCAGGCTGCAGCCCCAGTGTAGCAGCGAGGTCAAGAACGAACAAATCACCAGTGAGATTTATTTTACTATTTTCACCATTCTTAGCTTTTACAAAATTTGCTGTTGGGCGGGGGTGGAAATCACATTCCGTGTGAAGTTTTGTCATTTCCGCCTCTGCTCTCGCGGTCTCTCTTCCTGGGAGCTTTATTCTTTCCAGTTATTCCCAGGTCAGAACCCAGACACCATGACCCTAAAGCCCTGTGTAAGCAGAGGGGCTGTCAGGATGCTGGCCTAAAGTGCACCACAGCAGACCCTCCCCCCACACTTGCAAACTGACCTTCACAGCCCACTTTGAGCCTGACCCCGATACGTGGTCATGCAGGCACCTGGTTAGCCCCATTCTCCTTAGTGGGAAAACTGAGGGTCCATGAGCGCTGTGGCTTGTCTGGGGGCTCACAGCCTGGAGAGAGCTGAGCTTGCAGTGTGCCCCCGAGTGTCCTGCCTCTCAGAGTGATGCTCTCAGGTGCTGCCCCTCCACCCAGTGCCTCAGTTTCCCCTCCCAAGTGGGGGAATGGCAAGAACCTTGTGTTGGGGGCTGGAACCCTTGGGTAAGATGGGAGCTCCGGGGTCTGTGGTTCCCAGGTTCCAGGGCAGGTGACAGAGGATGAGCGTGAACACCCCGACAGAGTCCGGCTGCCCAGGAGCCTCTTTGAATCCCTGCAGAGCAACAGGTCGGAGGTCTCGCTGGCCATCACTGTCCTGGACATCAGTCCGGGGAATCTCTTCAAGGTGAGGAGAGGACTGGAGGAGGCTCAGGGCAGCTCAGTGGGTCAATGCTCAGTTCACCAGGGCCCTGTGCCCCAGCTTGCCTTCTCTGGAGTCTTCGCTGTGGGTCCCCATGGGGATGGAAGAGGTGATGAGCCTGCGGAGAGCGTTTCTAAATCAGCCCGAGGTCACCCCGGACTTCTGTCTCTGGAGTCTGTGCATTGCAGACTCACACTGGTCACACACACTCAGATGTTTGGATCCCACACACCAGTGTCCTTGGACTTGTATGTGTATCCCAAGCGTTCGTGTCCCCTTGTGTGTGTCCTTGTGCATGGACAAACATGCATATTCTTTCATAGTCCTGGAGTACATGCAGTCATGTGTGTTCCTGTATGACCGTGACCTTGCAAATGTGTCCCAGGCATGCATCCCCAGAGGTGTGTGATCCACTCAGGTGTAGATCCAGTGCACCATGAATGCTGGTGTAGGCACTCACTGCCCTCCATTTGGGGCTGATCTTTCTTCCAGCCCTGTACTCCTCCAGCTAAGAGGGCAGAGGAGCTCTGGGGCCAGCAAAGGAGAGCTGTTGGGTGCATGGCTTTGCAACCAGTTGGCCTGGGGTGTAGGGCCCACAGTGATCCAGCCCGGGCAGGAGACTGCAGGGGGCAGCAGGAAGAAGGTTGCTCATGACCCCTTGGTCCCCTGGTCCCCTAGCCACAGACTTTACTCTCCAGGCAAGGGCCATGGGTCCTGGAGGTTCCTAGGAACTCCCAACAGGGCTGGGTTGGGACAGCCCCTTCTGAAGCCTGACCCCCCATCTCCCTCCACAGGGCACCCAGCTCAGCCTGGAGAATGGCAGCCACGTGTTGAACAATCGCCTGGTGGGCTTGAGTTTGGGCAGAATACCTGTCAGCAGGCTGGTTGAGCCTTTGGAGATCACCTTCTCCCACCAGCGCCTACCCACCGTGAGCCCCCGACCCAAGTCTGGCAGCTACTGAGGGGCAGACAGGCGGGTGGTCACCCACAAGCATATGGGCAGACAGGTGTAGGGCTCTGCACCTCCCAGTCTTCCACATCCCCCCGGCCATTAAGACCATACACACAGGTGCACCCAGGGACACATGCCACCTGCGCACGAATGTCCACTCGACCTCCAGACACCCTCCCACTTGTGCTTACCGAGGTGCACCGAGGACCTGGCAAACCCATGAGTGCGCACACGGGATCACACACACCCACATACGTGCTCCCCTAAAGGTGCGCGTACACAGACATGCTACCCACCCCCCTGCAGCCCCCCACCGTGTCCACACCTCTCACATGCTGATCCATGCACACCAAGTGGGGCACCTGATGTTCCTGCGTGATCCACGGGGTGAGCCTTGCTTTCTACCCAGTGCACACTTGGGGCGGGGGGGGCGCGCTGTCCTCTCCCTTCCCCTCCCCCCACCCTCCTCTCCTCTCTCCCTACCTCCCCCTGCTTCCACCCTGACTCCCACTCTCTGGTTTCAGAACATGGCCCTCAGCTGCGTGTTCTGGGATGTGACTAAAGGTAGGCAGAGCCTCTCCCCTCCCTTCCTTCCTCTCTGGTCCCCTCCGCTCCCCCATATTCCCATATACTCTCCTATGTTCCCCTCCCTTCCTCTCTAGGGTCAGCAGGAGACTGGTCTTCCACGGGCTGCTCCACGGAGCTCAGAGCCAAGAGGACTGTCTGTCGCTGTGACCATCTGACCTTCTTCGCTTTGCTGCTGGTAACAGCCCACCCACCCTGATCCCAGCAGTTCTGGAGGCACTGAGGCTTCCTGGCAGGGGCCAGGGCCTCTGGGATGTGTGGGGCCTGGCCTCCCACTGATGGGGTCCCGGTTCGGGGGGGTCGCCCACAGAAGCCGATCTTGGACCGGGCCACCGTGCAGTCCCTCGTTCGCATTTCCCAGGCTGGCTGTGGAGCCTCTCTGATCTTCCTGGCCTTTACCATTGTCCTCTACGCTGTCCTAAGGTGGGTGATCCCCCACCCCCACCCCGCGTCTCCCTCTTTTCCTCAAGGGTGGGAGCAGAACAGGCCGGAAAGCCCCCTGCTTGTGCAGCTTTATACTGATATCCTCTCCAAACCTTACTTTCCTCATCTATAAGATGGGGTTGGGGATTGAAATGTGTCCGAGCTATTTCAGTTGGAAGTGGCAGAAACTCAACTCAAATTCACTGAAACACAATGGGGAATATGTGGTTCATGGAATGGCGCGCCCTTCACGCATGGTTGGATCCAGGGGCTCAAAACATGCCCCCAGGCCTTGCTCTCCCTCTGCTTCTCCCAACTTTGCTTTCTCCTTTGTCAGCCATGTCAAGCAGCTTCTTCACCCTCAGGGGCCTTGGGGAGCCCCGGGCTTGCCTCACAGCTTCTTAGCTGCCTAGGCAGCGAATTTTCTAAATGAAATTCCAACATTGAAGCCTTTTTCTTTCAGCATTTTATTTTGAAATAATTATAGACCTACAGGAAATTACAAAATTACTGTATAGAGTCCCCTGGTTCCTTTATCCAGCTTTTCCTGGTGATAACATTTTCTATAACTGTAGTATCGTATCAAAACCAGGAAATTGACATCGGTACAGTGCTAGTAACTAGAATACAACTTCCATAATTTTTTACATGCATTTGTGTGTGTGTGTGTGTGTGTGTGTGTGTGGTTCTATGCAATTTTATCCCGTGTATACCAGAGCGGAGTTTTGCTGGTCTAACTTGGGTCGTGTGCCCATGACTGCACAGGCCGCTGTGGTCAAGGGATGGATTACACTGACTGGCCAGGCCAGGTCGTGTGCCTGCTTTTGGGTTTGAGCTAACAGAGGGCCGGCCTCACCCAAACATCAGGACTGTGAGCAGGAAAGCGTGCTCCTCGGGGAGACCCAGGTCTGTTTCCAGAAGGAGGAGCAGGGGCAGGACAGGCAGAGATCAGTGTGGCCTGTGCTCAGGCTGTCTGGGTCCCGGCAAGGGCTGAGGGACCCACAGGAACGGCCTGCTTGAAGGAGCCTGTGCGAGCAGCCCCATGCCCTAGGCTGCCCTGGACCCCAGGCTTCTGACCCGGGGCTGAACAGAGCAGCCCTGGGATCTCCTGCGTCAGTCTGGGGCCCTCCCATGGCCTTTCTCCACGTGCCTCTTTGCCTCTGTCCCCATCCGGTCCTGGGCTGCAGCCCCCTCTAGCCTCACCCCCTCCATCTCAGACTAAAGCATGAGTATGAGCAGTGCCACCCCTGCCCCCCACCAAGCCCAGGCCTGGAGCAGAGCCCCCACCCCCAACAAGCTGAGCATGCCTTGCCAGCCGGCCGCATTGCTGGACCTCGTGAGCCGGGCTTGGCGCGCCAGGAGGACTCGTCACCGACTGTCACGGGTGGGCCCTGGCATCTCAGGTGAGGTGGACAGGAGGCCTCTGCTCCTGTCCAGGCACCCGGGGCTCCCATCCCTCCAGTGAGAGCCCTCGGGATCCGATTTGCTAGGAATTCTGACATACGTCCCGGCCTCCTGTATCTCTGCCCAGTAGATAGGTTCGTCCACTCACTCAACCAATGCACACAGGGCCCCCTGCTGCCTATTGTGCTAGCCCGAGGTCACAGCCAGAGGGGAGGGGAGGGGGCTACCCTGCGCTGCAGGAAACTTCCAAATCAGCCTGGCTAAGTGGCATTCAGAGACAGCTTCCTGAGAAGGAAGTGCCCAGGGAAGTTTTGAAGGAAGCGTAGGAAAAGGCATTGAGAGCAGAGAGAAGAGTAGAGGACAAGTCTGGGAGGGGTAGAAAAGCAGAATGCATTCGGGGACTTGCAAAGTATGCGGGTTGGCCAGAGCATGGAGTGGAGGGATGAGGCCGGCAGCATGTGGGCCCCCCGGGGCCGTGTGGGCCAGAAGAGAGAGTGCTCCTAACCCCGAGCCTGACGGCACTCACGCTCTGGCTGCTGGCAGGGGTGGACCAGGGGAGGTGGGGTGGGGACGCTGGGGTGCAGGTCCTCCCCGAGAGGAGCTGCGGCCCGGCCTCTTGCCGCCTCTCATCGGCCCTTCCCACTGCAGGTTCTACCGACAGAGGTTCAAGTCGGAAGATGCCCCCAAGATCCATGTGGCCCTGAGCATGACCTTGTTTCTCCTGAATCTTGCCTTCTTCTTCAATGTGGGGCACAGCCCCGAGCAGTCAGACGCCACCTGCCGGACCTGGGGGGCCGTCTTCCACTACTTCCTACTCTGCACCTTCACCTGGATGGGCCTGGAAGCCTTCCACCTCTACCTGCTCGTCATCAAGGTCTTCAACACCTACTTAGGGCACTACTTCCTGAAGCTGAGCTTCGTGGGCTGGGGTAGGTGCAGCTCGGGCGGGCGGGGAGCATGGCTGGCTGCGGGAGGGGCGGGAGGGGCCCGTGGGGAGCTGCCAAGGCCCAGAGGGGTCTCCCTCTCTCACACGGGCTCAGGGCTTGAGGGGCGGGCAGCTGGAGGGGATTTTGGAGGAGGACATGCCAAGGGAGCCCCAGCGATGCCATAGGTCCTCCCGTTGCGCCCAGGCCTGCCTGCCCTCATTGTCTTTGGCACCGGGAGCGTGGACAGCTACGGCCGCTATACCATCCGCGACAAGAGCAACGCCACCGTGCTGGAGCTGTGAGTGGGGGCTGGGGGAGCAGCGGTGATGTCAGGCTCCTGGCTGCACAGATCGGGGTCAGTGGGATGTGGGGAGAGGAGGGAAAGCTGGGAAGAGAGACTACATCAAGGCAAAGGATCCTCCAGCTAGCTCATGGTCTGGAGGGATAAACTGAGGACCAGAAGAAAAAGGTGCAATGAGACAGGGGGTCTGAGAAGGGAGAGAGCGAGCTGAGGCAGGATGCCTTGCTCTAGCCTGGGCCACCACCAGCCCATATGGCACCTTTGGGCAAATTTTAAAAGGTACCCTCACCCCCACTCTGCCAACCTGCCATGCCAGGGGCTCAGCCTGGGGAGTGGAGGGTGAGCTGGATTTTAGCCTCACCCATCCCCTCAGCCAGGTCCTTGTGCAGGACAAAATCTGCTCACCATTGGTGGCAGGCCTGGTTCTAGCTAGGCTTTGCCTCTGAGTTTGCTGCGTGGGCTAGCCTGGCCTCTCGCAGGGCCTCAGTCTCCTCATCTGTACAATGGGGGGTGATGGACATACTCTTTCAGGCCTTTCGCCCTGCAACGCAGGAAGCATGGAGCTGAGCTGAGCCTCTCCCAGGGTGCCTGCCCCGGGCCCATGGCTCTGTGCTGAGAGAAGCTGGTGGAGTCTTGGTCCTGGCCCTTGGGCCTCAAGTGCAGGGACCACAGGGGCTGGGGAGGTAACATAAATGCATGCGGTGGCCCAGGTGGGGACTGTAATAGACGGGCAGTCACATACCCATCTAATGTCCCTCGGGAGGGCATCCACAGAGCTGCCAGGTGTATGCTTTTATAAGAAAAGCAGAGGGACACCTGGGTGGCTCAGTGTTTAAGCGTCTGCCTTTGGCTCAGATGCGGGGCTTGATCCTGGGATCCTGGGATCAAGTCCTGCATCCTGCTCCCTGCTCAGCGGGGAGTCTGCTTCTCCCTCTGCCTCTCCATTCCCCCACCCCCCACCCCCCACCTCCACCTCCCGCTGCTCATGCTTGCTCACTCACTCTCTCAAATAAATAAAAACTTAAAAAAAAAAAAAAGCAAGCATAAATCTGGATGCTTATGCCAAATCTCCCACTTTTTAAAGGGTGGTCATTAATTCAATTGTTTTACAACATAATGTGGGGTAAACACAACATGTCTTGGGGGCTAAATTGGCTGCTTTGCACTCCCCGGTCTAAAGAGATGGCGGCCTGGAGCCTCATGACAGCCCCTTCGCAGGACAATGGGGGGTAGGTGGGTGGCAGTGGGGGGAAGGGGTCTTTTTGGTCACAGAAGGTCGGTTAGGGAAGACTGCCGGGGGCTAGCTGGGCGGGGGCACGTCTCCAGCCCCGGCAGCCATCTGCCTCCGCCAGGTGCTGGTTCCGGGAGAAGGCAACTGTCTCCGTCCTCTACATCACCGTCCACGGCTACTTCCTTGTCACCTTCCTCTTCAGCGCCGTGGTCCTGGGCCTGGTGGCCTGGAAGATCTTCACTCTGCCGAGTGCCACAGCACAGAAGGGGCAGGGACCGAACTGGAAGGGGGTCTTCACCGTGCTGGGCCTCTCGAGCCTGGTGGGTGCGACCTGGTGGCTGGCCATCCTCACGCCCCTGGGCCGGTCCACCATCTATGTCTTTGCGCTCTTCAACTCCCTGCAAGGTGAGGCTCCTGGGCCAGGGAGGTGATGGGTTGCCTCATCTGCGAGGGGGTGTTTTGGTGGATGGCAAGAAACAGAATTCCACTCAGCCTGGCTCAAATCAAGGGCACTGGTTTCAAATATCCAGGGCTGTCCCAAGGACCCCAGGGCGGGAAGGCTGGTACGAGGGCCAGGAAAAGCCACCCAAACCAAAGCAGATACTTTCTCTATCTTTGCTCTGGAGCTGTGTGTATTCTCTCACCTTCTTCTCTCTGTGGACTCTCCTTCCTTCTCTCCGCTGGCCCCTTCCTACCCAGGCTCCCAAATGGCTTCTTCCATTCGACATGACCTTCTCTAGCTGGGGAGGGTGGTCTGATTCAGCCTGGTCCATGTTCTTAGGAGAGTCAAGAATCGGATCAGGCCATCGTGGGCAAGGTGTCCATCTCTGGTCCAATCAGCTGTGACCAGGAGGGCGGGGGCATGTGACATGATGGGCACATGACATGGACAGTCTGTAAGGAGTTGTGATTGCAGAAGGACATGATTAGTGGAGGAAATGATCGACAGGGGTCCTCCCTGACCCCCGCAGGGGTGTGGTGACGGCTCCCCCTTCCTCTTCGCTCCTCTTCACTTCCTGTGTCGTACACACTGCCTTAAGAAGCATCACAGCCTGACTAAGAGAAACCGCTGAGAAGGCAGGGACAAGATGTGCTTTTGCCTTTGAGTCAAAGTCTCACAGCCAGTGGGTGGGGGCCCACCCAAACAGGGCTGGCTCCCAGAGCCTCGTGAGGCTATGTGGCATCGTGGTTTGGTAGCCCTGGGGATAAGCAGACCCAGACCTGAACCCTGGTTCCACTTACCACCTCAGCAAATCGCTCAGCCCCTCTGATCATCTTTAAAGCTGGGACAACGCTGTTATTTTTCTCACCAGATTTTGTGATGAGTAACCAAGCTAATGGTTGTGGGGGACATAGACAGTCCCCCGGGGAAGAATCATGAGTCCACATTCAGGACATCCCGGGGCTGGGGAGGAACGCACCTTGAAACTAGACGGTGTCATTATTCTTCCAGAGGTCACCCTTAATATTTAAGCCTGAACACTTCTTCACTCTACTGAGTTGTCTCAACTGAGTGTGAGTCCTCCTAAACCCAACAGTCCTTAGTACACTTGAACTGCCCTTGAATGTGTCTCAATAGTTCTATGGTTGCTTCAGGTTTGAGTTGTAAATTCCTTTTAAGCCCACACGGCATTTGACTTTTCTATCGATTTCTGTGCTTACTATAATTTTTCTACCTGCCACCTTCCCACTTCTCCCTGCTGGTGTGCGTCCCGTAATAACCCTCTCCTTCCCAACAGGTGTCTTCATCTTCTGCTGGTTCACCACGCTCTACTTCCCCAGCCGGAGCGCCGGAGCCTCCTCTTCTGGCACGGGCCGAGTCAACCAGGTCCACACCACGTCTCACGAATAGGAGGCCTCCGTGGGGTCAGGCTGGGAGCCGGCCGCACATTCCAGACTCAGCTCTGACTCCCCGTGTGACCTCAGGCTGCTCCCCGTCTCCCTCTGGGCTTCAGTTTCCGTGTTTGTACAATGTGGTTGGGGAGGGAGGAGATGGGGAACAGGCTGGACCGCCAGGCTCGAAGGTTCCATCCAGATACTTTGATGGGTGCTAAAGTCTACAAATCCAGGAGGGCAGGAGTCTAAGGTTCTGAAACCCCTAAGAGCCCTGCCAGTGCAGAGCGGTGGCCCCGCCCCACCCCTACCCCCACCAGAAGACCCCTGCCAGAACCGCCCCCTTTCCCCACCCCCACCTCCTGCCTTCATAGCAAAGCAGCTCATGTCTGCCATTGGCCACCTTCTGGTCTCAGTACCCGTGGAGTCTGTTGCTAGCGCTGCCCCTTGAAGGAGCCCAGCCTCTCCCCTTCGTCCCTCTGGCCACTGCCCTCCCACACCCCCACCCTCTGGCTGCCTGCCCTCATCCGCTCAGGCAATGGGGCAGCTGTGGACTAGAGCTTTGGGCCTGTCTTCACGCGTGAGCCCCTACCGTTCAGGGGGCTGCCAACACTCCGGCTGTCCCGGGACACGGAATTTCAGAGAATGCCACTTCTTCAGTAGTGGGGACTAGCAGCCCCCTCCCCTCTCTGACGGCCGCCTGTGTGGCCTGACCTCTCATCTGCCGTCACCGTCGCCGTAGGCTGGAGGGCAAATGTTCCAGAGCTCTGCACACACAAGGGCCGAGGGGCAGGGCAGGGGCGCAGCGGGCGGGGCTGAGCAGAGAGAGGGCAGGCTTTCCCCCGGGATCTGAGCTCCAATTGAGGAGGCACGTCGGCCTCACTCACCAGTTCAGCCCAGCCCGAGCCTGGCACGGTTCAGGCCCCGAGTAAACACCTGTTGGCTAAATAGCTGGAGGAGTGAGTTTAGCATCGGCCGGGCAGGGTTCTGAGCCAGGGGAGTGTCTCAGGCCAGACCCGGCGTGGCTATGTGTCACCTCTTGCGGCTGGGCCTCCGTTTCGCAACATCGTGCTGGTTTCCTCAGTAGGAAACAGAAGAGGCAGAGATAAGAGAGAGAGACAGAGAGACGGAATGAATAGATAAACCAACACAAAGAAAGAAAAAAAGAGTGGAGGGGACAGAAAGACAGCAGCCCCCTGGCTGGCCCCGCCCCACACGATCATGCCCCACCTCTAGCCTTAAGTTCCCCACCACTGGGGACATCTCACCTTCCCTACTCACCCCTGTCCTTGCCAGTGTGCTTTGCCGAAGTCAAGCACCTGCTAGAGGTGAGAAACCACTATTATGAGACCGTCCCCCACAGCCCCTGGGCTTCCAGCCGTCCTCCTGCTCCCCGATGCCGGTGCCGAGTGAATGCCCTCTCTTCTCCCTCCTCCCACCCAGCAAACGGATGCAAGACAGGAAGGCAGAGGCCCCTGCTTTATGCAAGTCGAAGAGAAATTCTAGGGTGTGGACAATTGCAAGAGTGGAGCCACATTATATCAGGTTTTGTGGACAAGCTTGGTGGGTTTGGGGACTTACTTTTACAGACATCTATTTCTCACGCTGGAGGGCTGGGCTCCCTTACCCCAAAGTCTCAGAGTTTTTGAACACAAACCTGTGTGGTCCACAGCTGCTTCTGTGTCTGACAGGCCTGGGTTCAAATCCTGACTCTGCTACTTAGGGGCTGTGAGATGCTGGGCATGTCTCCTCACCTCTCTGAGTCTCAGTAGCTCCGTCCATAAAATGGGGATCATCAAGTTCTTGCCTCGACCTGAGAGCATTAAGTGAGGTGACACAAGTAAAGAGCCTAGTATTAGAGACCCCCATGGCTTAAAGAAAGAGTAGGTGGCACCTTTGTGTGAACCATGAACCTTTGAGACCTGTGTGTAACATGGGAGGGGTATGAAGGGTTAAAGCTCCCTTCCAGATTCCTTCTGCAGCCCTGCCAAGTGGGCCAGCCCTGTGTGGGAGGAGGAAATGGAGGCCTGGAGAGGTCCAGCAACTTGCCCAAGGCGATTCTGCACGCGGGGCTGCTGCAGAGCTGGGCTTCCCTGGGCTGCCCATGCTTCCTCCCAGAGCATTTCCTGGGTTCTAGAATTATTGCCTCAGCCCCGATCCCTGAGTCTCCAGGGAAACGCTGGGCTCCGGCTTTCCCAGTTGGATGCAGAGGCACAAAACCACAATGGCTGAATGGCCTGGGTTTCCTGGTGCTGATGGAGAGGGAAGATGGGGAGATGTGGTTAATGGTGGGGATGTGTCCATTTCCACTGGCTGTTTAGCCCAGGACCAGGCAGGGGCAGAGGGGCTGGGGTCCCTCATTACCTGGGGTCACCCTATAAGTGGCTCCGAGTGCCAAGCTGAGCACGTGCTAGGGCCAGGTGGAGCTCTGGCAAAAAAGCACCCCAAGGCCCAGTGCGGATGGATGGGGTTCCACTAGCACCGCACGACCATAGCAGCAATCTAAGAGGTGGGCAGCGCCAGCCTAAAGGCACGAACTCTGAGGTCGGCCCGTCTGGACCACGTTCTTCCTCTGCAACTTGCATTGGGCCAATTCCTCACCTACTGAGCCCAGAAAGCAGACATAGCAGTAACTGCCCCACAGAATGGATGAAGGCTTCCAGGAGATCCTGGCCGGGAGGGCTGCCTGGTGTCTGGACCCCCGGCCCAGCGTGAAACTGACTGAGCCACAGCTTTGCTCCAGACTACCGTGGTCATCTGCAAGGAGGACCCCCCGCCATGCCTCCCCGCCTGGTTCTTCCCGCTCTGCCCCACCTTCTTCATTCCTTGTATTTTTCATTACGTTATAACAAATGTACAGGAAATAAGAGGACTTACTGGCTCTGTGCTCCCAGATGGATAACTTAATATCAAAAGACAACAATTCTTCACAAATTAACCTATGACTATAATGCAGTTCCAATAAAGATTTCAAATGATTTTTTTTTTTTAGATTTCCCCAAAATGCACTTTAACTTTCATACGGAGGCATATCGGCCTCAAACAGCTAAGTCAACCTTAATGAAAGGAGTAGAAAGAAGACTTGACCTGCAGATATAAAGATATTATGAGGCCATAGTGGTAAATCCAACATGGGGTCTGAGCAGGGATAGGCAAGAAGACCAGTGGAACAGAACAAAGGGCTCAGAGGCAGAGTTATGCACACTGGGGGTCTTACGGCACAACAATAGTGGCATCAGCAATAAGGGACAGATAGTCTGATGATGATGGTGGAAAACTGGCTCATTATATGAAGAAAAATAAAACAGGATCCCTACCTAACTCCTCATCCAGAGATGGGCTCCAGGCAGAGTAAAGGTTCTCGATGGAATGGCAAAATGATAAAGTTAATGTAGTAAAATATTTTTGTGACCTAAGGACAAGGAAAGACTTCTCAAACAAAAAATCACAAGCACAAAACATCAGACCAAAAGCCAGTACATTTAATTACATCAAAATTAAAGTTTTCTGTTCCATGGAAGACACCATAGGCAATGTTAGGAGGCAGGGGACAGAATGCGGGAAGGTATTTGCAACATCTGAAACCGGGGATTAACATCTGGAAGGCCTGCAAATCAAAACAGGGGTACTTCCCTAATAGAGAAAAATGGGCTGAGGTTTTAAATGGCAATTTCACAGAATGAACTATCTAAATGTAAAAAGCTAGCCCATGAAGACACATTTAAAATCATCAGCAATCACAGAGTTGCACTTTAAGATGGCAGGGGAACCCCACTGTATCTTCATTGTATGAAACTGGCAAAGGGCAGGATAGGAAGCTGGATAATGTCAACTGCTGGGTGTGGGGCGAGGGTACTAGGCTGTCTCAGGGCTTGTGGAAGTTGGGTAGAGTGTAGCTTTCATGGCCTGGAGAAAAACCGGGTGCAGCCACTCACTTAGCAATCCCGCTCCTGGTTCTTTACCCCAGAGGAACATTTTTTTTTTTTAAGATTTTATTTATTTATTTGACAGAGAGAGAGAGAGAGAGAGAGCGAGAGAGGGAACATAAGCAGTGGGAGTGGGAGAGGGAGAAGCAGGCTACCCGTTGAGCAGGGAGCCCGATGCAGGGCTCGATCCCAGGACCCTGGGACCATGACCTGAGCCAAAGGCAAACGCTTAACGACTGAGCCACCCAGGAGCCCCTCCCAGAGGAACACTCTTACAGGTCTAAAAGGGACATGGCCGATGACATGTGTGGAATTATCTGCAGTGGAAAAGAAGGCGTTGGTGGCAAAGGGGGTTGGGGGTGGGGTCCATCACTGGGAGAATAGAGTGGATCCCTACTGTGGACACACAGCAACATGGATGGATCTAAAAACACAGTTCTTAGTGAAAATAAAAGAAACAGAGGCGGTATTAACACAATATCATGTACACGAGTTAAAAACAGCAGCATGCAAAATAGTGCTCATTTGGGGGAAAAAAATGGATCAGAATGGGTGCCTGTGAAGGTCAGAGAATGGGAATGGGTATAGGGATAAAAGGGAATAAATAAATATAGAGAAGAAATGAGATCAGCCTGACGCACCAGCTGTTTACCTTTCCCTCCTCCTTGTTCACCCTCACCCCAAGGGAAATCCTCAGAAGTAATCGTAGGACACACTGCCCCATGACCTTTCCCTCAGCTTAATTTAGCCTTCACACTGTATTTTTCATGACTGAGTAATATTCTGGCCAGAATTTAAAATCATTATTTACTCTTGAGAATTGAGGCGATTGCTATGTCTCCCCCAAGTAGCAGCAACTGTCCAACCTTGCAGGATGGTGTTTCTCCAGACTCCCCCTCCCACCACGCCCCACAGGGCTGCTTTACGACGTTCACGGGCCCCTTCCCCCAGGAACAAAAAAGTAAAAATATATTTTTTTGACTGCGTTGGTACAATGATGAATATAACCCAGGGTGGACTCATAATTATATACTTATCATTAGTTTATTCATTTTTTCTTCTGAATTTGAAAGATTAAAATTAATTTCCATGGGCCACTAACCTTCTGGGTAAGTTTTCCCTGTCTCGTGAGTTATAAATGAAATCAGAGGCCCAGCCTGGAGGAGAACACAAGGCTCCACCATGATAAGCAGACACGCTAGGACCCACACTGGTTTCCATCCGTCTTGATGAAGGCCACACGGACAATGCATGGGGCAGAGGCCGAGGCATGTCCTGGTAAGTGCTTAACAACGGGCTCAGTGGGGGGAAAATCCCTGGTCTATAACATTTGCCTATTTTATTTTATTTTAATTTAATTTAATTTTTTAAGTAGGCTCTATGCCTAGCGTGGAGCCCAACGTGGGGCCTGAACTCACAACCCTGAGATCAAGAGTCGGACCCCCAACCAACTGAGCCACCCAGGCATCCCAACATTTGCTAATTTTAAGTTATCGACATGACATCACTGAAGAGAAGCTGGGAGGAAATTCAGAGTAGCTCGCCATTATATAACATTTCCACTGGGAGAATACAGATACACTAGTCATAGGAAACTTCAAGAACATACACGCTGGTAAAATAGTCAAATAATTAAAAAGTGATGAGTTTTAATTAACTTTGCTTTTAACATCATCTATTTATTTATGTTTTTTATAATTTAATGAGTGATCATGGCAGTTTGTCAACTGGCTCGCAGACATTTCTGAAATTTTAACAATCAGCTCTTGCAAGCGGGCACAAACTGCCTCCGGCCAGTCACTTGCTGAGGGACCTACCACAGGTGGTCTGCTGGGGCCAGACCTGGACAGTGACAGAAGACTACATTTCCCAGAAGCCTCCTCTCCCAGAACCCGCCCTCGCTTCGAAAGCTGTTGCCATGGAGATGGGCTAACAGATGGCACCGGCTGTCCTCAGAGGGGTGAGGAGGGAGCAGAGGACCTGAGGTAGCTGGTGGCAGGGTAAGAAGTAGGGTGGAGGTGGGAAGGGTTCTTTTTTCTGATTGGGGGCTTCTAGCCCTGATCTTTCTGAGGAAGGGGTGTGTGTGTGTGTGTGTGTGTGTGTGTGTGTGTGTGTGTGTGTGTGTGTGTGTTTGTGTGTGTGTGTGTGTGGGATTGCTGCTAAGGAGGGGTGCAGAAAAGGGCCTGTGGGGTGGGGAGGGTCTCTGGGCAGGGTCTGCCCTCCCCAAACTGGGCCATAGCAGACAGGGCAGCCGGGTGTGGGGAATACGTGTGGCAGGTTCTGGCCCAGCTCCACCTCTGATAAAGATGTTCTGTGACCTTGGGCTCGGGGCCCGTCTCAGTGCCTGTCACAGCTGTAACCCCTGCTGCCCACAGACACCTTGGCCTTCTCCCCACATCTTCTTTACTTACCTCTCCCCTCCCCCCCCCCTTGTAGGGCTTCCCTATGTCAGTAGGCCCTGAAGTGTGTGGTTTCCAGAGCCATAAATATATGGGCTCAAACCCCAGACCTGCTACTTACTAGCTCTGAGACCTTAGGCACTGCACTTAACCTCTCTAGGTCTCAGTTTTCTCATCTGCAAAGTGGGTACCGAAGCAGTGACTGCCTCTTAGAGTCTGTAATGGAAGAACCCAATTCAGTGTCTTATCTCCTTTACTTCAGCCCTGACACTTCTGGTCACCAAATGTGTGCGGGTTTCTCCCCACACCAAGCCATTCTCTGTGACCTCCATCTGTGGGCCGACACAGGGCTTGGCCTGACTAAGCCCCCCGACACACCTGCCCCTTGTCCAGGTGCCTGGTGACAGCCTGCCCTTGCCTTCTCCATGTCTCAGCTCCAAGTTTGGTGATGTTACCTCTCTTTCCTTCCTTTTTTCTCTAATCCCTACCGCATTAGCGTCACTTGCCATAAAGAGAAAATACTGTTGAATGAATAAAATAAATAAAGCAGTGTTGGTAAGTTTGGGCCACCTGCTCCAGCCCTGACCATAGCTTTCAACCGGCCGCCTGCTCTGTCTTTGTCTTAGCGGGAGATCTACAAAGGTCAGAAAGGTGTCACAGACCTGCTGGCACCAAGCAAGACTTTCTGCCTGATGGAGAGTTTCAGAGGGGCTCGCTTCCCCCCTCTAAACCACCTCCCAGACACACAGGTGGTCTTGGTGGCAGAAGGGGCCCATTCTGAGTGCATTTATCCTTCCCACGGGGACTCTGTCTCGAGACAGCCAGGGACGTGCCGGGATGGAGGTCCTGAAGGAGAAAGTGGAGGAGGAGGAGGAGGCCGAGCGGGAAGAGGCAGCCGAGAGGGGCGAGAAGATGATGAGGCCCGTGGAGATGCGGAGGGAGGAACCGCCCATGACGCAGGAGATGCTCAGAGACCTGGAGAAGAAGCTGTCAGAGATTGAGATCGTCATCCCAGAGCAGCCCTCGTGCGTGTCGGGGGTGGGGGTGGGGGTGGGGGGCTCCGGGCCGGGCAGCCCTGGCGAGGGTCAGACCAGGGCCGGGCAAAAGAAGAGCCAGACAGAATAGCGGCGCCAGGGTTGGGAGGCAGGACCGGATGTAGAGGGAAGCAGATTCGAGTGAGGGCTCTGCTTTCTGTCCGCCTGGGCTGAGTCCCCTCTCTGCCCCTCAGGAGCTGTGTGACCCTGGGCAAGTCACTCAGCCTCTCTGGGCCTCCGTTCCCTTCTCTATTTAAACGGGCACATGATAATAGTGATATCCGTCCTGGGCAGTTGTGAGGAGTACAGGAGGAAGGGATAGAGCCAGCTACGGTGGGTGGATGGTTGGCTCCCCGTGGGCCAGGCCTAGCCTCACCCGGGCTAATGCCTCCCCTCTTGTGGGCACAGGATCATTGCCAAGGACACTTTCGACATCTCCAAGCTCCCCCTCTCCTACCAAAGCAACACGCTCAGGGAGGAGCACCTGCTGCAGGTGGCAGACAATTTCGCCCGTCAGTACAGCCACCTGTGCCCGGACCGCGTGCCCCTCTTCCTGCACCCGCTGAACGAGTGCGAAGTGCCCGTAAGGCAGGCTTGTGGAGGGGCGGGCAGGGGCTGCAGGGTGGAGGGCGGAGGGAGGTGGGCCAAAGCTCGTGGGTCAGAGCTTATATCTGGGGACAGCGTAAACTCAAATGCCAGTGGGCCCCAGCAGGCTCGATGTGAATCACCCCGGGGGGCTGGTGGTGGCCTGGAGACCCCACGCCCAACTAAGGGGCGGCTGGACCCCTGGCGCAGTTTCCAACCCCCGACACCAGCTCTGTCCCGGGAAGGGCAGAGAAATAAGATGAAATGGACCGGGACCTGAGCACTGGCCTCCTTCCTTCCAGCCCTGTGACCCAGGCACGTCCTGAGTCTCTCCGGGCCTCAGTTTCTCCATCAGTAGATGGAATGGCAGAGGATAAAAGCAAGGTTTGCAAAACAGCCGCCCATAGGCTGACGGGGACTCACAGGCTGTTTTACTTGGTCCACATGGTGATGTTGAACATTTGTATGAGCTGCCAGCATGTGAAATTCAGCGACCATACAGGTCCCTGCTCCCCCCTTCTCTTGAGCCGGTAATCCCGCATGCGTTTCCGCTGCTGCAGTCAGCCAGCCTGCCCGGGTGGGGCCATGGGAGATCCCGTGCTGGCAGGCCTTCCTCACATCTACAGGGAGACCCTGGAGGTGCCGTTTGGGACCCCAGACCACGGGGCCCGGGGGGACAGAAGCCCCTCGAGGGCCCTGGTAGCACTCGTTCTCCCACCCTGGGTGGCGGTCGAGAGCCAGACAGACCAGCGCTGCTATTGCCTGTGAACCTGAGCAAGTCAGCTCACCTCCCAGAGCCTCAGTTTCCCCACCTGCCAGTGGGCCTGACATACAGGGCCGTTGGGGTGTGAGGAGGTGGTGCCTGGTCCGGCAGCGCTCAGTGGGGTGCAAGCTCATTCTATATGAATAAGAATATGAATAAGTTGGAGGGTGTTGAGGGAACCCTTTCTCCAACTCCTGAGGCACTGAGTGGAGCCTGAGGCCCAGAGAGGCCTAGAGAGCCTTCTCCACTCCCCCCCCCCAACCCAGGGCTCTGGCTTCCAGGGAGCGCCGGCCTCCCCCAGGTAGAATGCCCTCTCTGGGGCTTGTGATCTCTCCCCTCGCAGAAGTTCGTGAGCACAACCATCCGGCCCACGCTGATGCCCTACCCCGAGCTCTACAACTGGGACAGCTGTGCCCAGTTTGTCTCAGACTTCCTCTCCATGGTGCCCCTGCCTGATCCCCTTCAGCCGGTAAGTGCCACCCCAGGCTGCAGCCTTAGGCCCTTGAGGCTTAGGATGAGAAGCCAGGGAGGTAGGGAGAAGGGGGCTCAGTGAGGCTCAGGCCAAAGCCCATAGTCTATCTGGTCTGAGTCCCTCAGAGCTCACCCTCCCACCGGGGTGGGGAGTGGGGAAATGGCCCAGAGAGGGATGGCCACTTGCCTGAGGTCACACAGCAAGCCTGGTCTCCTGGCTCCTACCTCTTTGCCTCCTTTGCTTCCTTCTGCCTTCAGAGTCTTCCTTTCTTTTTTTTTTTTTTTTTTTAAAGATTTTATTTATTTATTTGACAGAGATAGAGACAGCTAGAGAGGGAACACAAGCAGGGGGAGTGGGAGAGGGAGAAGGAGGCTTCCCGCCAAGCAGGGAGCCCGATGCGGGGCTCGATCCCAGGACCCTGGGATCATGACCTGAGCCGAAGGCAGACGCTTAACGACTGAGCCACCCAGGCGCCCCCAGAGTCTTCCTTTCAAGACTTCAGGAGATGGAGAAAGGAGAGAGGGGGAGGGCCCTGCTGCCTGTGACCCCCGGCCCCATCTTTGGGCTTCTGTCCAGCTCAGTCTGTTTCCCAACTGAGAATGGAGGGAGCAAGGGAGAAAGGGATAGGTACACAGTGGAGAACTGAGAAAAGGGAAGAGAAGGAAAGGATCAGAAGAGAAGGTGAGGAGGACTTTGGAATAAAAACCATTAAATGACCAATCAGAGAGCATTAGACGAGAAGCTTCCATCATCCAGAGGGTCTTTCCTATCAGGAAGTCCACGGCCACTTAAAATGACAGGCAAATGTGGAATGTATTTTCTACACACGGGCCGTGGCTCCCCTCCCATTCTTAGCAGGCTCCCCAACCTGACAAAGCAGGGGAGCCCGGGGAGGGATGGGGGGTCCAGCCTGCGCACTGGCCCTAATGCCCAGCTGCTGGCCGGTGGGGAGGGCGGGTGGGGGCCACGGGGCTGGCCGAACTGAGCGGCCGTCTGCGGCCAGCCCTCGCACCTGTACTCCTCGAGCGCGGTGCTCACGCAGCAGAAGGGGAACTGCTTCGACTTCAGCACGCTGCTCTGCTCCCTGCTCCTCGGCGCCGGCTACGATGCCTACTGCGTCAACGGCTACGGCTCGCAGGACCTGTGCCGAATGGACCTGACGCGGGACGTGTGCCCGCTCACCATGAAGCACGAGGAGGTACGCGGCGCTCGTGCTGCCCTGGGAGGGCGCAGGTGCTCTGCTGGACGGAGGCACCAGGTGGGAGTCTTGCTCCCTCAGGTCCATTGTCCCAACTCCTGTCCCATTAACGCAGTGCGTCCCCTCGGCTCCCGGCCCCGCCCGGCCACGCACCGAGCAGCTGCAGGCTGCCGCGGTGAGTCTGTCCCCGGCACCTAGGCACACACAGCCCAGCTCTCCAAACCGCTGTCCCCCCTTCCCTTGTCGTACCTCACTTTCAGCTACCGTTCCCCACGGGGTGAATGCTGTGAGTGCTGCATGGCTTGTCTTACTTCTGTCAGATTTACCCGACTCGTGGGATAAAAATCCACGCAGCCGCTTTCATGTAAGGAAAAACCAGACAAATGGACATTTTTGTTTGCTCTTTTTTCCCTCCACCCCCTCAATTTAAAAGCCCCCCTCACTTTTAAAGAGATTTATTTATTTATCTGAGAGAGAGTGGGGGTGGGGGAGAGGGGCAGAGGGAGAGAGAGAATCCCAAGCGGACTCCGCACTGAGCACGGAGCCTGATGCGAGGCTCAATCTCAAGACCCTGAGATCATGACCTGAGCCAAAAACAAGAGTTGGACGCTTAACCTACCCAGGCACCCCCTCAAAAGGCCCCCCCCTTTTTTTTAAAGATTTTATTTATTTATTTGAGAGAGAGAGAATGAGAGAGAGCACATGAGAGGGGGGAAGGGTCAGAGGGAGAAGCAGACTCCCTGCCGAGCAGGGAGCCCGAAGCGGGACTCGATCCAGGGACTCCAGGATCATGACCTGAGCCGAAGGCAGTCGCTTAACCAACTGAGCCACCCAGGCGCCCTCAAAAGGCCCCTTTTTAACAGCAAAAAATTATCACCAACCCTCCAGCAGGTGCGGGTCGTGTTTTTCTCTCTGCTGACCGACAGCCCCCAAATGGCCAGAGGCTGCTGTGGACACAGGAAACACTTTTTTTTTTTAAAGATTTTATTTATTCATTTGAGAGAGAGAGAGCACGCATAAGCAGGGGGAGAGGCAGAGGGAGAAGGAGAAGCAGACTCCCTCCTGAGGGGGGCTTGATCCCAGGACCTGGAGATCATGGCCTGAGCCGAAGGCAGATGCTTAACCATCTGAGCCATCCAGGTGCTCCAAAAAGCACTCTTAAATTAATTTAATTTTAGGAATCAAAAAGCAACTTTTTGCATTTGAGAAATAGCCACAGTACAGACAAAAATGCTGTTTGTGGACTGGACTGACTCTGGGACTCTGTGATCAGAGTCAAGCCCCCGGGGGTGTCTGCATCTCGGGGCAGATGACCCAGGGGCCTGGGGCATCCGGCAGCTTGCAGGTGCACCGTGTCACACGTGGGTGAGCACCACGGGGGCCTGGCGCAGGTGCTCCGGGGGAGGGAGGCACCAGGTGGGAGTCTTGCTCCCTCAGGTCCGCCTCCCCCAGGAAGATGGAACAAAACCTCATTGCGTTTGGCTGCACAGTCCTGTAAGCTCACACATGGGCCTCTTACATCAGCCAAAACTTTAATAACTCAAATGATATAATAGCCACTAGATGCCGAGAACTTTCGGGTCTATAAACCACTTTTGTGTCCATTGACTTGGTTGCTCCTCCCAATAGCGCTGTGTGGTGGGCATTATCACTCCTATTTTGCAGACAAGTATGTAGAGATTGACAGAGAGATGGGACAACGTGGCCGACACTGCCTGGCTGGTCGATGGAGCCATGGGCTGAGCCCCCTCTGGCTGACTCTAAGCTGCAGAGATTCACCATTTTCCCCTCCTCACTGTCACAGGCCCCCGTGACATCTGCAGCCTCTGCGATGTTCTGCCCTGAGCACTTTTCTTGCCACCCAGCACACATTCGTACGCACATGCACGCACGCACACATGCACACAGGCTTTCTTCTCCTTCCTAGCCCAGCAAACTCTAAGTCAGCATGTGAAACCCTCCAATGACAGAATCTGGGAAATCCAACTCCCGACAATTCGCCCGCTTTCTAGGTCGGATCCAGATCGTAGTCTGTAAGGGCCGTGGGCAACGAAGGGGAGCAAATCACATCTCCCAATCTCTGCTGTGCCTTGCACCTCACATGGGCGTGTTCCTGTCTTTGCTTCTCAGAACAAGCCTGGGGAGAAGGTTCTTACTGGTCCCATCCCATTCTACAGAAGGGCCTGAAGTTAGGGACGTGGGAGCTGAGACTCCTGCATTTAGGGCCAGAAAGCCTGTGGGGGGTGGGGGTTGCTCCAGAGCAGCTGTGACCTCCTGGTCCGAGGGGCAGGCGATGCAGGGCAGCTGATCCTTTTTCTCTCGTTGGGTGACAGGTGATCCAGGAGGAAGAAAAGGTACCACCTAAGAAGTACGCCATTAAACCGCCCAGAGACCTGAGCAGCAGGTTTGAGCAGGAGCAGGAGATGAAGAAGCAGCAGGAGATCAAAGTGGAGGAGGAGAAGCGGCGGAAGGAGGAGGAACAGCGCCTCCTGGTGGGTCCACATCCTCAGCCCCCGTGCTCAGCTCTCCAGGAGAGGCGGCTAGCGACTGAGAACGGACACAGGTCGGGGAGGGGATGTGTTCGTGGACCCCAGGTCAAATCCCCTCCTCCATACCCTGCCATCCCCCAACTCTGCCCAGCAATGTGGGGATCTCTCATTGGTGGTCAGCCAGCTTCTGCGATGGATTTCTAATATCAGAGAGCTCTGTTGCGTGAGGCCGCCCATTCATTCTATGCTGGGCTCTGATATTCTCCTGGTTCCAGACTCTTTCCCTAAAGACCTACCTGCAAACACTCCCCATCCATCCTCCCAACTCTGCATCCTCCCATCCATCCTCCCAGCTCTGCATCCTCCTATCCATCCTCCCATCTATCCTTCCTGCTGCATCCTCCCATCCATCCATCCTTGTTCTTCATCCTCCCATGCATCCTCCCATCCATTCTCCCGGCTCTCATTTCATCCATCCATACTCTCATCTCTCCCCCTCTCCCACTCTTTTCCTCCCTCCCTCCCTCCCTTTCCTTTCCTTCCATGTAGTATTTGCTGAGCATCTCCTCTCGTCCAGGCTCTGTGGATGTAATAATGAACATGACACAGTCACCCTTCTTCCAGAGGGAAGCAGACAAGGAAGCCACACAGTGCCCCCTACCTTCCTTTGGATGAAATCTCACCCAGAATGGCAACGCAGAAAGCCAGTAAATCCCAGATACTCTAGGGCTCCAAAGGGCCCAGTTTGTAAACTACAGATAAACTCAGACTCTCCCACTGTATCAATAAGAAGACAGGCTCAGAAGTGGGGTGATGTCCTCAAGGTCATGCAGCCAGCCAAACCTGCACCCTGGACCAGAACTCAGCTCTCCTGCTGGTTCCCCAGCCCTGGGGAGATGTTTGGGCCCCTGACACCCCCTTCCCACCCATCGGCCCCTGGTCACCTACCTTTCCTGTGCAGGAGGTGGAGAAAGCAAAGATCGACCCCCTGCATGGCCTACGGGTACACGCCTGGGTCCTGGTGCTGTCGGGGAAGCGTGAGGTGCCTGAGAGCTTTTTCATCGACCCATTCACGGGGCGCAGCTACAGCACCCGGGATGACCACTTCCTGGGCATTGAGAGCCTCTGGAACCATAAGAACTACTGGGTCAACATGCAGGACTGCTGGAACGGCTGCAAGGTACTGGGCCCGGGGCGGGGCGGGTGAGACAGGCAGTCCTGGGATGGGGGTAGCCTTATAAAATGTAGATTGTTAGTTTATATGAATGATTTTTTTAAAAAACAATGTATTGAAGTGCAACATACATGCAGAAAAGTGCACTCATCCTAAGTGTACATTTCAATGAATTCCCATAAATATATATATGCATATACACATACGTATATGCATGTGTCTGTGTGTATACATATATATAAAACTCAGTGCCACTTAACATAAATTAGAAATACATGCACACGTTTGGGGGAGGGTCATAACTGGACACAAGAGGGCTTTCTGGAATGTGGGCAATGTGTTATTTCTTGATCTGGGTGCAGGCAACCAGGGTGTGTCCAATTTACGGAAATTCATTGAGTTCAGGTAGGCTGGATGAAAAGCAGGTGGGAGCCCCACCCCACCGAAGAGAAATTCCCACCTGCTGCCTCCGTGCAATTCCTCGTGTGCCTACCCAGTTCCCTCCTCCCCGGCACGGGTAAAAACCGTGAGGCGGCCCGTTCTCAAACCCTCCATTTCCCTGTCCCGTAAAATCCTGCTGGCTTCCATCTGCTCCGAACACTGCTTGGGACGCTCCCCTGACCGTGCGGGATAACCTCCACACCCAGGCCTATCCCAGGCCAGAGGGTTGTCAAGTCTCACGGAGACCAACAGCGGGATTTCTTCACGGGGAGTCTGGGCGATGGGGTGGGCCTCAGTTTCCCTGTTGAAATGAGGTGGGCGTGCGCTCTCGGAGGCTGCCGGGAGCCGACATTCTGCTCCTCTGAGCCCCAGGCCCGGGTCCCTCCTCTACTCGGGTGCAGCTGTTCCCTGTGGAACAGGAGGGGGCGTGCTGGCCCTGGGGCGTGCTCAGCCGGTCCTTCCCCCATCAGGACTTGGTCTTTGACCTGGGAGACCCTGTGAGGTGGGAGTACCTGCTCCTGGGGACTGATAAGGCCCACCTGTCTGTGGCTGAGGACGAGGAGGACGGGATGAATGATGATGAAGATGTGGAGAACCTGGTGGGTCTCAGCGGCGTGGGGCTGGGCGGTGGGATGGGGCTTCATACCCTGTCTCGTTTCAGGCCAACCTGACCAATTCCCCACCCCGTGTATGTGTACTGGGGGATGGGGGGATGGGCCAGAGAGACTGATTCCCTAAAGCAGAGGGGCCTGGACCATGCTCTCATTTTATATAGATGGGCAAACTAAGACCCAGACAGGTCCACTGACCTGCCCAGGACCCCCCAGTGGGGTAGGGAAGGGCTGGGACTTGCATCTGGGTCTCCTGGCCCACATAGAGTCCACCCTGGTTGATGGTTGCCCTGTTTCTGTAAAGGGCATGTCCCCAGCAATAGGGGTGATAAGACCTTGACCACAAGCCCTGGGCTCACTTCCAGGCCTTCCTGCATAGCCACCATGATCCCCCTCACATGCTTCCAGGCTTTTCTTGTCTCTCCTCTCAGCCCTTCATTGGTCTGGGGCCTTCCCCATGGCATCAGCATCCTTCTCCCATCTCCTAGTCGGGAGCCCTTCTAGGAGGTCCCCTCGAGGACCTGTGCCTGGGGGTCAGGGGCCCAGAGGCCTTAGCTCTTGGCTGTGACATCTTGGGCAAACTTCCCAATCATGGAGAGCTTCATCATACATCATCTGTATGTAAAATGGGTGGGGGGGGGCAAATGGGATCAATGATATCCACAGAAACAGGACTAGGGCTATCAGGTGGTTAGAGTTTGCCTTAACCAAGTACCACACACTGAGGGGCTTAAACAACAGAAATTAATTTTCTCATAGTTCTGGAGGCTGGAGCTCCAAGATCAAGGTGTCAGCCTGCTAGCTTCTTCTGAGGCACCTCTCCTTAGCTTGTAGATGGCGGTCTTTGTTTCTTCACGTGATCTTTCTGTATGTCTGTCTTCATCTCCTCTTTAAGCAAGGACACCAGTCACATTGGATTATGGCCTACCCTAATGACCTCATTTTAACTTAACTACCTCTTGAAAGATCCTATCTCCAAATACAGTTACCTTCTGCGGTCCTGCGGCTCAGGACATGATTGGGTGGACAAAATTCAGCCCAGTAGGCACTTAACCTGAATTAGCAGGAGCTTAGCCTGAATTAACTTGTCCAAATCTTTACAACCACCTGGTGAGGGGGGTGTTAGTGTTATTGTTTATGATTATCATCATCCCGTTTTACAGATGGGAAGACTTACAGAGGGGGGAAGTAACTTACCCAAAGGTCAATGGCCAGTGAGTGGCAGAGCTAGGGCTTGAACCGGAGATCTGACTGGCTCCCAAGGGTGGGTTCTGAACAGTGACTCTGTTCTCTATCCTCCGGACAGCTCGGGGATAAAATGAGACCGTTGCTGTGAGGAGCTTGATAGAGCATCCTCACTTCTGGAGACCGGAGAGCCTCCTTGGCAGTAAATCTCCGGGCACAGGCGCCCCCTGCTGGCCCCCAGATGTGAGCAATGTTTGTGGAAGAGTTTTAAATTGGGAAAAACTCTTTGAGGTTTCTGTGGTTACCCAGCTTGAGGACCATTTGTGTAAAGAGGGCCTTATTTTACAGACAGGCAAACTAAGGCTCGAAAAGGAAAACAAAAACAAAAAAACAGTAGAAAGGCAGTGTCTCAAGTGGTTTATATACATTCTATCCGTTAATCCTCCCCTGGGTCTGGTTAACAGGTAGGAAACAGGCTCAGGGCGGTTAAGGGACTTACTTGCCCAGAACCCCTAGCTGGTGTGGGCTGGGTCCTGGAGGGTGGGGCTTGGGGGCACCTGACTCCAGAAGCCTCTGTCTTAAGGAAGGACCTGTGGCTGTGCCCGGTGCCCATGCTGACTGACTGAAGATTGGGCACACAGGGCGGGGGATTGCTGTCCTAGCCGGGTGAGTCGAGGGAGGGCTCCTGAACCACCTCCTCTTCCTCTCTACCAGGTCAGAACCGCCCGGGACCTCTGGCTCCCCTGGGGGAGCTGACAGCCACTGTGGCTTGGCCCTGGGGCACAAGACAGAGGCTCTGCCTCTAGCTTCCGCTCCAAGGCCCAGCCCTGACAAGAGCCTGCCCCCTCCCCACCTCTCCCAACAGGGCAAGGAGGATGAGGATAAGAGTTTTGACATGCCGTCCTCATGGGTGGAGAAGATTGAGATCTCTCCGGAAGGTATTTGAGCATTTGTATTCCCCCGCCTCCCCAGGACCAGTTCAGGGGGAGTCAGCAGAGGCTGCCCCAGCCCCTCATTTCCACCACTCCTGCCTTCTGTTGCACCCGGGTGCACCCCGGTCTGAGCAGGGACTCTGTTCCACCTCCTTCCTGCCTCAGGCACTCAGCCCTGTGGCTGAGGGCCTGACATGGGTCTGGCGTGCAGGAGGGGGCTCGGTTAACCTGAGCTGGGTGATGGAGTGTGGGTAATAAAGGAGGGAGGATCAGGACACGGTCATTCCCCTCACCCCCCTCCCCAAGGAGGAGGCCAAGCAGCATAGTACCCAGATGGCACAAGGGTGTGGAGGTGTCAGGACCAGGGAGGAGCGGGCCGAGAAAGCAGCAGGGCAGGGACACTGGAGTTCCATGCCAGCATATAGTGGCCGTTGAGGCTCCTGTCTGGGAGTGCCTTGGCCCACAGGGAGGGCACAGGCTATTCCAACAGAGTGGGAAGGGCTAGAGAGGGCATCATGGGAACCAGGGGAGGAGCACCCAGCCCAGGCCCCTGGTTTCGGAAGCTGGGAGTAGGTGGGCAGGAAGGGCTTCCAGGAGGAGGAGGAGCCAGAGCTAAGTTCTGAGGGATCAGAAGTCAGCCCAATAAGGGCAGGAGGGGATGGTGTTTCCGGCCGAGAGAGCTACCCGGGCAGAAGCCGGGCAGTGAGTGAGTGGCGTCGTCGGGCACTGCTCCCGTGCTCAGGTTCAAACCTGAGAACTGCCCCAGGGCAGGAGCTACCCTGCTGACCACCTCCCTCTGCCGCCCTGGAGCGGGCCTGGGGCCCGGAGGAGTTTAGCGCAGTGACCAGAGGAGCGGCTGGGCGGAGTCGGCCCTCTGGTCCCCCGATCTGGGGAGGAGGGACCCCAGCCCACTCTGTGTCTGCAGTGTTCGAGACCCGCTGCCCAAATGGGAAGAAGGTGATCCAGTACAAGAGGGCGAAGCTGGAGAAGTGGGCGCCATATCTCAACAGCAACGGCCTCGTGTGCCGCCTCACCACCTACGAGGACTTGGAGTGTAAGGCGGGCAGCCCCGGCTGCGGGGGCAGGAGAGCTGGGTTCCCCAGCGTGCTGTGTGACCTTGGGCACGTCACTGCCGGTCTCTTGGTGTGAGTGTGAGCCCCGCTGGCCTGTGTGTGCTGGGAAGGGGGGGGATGGGGGCTGGGGGAGCTGGCCTGGCTGCAGCAAGCACCGATCGGGCCCCACAGGTACCAAGACTTTGGAGATAAAGGAGTGGTACCAGAACCGGGAGGACATGCTAGAGCTGAAACACATCAACAAGAGCACAGGCCTGAATATCGACTACTTCAAGCCAGGTCATCCCCAGGCTCTGCGTGGTGAGTGGACCCCACTGCCAGTCCAGCGGGGAGCCCAGGATGTGGCAAGCAACAGAAACCGCCCCTCCTGCCTAAGCAAATCAGATGTGTGGGAGGTGAGGGGAAGCGCAGAAAATCCAGGGAAATGTGACAAATGTCCCTCCAGGAAAGTCAAAAACCAGGGCCACATGCCCATTCTGTGGTTAGGGCTGGGCACACAGTAGGGGCCACATTTGAAGGGGTCAGAATGCTGAGTAACAAAACCAACAAATGTCCCCACAAGGGCGATGCAGAGGGCAGAGGTGTGGCCATGAGCCCAAGAGGCGGGGAAGTGAGGGAAGGACATGTCTTGAGAGAGAATCAACAGCCTTAACCAAGGATGCACAAAAGAAAAACATAGGGTCAATATATATCTTAAAAAATGATCAATCTCACTTGGTGGTTGAAATATAAGGAAGGAAGGAAGGAAATCAATAAGGGACCGTCTCACAAGCCTCATGTTGCAAAGATGACAAAAATGGTCCCACAAGGCATGAGCAAAGCAGCAGAGAGCTGCTCCCTGTCCCTACTGATGGGACAGCAAATTGGCGCAACTTTTCCGGAAAGCAGTTGGGCAAAATAATAATAGCTTTAAAATATGTACACTTTGGGGAGTCCGGGTGGCTCAGGTTATGATCCCGGAGTCCTGGGATCGAGCCCCACATTGGGTTCCCTGCTCAGCAGAGAGTCTGCTTCTCCCTCTGCCCCTCACCCCACTCATGCTCTCCCTCTCTCTCTCTCTCTCTCTCTCAAATAAATAAATAAAATCTTAAAAAAAAAAAAAGTACGCTTTTTGACCAGCAGCGCTACTGCTGAGAATTTGTCCCGAGCAAATAGTGGGCAAGAATTTAAAAATGCATGCTCCAAATGTTCACCATGGTGTTGTTTATAATAACAAAAAGGTTAGGAACAACCTAAACACCCAGCAGTGGAGCATTGGTTACATAACTCCTGCTCATCCATGAGCATTCATGGACAATGAGTGAGTGGCGAGTGTGAGCCCCGCTGGCCTGTGTGTGCTGGGAAGGGGGGGGATGGGGGCTGGGGGAGCCGGCCTGGCTGCAGCAAGCACCGATCGGGCCCCACAGGTACCAAGACTTTGGAGATAAAGGAGTGGTACCAGAACCTGGGGCCTGGGGTCGGGTTCTCCAGCCAGTGGCCAGTGCGCCTGGTCTCACTGCGCTGACTTTCGGGACCCCGCCTCCCACCACAGTGCACTCGTACAAGTCCATGCAACCTGAGATGGACCGCGTCATGGAGTTTTACGAAACGGCCCGTGTGGACGGCCTGATAAAGCGGGAGGAGACGCCCAAGACAATGACGGAGTACTACCAGGGACGGACTGACTTCCTCTCCTACCGCCACGTGGATTTCGGGGACAGGGTCAAGAAGTTGGCTCTGAACAGCGCAGAGTCAAACCCCCGGCCAATGGTGGTGAGCTCTCTCTCCGGCAGGCTAAGGTCACCCTGGGATGGGGACAGCTCCAACTCTGGAGCCGCATCTTTCCCAAGGGCCCTGTCCTGTTTTACAGTCCTGAGGCTGCCTGATGCCAGACTGCGCCCTCCGCCACTGGGCCAGGAGTGTGTTATTTCCTTACTATTATAATAAGGCACACTCAGAAGGGTGTCTCTCAGATATTATCATGTCTTAATAGGTTTGGTTCGGGGAGTCTTTAACTTATTTGAAGTGTGTGTGTGTGTGTGTGTGTGTATGAAGGTAGAATCCCTGTATCACTCCCTTAACATTAAATTGTGCACTTTTTTGTCCACATCATTACAAATGGATGGTTTGGCAACTGTGTTTCATGGTTCCTGTATACCAAAGGAGCTCTTCCTAGCAGTAAGGAATGTTTAGTGATAAAGCAGGGTGCCT